>NC_133390.1:170375903-170724903 GCF_047511655.1 Castor canadensis | reverse complement strand
GATGACTGCTGTTTAGCTGTGGTGTCGCTAAGACCCAGGGCCTGAGGTTCCTGGTGGCCCGGACAGCATTGGGCTGTCTAGAAGGGGCAGCGATGCTGCTGCTCTTGCCAAGGTGACCAGAGGGACTGTGGCCCAGGGTGACAGATACATTTCCCAAGGTGGAGTGAGTGGGAACCCCAGACTCTGTGTGAGGTTCCTCAAATGTCTGAATGGGGGTGCAGTTTATTTTGGGGAAAACTTTATGGACCCAACAAAACCCACTTGTTGGTGCCTCCAGATAGTAGACTACACCTTTCTAACAAAGGCCAGGAGGAGCCTGAAGACCTCAGTCAGGAGAAGAGGGGCCCAGGGTGGCCAGGGGTGGAAGGAAAGGGAGAGAACCTTCCAGCTGAGGCAGAGGCTCTCGGGGAGACTTCCAGCTTTGCTCTGGGAAGGGCTTCCTCCTAGCAGTGGGAGGGGCAGGTGTGAGTCCTCTGTCTCCAGGGGTGTGGACACCAAAGCTGGCTAAGAGAGAGATGAGTGGGAAGGGGACGAAGACTTGGGTCACATTATGATGACCTACAGGTTTCTCTTGTGATCAGAGTCCTCAGGATTAAGTTCTATCTGCCTACCTTTTCAATTATCCATCCATCCCCCCACCCACCCATCCATCCCCTCACCCACCCATCCATCCACCATCTATCCACCGTCCATCCATCCATCCACCCACCCATCCATCCACCCACCCACCCATCCACCCATCCACCCATCCACCCATCCACCCATCCACCCATCCATCCATCCACCCATCCATCCACCCACCCACCCACCCATCCATCCATCCCCTCACCCACCCATCCATCCACCATCTATCCACCGTCCATCCATCCATCCACCCACCCATCCATCCACCCACCCATCCATCCACCCACCCATCCATCCACCCACCCACCCATCCACCCATCCACCCATCCACCCATCCACCCATCCACCCATCCATCCATCCACCCATCCATCCACCCACCCACCCACCCATCCATCCATCCCCTCACCCACCCATCCATCCACCATCTATCCACCGTCCATCCATCCATCCACCCACCCATCCATCCACCCACCCATCCATCCACCCACCCACCCATCCACCCATCCATCCATCCACCCATCCATCCACCCACCCATCCATCCACCCACCCACCCACCCACCCATCCATCCCCTCACCCACCCATCCATCCACCATCTATCCACCGTCCATCCATCCACCCACCCATCCATCCACCCACCCATCCATCCACCCACCCACCCATCCACCCACCCATCCATTCACCCACCCATCCACCCACCCATCCATCCACCCACCCATCCATCCACCCACCCACCCATCCACCCACCCATCCATTCACCCACCCATCCATCCACCCATCCATCCACCCATCCATCCATCCATCCATCCACACATCCATCATCCATCTACCCATCCACCCACCCTTCAACCACCCATCTATCCATCCACTAAACATTTCCTGCAGGCCTACTGTGTGCCTGCCCTGTGTGGGTGAGAGGCAGATGGGGACTATACAGGCCTCTCTTGGCCCCCACCCTCCCTCGCTCCTGCTTCTCCCCTGACCTCAGCTGGAAAATCCATGGCTGGGGAGGGCTGGGACTTCAGAGACATCTTCCTGTCCAAGCTTTGGCTACTCTCTGGTGGAACAAAGTGAAAGCCTGTGATTTTCCTCTCAGGAGACAGCAAGAAGCCAGCAGCCTGGGGCTGGAGCAGGATCCGGAGTTAGAAAGTGGCTGGGTGTAGCACTTCCTCTGAGAGGCTCACACCCATGTGCACATATGCACTTGAGGGCACATACTAGCTCCTGCGTCTCATCCTTTCCACTCCTGGCAAGGCCCTGTTCTGCTCTGACCTCCCAGAGCCCCTCAGCTCATGTCTGGGCTTCTCACATTCACAGCCCCTCCTGCCTGCTCTGCTCTGGCCTTTGCAGAGGCTGCACCCCCCTGTCCTAACGCCTTCCCCTCCCTCTCCTTGCTGAGCCTGCAGGTGCAGACCCCACCTCCCCCAGGAAGCCTGTCCTGACCCTCTCTAGGGACTCAGGTCTCCTCACTTGGTCTGTCCTCCTCTCCCACTCTGCTTCAGCCTCATGGGTGGCCTCACTGCTGTCCAACATGGCAGCTCCTTCCCTCCTTCCTGTTGCAGGATGCTTGCACCCCCTGTTGTTCTGCCCTGACCCCCTCCTCTGCACTCCCCAGGGTTCCTTCCATTCATCAGTTTCAGTGGGCACCCTCCTCCCCAGCCCTCTCCACGTGTTTGTGTGCCCTTCTGAGCACTGGCGGCATCCAACTGATTGAACCTTTTCCTCTTGCCTGTTGTCTGCCTCCCTGGAACAGGGATTCTCATAGGAGCCATCCCCAGCCTGCTCCTGTGAATGAGTGAGGAGAAACTTCTAGGTTGCCATGGAGGGTTGGCCATGAGTGTCCACAGGGGACCCCTGACCTGTTGCTGTCCTCCCCAGGGCCGGCTACCTGACTCTATACGGAGTGGAGGTCATGCCACACACCCAGGACAGCCAGGCTCAAGACCGTGTCCACTCAGCTGACGTCTTCCACACCTTCCGCCACCTCGAACTGCTGCTCCCTAAACTGGCCCGAGGCTCCCTGTCAGCAGGTGAGCACCTGGGGTCCCAAGGGTGGTGGGGCAGAGAGAAAGACCAGAGAGTCTTTCCCCTGGAACCACCAAGGAGGGACACTCTGTGTCCCTGGAGACAGAGGATTCCCTTGTGGGGAGGATGCAGAGCACATCTGGGGCCTAGGATTCTTGTGTGTGTGCTCTCTCTTGTTTTAAATTGCTTTAAAATTTTTTTTTTTACAAGTACGTCATACTTAATGAAAAATTCAATCCAAGATAATTTAGAAGGAATGGTAAGAGAGTTCTCCACTTTCTCCCCATCCCCAGCCCACCACGACCCTCTACAGAGTTCAGCACTGTTTCTAGTTTGGAGCACATCCTGGCAGAGCTTTCTCTAAACAGACACACACACACACACACACACACACACACACACACACACACACACACACACACACAATTTTATTGCTTTCTGTTTTCAATTCTTTTTTTTATGGAGGTATAATTTACTCACAGGAAAGCACATAGTCTGACCCATGAAGCTGAGGGCAGAGCTAAAGATTTCATGCCCCTTCCCAGCCACTATTCACCCCCCAAAGGAGCCACAGATCTGGTTTCTTTCACCCCCAATTAGTTTTCCTGTTCTTGATCTGCCAGTAAGCACAGTTACACAAGGCGTCCTTTTTTTGTGTCTGGCTTCTTTCACTCCACTTAATGTCTATGCAGTTCATCCAAGTTGTATTAACAGTTTGTTATTTTTCATTGCCGAATAGTATTTCACCAGAGTAAAAAAAGTATTTCACCCTTTTTCTGGGTGATAGACATTTGGGAGCTTCCACTTGGGGAGTGTTACATGTCACAATGTTCATGAACATTGTTGTGTGTGTCTTTTGACGCTGACGTGGCCTTGCTTTTGTTAGCTACAAGCCTGTGCTTTTACAAAGTACATGTGTCATGCTGGAAGAATTGTTCTGATACTTTGCTCTTTCATGGAACACCGTGTGAGGAACGTTCCCACATCAGTTTGGAAAAAACTGCCTCACTTGTTTTTGTGGCTACAGAAGGCACTTGGTGTTGACAAAGAGCTTCTTCCTGGTTCCTTCAATTCATAGGGTCCTTGGGGACCACTGGGCTGCATTGTCCCCTGGGCCTGCATGTCTCAGACTTCCTTGATGAGAATATCCCTCTGGGGTGCTAGTTAGTAGCCCAGGTCCCCGAGCAGAGCCCCCTCCTCGGGTCCATTCAAATTCACATGCCCCAGGGAGATCCAGCAAGCCGTGTTTGACAAGGGCCAGGAGAAGTTCTGGAAACACTGTGTCCCCTGCAGCAGAAGCCTGGCCCGAACCTCTGCTCTGCTCTCTCCCTGCTGGTAACTGGAGCAGATGACTTCTTCCTGTCCCAGTCGCCTTGCTAGAGGCACAATAAAGGGGAGGGGAGACAGACTGAGGCTCTGACAGTTTGGGATGGTGTGCTGGCTCCACGTCCTGCAGCTGGAGACCTCCTGAGCGGAACAGGAAGGACAGAGGGACTGTCCTACAGGGCAGTGTCAGCACTGGCTGCAGTCACGAATGACACTGCTTGCTGGGCACTTTGTGCTGCGTATCATTTGGCAAGGCACCGTCACACTAGTGTTCAAACACTGCGGCCCCTATTAGCAAATGATCCGGTACTGTACCTAGAAACCCCTAGAAAATCAATGATAAAACCAATTCAAGCAAAAAAAGAATCCAGCTACATAGAAAGATAGGGAATTAACATAAAAGCACAGATGTTTTTCTAGTCAGCTCCATCTGACAGAGATTTTCATTTTCTTTTTCTTTGCTATCACAGTATTCCATTGTCCTTGTATCTGTCCTACCATCTCGTGGTTTTGCGTCTCTCTGACAGTTTCCCGCAAGTAGGTTTGCCAGGTCAAAGGCCATACATGTTAAAGAAATTTTTTTTGCAGTGTTGGGGATTGGACCCAGGGCCTTGTGCATGCCAGGCAAGCGCTCTACCACTGAGCTGCACTCGTTTCCTTTTTGAGACATATCTCACTGTGTACCTCAGACTGGCCTGAACTCTTTTCCTGCCTTAGCCTCCAACATGCTGGCATCACAGGTATAAAACTTTTATTAGCTGCTGTCGCGTTACTTCCAAAACCCTGGAGCAAGGAAAGGAGACTGCCACCCCCGGCGGATGTTTTCCATCTTCCCACGTGCTTGCAATGTGGGGGGCAGAGGCTGAATTACTGTTTTCATTTGTTCTGTTGCAACCTTGTCACCATGAAGGTATCAGCCTTTAAATCCTTGCCAACCTGACGGGCAGAAAGTTCACCTGGCTTTCTGCTCATTTCCTGGTCACCGTGTCTCCCTAGCCCTTTGCAGTTCCTCTCTGGGGGCTGTCTCCTATCATCTTTTCACAGACAATTCGTGATCTAATAGATTCCTGCCATCATGGCTGGAAGGCCGGTACTGATACTTTGCAGATACGACACTGAGAGGTGACATCACCTGTCATAGACACAGCTGGTATCCAGCTCAGCCAGCAACATGGAAACTTTGTCTGATTGCCAGCTCTTGTGTGGTAAACCCATGCCGAATCCCAGCACCAGCTGCTTCTCCAGGAATTGTGCTTCCTCCAGGAAGCTGGGAGGAGGCAGGGGCCCCTCCATCATTCTGGGGCAACCCTGCACTGAGTGTAAGAAGACTGCACTTCCTACTGTGGACAGCAGGTGACAGTGTTGGAGGGACAGTCTCTTAGAGCCAGAGACTGGAGGGTAAAGCAGCTTCAGACCTTGATTGTGCTGTGCGGGCAACTGGGCTGCCTCTCTGGAAGACGCATTGGGCAGAACCTACCAAAACGTCAAGGGCACGTCCTTTGCTCTTGAACTCCCACTTCTAGGACACGATCCTACAGAAATACTCGCACATGGCTGCAGAGGCACGATGTTCTCTGTCACATTGCTTGTGATAGCAAGGGTAGAAACACCGTAAATGTCCACCAGTCGGGACAAATTAATAAATTATGCGTCTTCTAATGCAAACTGTGCAGCTGTGACAAACGCTGTGTGCCGGCCAAGGGCGAAAGGGAGGGCCCTGTGTGTGTGGAATGGTGGCTGGGGTGGCCATCCTCTGTCTAGTTTTTAAATGTGGATGTGCCTAGAATTTTGCCTTTGGGAAAACTGAGATGGGGTGGAGAGAAAATGACTTTTTACAATATGCCGTTTGAACTCAGTTTCTTTTTCATTGTTCTTATTTTTCACTGTGTGCATGTGCTAATCTACCGCTTTCAAATATGAATGCATGTTAAAAGAAAATCGGCCACTTGGGAGCTGCTACACCATTGAGGCTCCTGCTTTTCATAAAGTAGGGAGCTGGGGGAGGGGACAGTGAACTAGAGGCCCAAGCTAAGCAAAGTAATTCTTTCTGGAACCTTTTACTGGATTCTTCAGAGAGGCTGTTTTATTTGAATATTGTTTTGGGGGAGGGGAGAGGCATTTTAAATCAAAGAATCACGGTTGGAGGCAAACTTTAATGCATTTAAAAGACAAAACTCAGACTTTGAAGACATTCTCCACTGGTGGTCACTTCAGATCCTGTCCCTCAATCTCCAAGACCTAGAAGTGTTTGCAAGGAAAAACTTGGGAAAGCAGAGTCTGGGTCCTCATTTTATGGATGGGGACACCGAGGCCCAGAGGTGGGCAGGGCCTCAGTTAAGCCCACACAGCACAGGGCATCAGTGTCTCCACCCCCCAGCCACCTGCCTCTTCTGTTCCAGACACTGGGACAGCGGTGATGGTCCCATGATGCTTTCTAGTTGTCATAAAAGCTGTGTTGACAGCACTATGTGAGATTGCACTTGTTTGGCCAGACATCAAAGAATGCCAGGTGTTTCCATAGCTCTAGCTATGCTGATTTCCTTTGTCTCTTTATGACTCTCCTGTCAGGTGACACCCATGAGCATCCACAACTGGCACCAGTCGGGTGGTGTCATGGCCTGGGTGCCACACAGTCACCTGTTTAAATCCCAGGATGCCCAGGCCCTACCTTGATGATTGCAACAGCACCAGCCTATGGTGGGGCCTGGGCATCAGAGAGTTAGGAGGGCCCAGGGACACTAGAAGCCTGACAAGTTGGGAAGCCCAGGAAAATAATCCACTTCAGATGAGCACGTGAGCTCAGTGCATTAAATCCAGAAGGTATGTCACCTGAGCCAGGGTCAAGAGATGGAAGAAAAACATGCCAATCCTGTTAGTTGAAAATGTAGCGAACCCAATTTTTGTTTGCTTGCTTGTTTTGTTTTTAGCGGGTGCTGGGATTTGAACTCAAGGCCTTGAGCTTGCTAGGCAGGTGCTCTACTTCTTGAGCCTCGCCTCAGCTACTTTAGTTTTAATCCCCCCTCTCCATCTTTGTAGAACAATTTCAACAGGACAGCTGCTTTTCAGAAAGTAAGTTTAACCTACACTTTCCACTCTTCAACTCCCTGGAAACTGCAGCCAGGTTAGAACCAGGAGGCTAGGGCCTCCTGACACACAGGTTTGTGTTCAAAACTCTCAGCCAGAGAGTTGCAGCCACCCAAGGTGACTCCCACTGTCCCCAGGGGACACAAAGAATGCAGTGCGTCTAGGATATGATCAAATGCTGTCTATGCTGTCATGTATGCATTGCCTTGGAGCCTACAGAGCACATGTAAGTGACATCTTTGTGCCAGGATCCTCAGCGCCTGGCTTTGTTCCCCTGACAGGCTGCTCTTGGGTCCAGCTTTGTACCCAAGAAATCTCTTTGTTTTCACTCTTCTTTGGTTTTTCTAGAGCATAAACATGGGTTGTTTATTTAATGTCAACTTGCAAGCTGGTGTCCTTGGGACACAGCTGACCTTAGAAATGCTTTTGTGGCCTACATAGTGATTAAAACCTTCTTACTTAGATGCCAACATTAAAAAAACACTAGAAGAGGGTGGAGTGCTCAGTGGAATAGCATGTACCAGGCCCTGGGTTTCATCCACAGCCCCCCAGACACCCCAGCAGAGGCCACACCAATTCCTGAATTTTCAGGGTCTGGCCACATGGAGCCACTCACTAGGTCTAGGTCGTGCTGAGGGCTGGTGCTGGAGCCGAGTGGGGCCGCCCTGGCTCTTCAGCTCAGCATGGCCTCTTCCTGGCTGTCCTCTCACCTACCTGCCTGCCAGGGTGCTTTACGTTGAGGTCCCAGATCAGTCTCCCAGCCAGCCATGGTCAGTGTGACTCCTCTCTGTTTTCCCGAGCTGCTGTGCTGAGTCTGCCTGTGGTCATGTGTGCCTGGGGTGGCACTGCCCTGGGACAGGCCCCAGGAGGGTCACCACTGCTCTGTGGTTAGTTCTCCTGGACAGCATTGGAAAGAAATCCGTTCAGTTAGTGTGTATTTATTGAGTACCTGCTGTGAACCAGGTGCTGGGGCTCCCAGACAAACAAATCAGATAGGCCCCTCCTGCTGGAGTCATGCTCCTTTCTGCCGAGGCTTAGGTGGGTGGTGAACAAGGTGGCCTTCAGGACTCTCCTGCCTTTCCAGCCCCAGGTTCTGTCCCCACTGCCTCACTCCCACTGGAACTCTGCATCTCCACCAAGCCACACCTGCCCTCAGCACGACCAAGTGAGTGGCTCCATGTGGCCAGACCCTGAAAATTCAGGAATTGGTGTGGCCTCTGCTGGGGTGTCTGGGGGGCTGTGGATGAAACCCAGGGCCTGGCACATGCTATTCCACCGAGCATACCGCCCCCCTCTAGTGTTTTTTTAATGTTGGCATCTAAGTATGAAGGTTTTAATTACTATGTAGGCCACAAAAGCATTTCTGAAGCCCTATGGCCAAATGGAAGGCTAGGGCTGGGCTGCCCTGGGCTAGGGGTGTACCTGTAATCTTCACCTTCTGTGCTCTGTCCCCGCAGGGGATAAGGACCGTGTGCGCAGCGCAAAAGACCGCCTGTGGAAGCTGCTGTCCCCAGCTAGGCTGGCCCTCCGGGCTCACCGGAGCAGCTGGCTGGAGAGTTACCTGCGGCACCTGGAAGAGATGGGGGTGTCCGAGGAGATGCAGGCACGGGCACTGGTGCTGCAGCTATGGGCCACACAGGTGGGCCTGGGTGTGTGTGCAGGTGTGGGATGCACAGGTGGGCCTGGGTGTGTGTGCAGGTGTGGGATGCACAGGTGGGCACGGGTGTGTGTGCAGGTGTGGGATGCACAGGTGGGCGTGCCAGTGTGCATGTGTGAGCAAGGGCGCACCTGGCCTGTGTGTGGTTTGTGAGCACCTGCCGATGTGAGGGGACGTGGCTATGTGTCCACGGCCTATGGTTGGTCCTGCCTTCCTTCACCACCCAGCAGCATCAGGAACAAGACATCCACCCAAAGGCTCTCTTTTGAAGAGTTGTATGAATAGTTTAGTGGATTATATGCACGTTGCTTCAAGTCTCAAATCCTTAGCACTGCACCCCACTTCCTTTCTGTCCCTCTCCCCCACTGTGATGATGTCACTGAATGGTTTGTGGAAAACCTGCAAACGCCTCCAAGACTCTTCACCTGTCATTTGCATTTCCCAGACACAGGTGCACCCTCCTACACGACCACGGTAAGTACCAGTGCAGGACCGCAGACCCAGGTACTCCGGGTCCTTGGATGTCCACTCCACACTCCACTGCCAGTTGTCCCCATAATGTCTTTTATGTCCCATCTCAGCCCAGCATGCAGTCCAGCTTCTCGTGTGGCCTTTTGCCCCCTGACTCTTTGACCAAGCTGGTTCTGCTCCTTCTTTGCTTTTCACCACCTTGACGTTTTTGAAGAGTGCAGAGCAGTTGTCTTGAGGAATTATTTAAATGCTCTGTGAGTCCTTACCACAGGCTGTAAGGATCTGGCTTTGCATTGCATGTTAGCTGGAGTGGGGCAGGGAGCAGTCAAGAAAACCTGTAAAGAGCAGTTGCAGCTGCTATTGGGCAGGGCGGGAAAGGGATCTCTGCATGGAGATGTCCTGGGAGTCTATTCCAGCTGTTATCGTCAGGAAGACCCCTATGGAATAGAGATTTTGAACTACTCCTGGGGTGACAAGAAAGCTGGACTTGTGGACCTGGGAAAGATGTGGGACTATAGTATTTCAGGAACAGGAAACAGCAAGTGCAAAGGCCCTGGGGTTGCCTCCTGCCTGGTGTTGGGGCAATAGCAAGGAGTCAAGTGTGCCTGAAGCAGAGTGAATGAGGGGGAGTGGGGCTGAAGGAAGAGGTCGCAGAGTACCTTGTAGGTCCTGGTAAATGAGGACCTGGGATTCTCCTTCAGGTGAGGTGGGAGCCCTCAGAGAGTCTTGAGCACAGGAGGGGCAGGGTCTTAGGAGCCAGGGCAGGAGCAGGGCACAGTGAGGAGGTGATGGGGAAGTGGCTGGACTTTGGCAACTTGACAGCCGGCAAAGTTAGTAATGGGCAGATACTAGGATGAAAGCGCACAGGCACCTTGCATGCTGTCGTTCCCCAGGCCTGCTTCCTGTGCTCAGCCCTGGACCCTGAGCCCTCCCTCTCTCTTGGCCCCAGTCCACAGGGACAGTCTCACAGGCTGGCGTTTCTGGGTAATTCCTCACCCATCAACTGGAACTTATTTTTATTTCTCTTAGAGCCATTTGCCGTCCTTGCAGGCAGAGGCTATCGAGGGGCAGGGGCCGCGTTTAATCAGCAGTGGCCCATAAGTCCTGATGACATATTTACGGGCTGAAATGACTTGAAGCTCCAAACTGTTCCCAGAGCCCCTTGTGAAAATGACCGCCATCAGCTGACTCTGGCTGGGGTCTTAAGTGGCTGAGAGTCCAGGAACAGCCTTGGGTAGGGCTGGGAGAACTGGGTGGGAGTGGGAGATAGCATCTAGCCCTTGAGCAGGTGGGGACCTCCAAGGGGAGTCCTGGAGGTCCTGGCTTTGGTGCCAGCTCTGCAACCTACATACCTGAACTGAAGTGGCTTTGCCACTTCCTGGCAAGTCAGTCACTTCTTCCTTCAGCGCCTCAGTTTACCTGCCTGTACAGTAGCCACGACAGCTCCTTCCTCAGGATGGCCCTGAGGGTAAAAGGAAGCTTCTGACCTGTGCCAGGCAGGTAGCAAGAGCTTGGCAAATATTTCAACAAATACTTGTCGGCCTCCTGTGTGCTGAGCCTCATTCTAGAAGGTGGGCGTAGGAGTTGGAGGCAGAAACTGGGATCTGGCTTGGGGTGGGTCAAATTTGAGATGGAGATGACAGATGGACAAGGTGGGGTGCAGGAGGGAGATGGCCTGGGGAACCTGTCCGTGGCGAGATGGTGTTTAATGCCATAGCTCGGGGAGGTCTCTAGGGGTGAGAGTGGAGGGACAACAGGCCAAGCCCTGGGGCTCCACAGTTATGGGGGTCGGGAGGACTGAGGGGAGGCCCATGCAGAATGCGCCTGGAGGCTGAGAGGGAGAAGCATGTCACTATGATGGCTATCCTCGTGTCAGGGACGATGAGTCTGGAATAACATGGAATCATAACTGAGTTCCTATAGTCTCATGGGACCTTGCAAAGCTCATGAAGCCAGAACCACAGGTGCTGGAACAGACGGGGCCAGGGGACAGAGGAGATGCCAGCATTCAGGGGGATGGAGGACCCTCAAGGCTGAGATTTAAGGTCCAGGCAGAGGGGGAGAGGTAGAACTAGGGGGTGGGGGTAAACGGGGCAGAAGGAGGACTCACAGAGGCCACCCCAGCAGGACACTGGGATAAGCTGCCTTCCAGCTCTGAACCTCAGACACAAACTGATGGTTCGCTCCCTTGGCCCCCGGCCACCTTTCATCCTCCTCTTCCTTACTCCACTCCCCACCTCCCATGGCCTTCAGCCCAATCACATCTTCAGTAGCCATGTGTGGCCCCATCACCCCAGAGCCCCAAGATTCCTGGGAGGTCCTGAGAATGAGGAGGGTCCATGGGAGCTGCAGGCTGGGTCGGCGGTCAGCTCAACCGAGTCAGCAGGTAAAGAGTTTCAAGGCCCTGTCTACATACGGGTCAGAAGCCTGAGCACAGCCTTGGGTGAGGTCAAATGGACAGGACACAAGAACCCAGCTCAGCATCCATAAAGAGGAGTGTTTTTCCTTTTCTTTTCTTTAATAGCTTAATTTTGAAATAATACTAAGTTATAGAAGAGTAAAAAAGATAGTACATGGAACCCCCAAATAAATACCCAGCCTCGCTATGTCACCAACCATGATGCATTTCTCAAAACTGAGACGTTAACCTTGGTTCATTCCTGTAAAGTCCACACTTTCTTCAGATTTCCCTAGTTTTCTGCTAATGTCCTTTTTCTCTTCTAGGATCCAATCTAGGATGCCCCCTTGCACTTAGGGTTTTGTTTGTTTGTTTTAAATAGACTTTTTGGGGGGCAATTTTAAGTTCACAACAAATTTTATGAAAAGTTCAGGGGCTTCCCCTATAACCCCTCCCAGCCCCTCCAGCATCAATTTCCCCCCACCACAGAGGTGCGTTTGTTAGAATTTATGAATTTCATTAACACCTCATTACTATGCTTAGGGTATTTGTTTATTCCTGTTTTTTGTAACTCACAAAATTAAAAGAATTATGGTCTGTGATGTCCCCTCCGTCAGTCAACTCCATCCTCAGATCCTCCCCCCACCGCCCTGTTGGTGGCCTTGATGGCTCTGGCAGTTTAGAGTGATGGGAAGGGCTTCTCTTTCCCACAAGATTAACACAAATCCTAAATCTGACCCTCACGCCCTACCTGGGTCACCGTCCACACTGAAGTCTGGAAGGACAAGTTGGTTCCAGGTGCTCCACGTGGACTTAGAGTGAAGTGAGGTGCTTCTCCAAAGGGAAGGGAGCACTGTTACCCTAGAACAGTGGGGTGCCCAGGCTGGGGTCAGAAGGCAGCAAGGTGGGGCATAGAGCGAGCCCCCCCTGGAAGTCAGCTATATTGCTCAGAGCTGAGGCAGAGCTGAGGATGGCACTGCTGATCATGGACTATGGCTGCAGCAGGAAAAATGGCTTCCTGGGAAAACTGAGGCAAGGCCCCACAGGGGAAATCCAGGATATCTTCTGGTTGTGTGATGTGTGCATGTGTACACACATCTGTGCAGTTGGTGGGAGGCCGGTCATGTTGATCACCTCCCTAATTGGCCTCAATGTTTTCATGCAGGCAGAGCTAACCAAGCACTCAAGGATCCCACTCCCGATAGGTAATCAATATTTAATGAGTGGTGGTCCATCTGACCACCCAGGCAAGATGAGATGACTCTGGCGCCAAGCTAACTCACTGCTGAATTATTCATCACCCACTCTTCCCTGGCTATCCAAGCGACACACAGCAAGTGACCTTGTTGTCTCAGCCAGCCGTGGGGCTGGAGGGAGTCCCAGAGATGCCCGAGGCCCCCACTTGCTCTCAGACCTGGAGGAGGGGCTGGTGGGAGAGGGCTGCCCCCTTTGGAGTGCTCCTCCCTGTGGATGTGTGGATCTCTTGCATGGGTCCACAGGCCCAGTGGTCACCCAGGAGTGAGAACTGTTATCCCATTGTGCCAAGGATGGTTCTGAGACCCGGGGCGGGGGGGGTGGGGCTTGTCCACAGCTGCAGAAGGGGAAGTGAGGAACTAAGATTTGAACTGACCCTGCCTGATTGTAGTCCAGGCCTCTTCCAGCTCACCCCAAGGCTGTCTTGAAGCCGTGGGGCCAAAAGGGACACAGGTATAGTGAACCCCTACCGTGTGGGGACAGGGAGTAGTGCAGGGAGAACTTCATTCTCCTTGTTAGTAAAATTCCCAATAACCATGCACGTTCTGAAAGAGGGACCATGGAGCCTTCTCCGTGCGGAACTCACAGAAGGTGAAAACAGAAGACTTGCCTTACCATCAGGTTTCTTTCTTCACACTCCTCTCCTTGTTTTTGTTCTGCGGTGAAGGCTGTGCACCTGTTTTAATCCGGCTTCTGTTTGGCTCCCTGTCATACTGTGAGCATTTCTCCAGGCATGGGTCACTCAGAAAATCATTCATGCTATTCTACTTAAAAGCAGTGCCTCTGTCTAACAAGTTCAAGCAGCTTTAAAGGGTATGTGTATGCAAGCAAGGTCAGTCCCCCTTCCATTCTACCAGCTTCTGTCCCAGGGGCGACCTTAGGACCAGTTCCTGTGTCTCCCAGGCACAGTCTATGCCTCCTCGTACAATCCCCTATCAGACACACGCACAGTGGCGGCGCACAGAGCCCACGATCACTCCTTGCTGTTGCATGGCTACCGTGTGTCATGGCTACTGTCCACATAGCCGGGTGCCTGGGTTCTTCTTAACAACTTTGCATGTCACATTGTAGCTGGATCATCCCTCATCTCACTGATCTGTTGACACCCATGGAACTTCTTTCTAATTTTTTGCTATGACATCAACACTGTGGTTAAATATCTCTGTGCATATGTCCTTTGACCATCTGCAGTTATGTCTGTAATGAAATTGCTGGGTAAATATGACATATATGATAATATAATATTCCATCATTATAATTGGCTGGGATAGTCATTTTTTATTTTATTAATTTATCGACTGATTGATTTTTGGTGGGAATGGGGTTTGAATTTGCAAAGCAGGCATTCTACCACTTATTCCACTCCTCCAGTTCTAGGCTAGTCATTTATGATAGACAAAAACCTTCCCCCATATTGAGGCTGGCAGGCATTCCATCCCCCATGGGCCAAGTAGTTGAGCCCATGTGTCTATCCGCAGTTCATCCAAGGCTAAGCTGCAGAGCTAGGCAGCTCACCAATTTCCCTATGACTTATCTATTGGGAAGTCTCAAATAATTTTTGTTCAAAAGATCAACAGCTTTCATAGTGGACGTCAATTGTCGCTGCTCTTCACACACAATTATTCTTCAGGTAACTGATAGAATTATAGCATGTGAAGCCTCGAAGGAAACTCTGTCTCAACCTACATTTAGACAGTGTGTCAGTTAGCTCTGGTTGAGAATAAGCAATGGCCAAAGCCTGGTGGCATTCCCACACCATATAGCATTCATTTCACTCACAGAATATGGGTCTAGCTGGTATAAACCGGACATAGCTAGAACAGCTGAGCTTTGTCCATGTGTCTGTCATTCTCCTCTGGACCCAGGGGCTGCTGGACAGGTGGAATCAAAAAGACCTCACGTGACCTAGGCTTAGAACTGCTGCTCTGCCGGTTATACCTCATTCTGTCCTCCAGAGCAAGTTCATGGCCAAGCCCAAACTGAAGGGTAGGGGAACTGCCTCTACAGAGTTCAGTAGCACTGCAGCAGCACGTGGTAAGGGTCACGGGTGTGGGATGGTGAAAGCTGGGGCCAGTAGCATAGTCCTCCTCAGATTTCACAGCAGTCTTAGTTGACATGCCTTGTCCCTGTTGCTAACTCTGCCCTGCTGGTGAGTCGTGAAGACCGCTGTGACCTCACACCAGTATTTTGCTTAAGATCAAGATGCCAGGAGTGGCCCTGAAGGAGCCCCCAAGCTTGGTCAAAGCTCCAAGCAGATTTCGGCCATGGCCCAAGGTCGATGAAGGACAATGGTCATGCCCAGATGCTTGGCGTGGTGAGAGCCCCGGGCTTGAGTAGGGGCTGTGTCCATAGCTCAGACCAGCCAGCTTGGCCCTCTGGGCCATGTGACAAGGGCTCCTTCTCATTGCAGGGGAACATGGGCCCCGCCGCCTTCTGGCTCCTGCTCTTCCTGCTCAAGAATCCCGAGGCCCTGGCTGCTGTCCGCAGAGAGCTGGAGCACGTCCTCTGGGGGACAGAGCAGTCTGGCTCGCAGTTTACCACCATCCCGCAGAAGGCTTTAGACAGCATGCCTGTACTTGGTGAGATGGCCAGAGCCCCAGGAATGGGTCTTTGCTGGCCCCCTAGGGAACCTAGGCTCCAGGGCCCATTAGTGTTCTTTGACCCAGGGTCTCCCCGAGACCTGGCATCTCCATGCCCCCGTCTCAGCTGCCAGAGACTCATAGTCTCTATAGGAGATTTTTGGTTGCAAGTGACAGAAAACCTAAACTGGCTGAAGTGGAAAAGGGACTTCATTTGGGCCATGCAACTAAAAAGTCCAGAGGTACTGGCTTCAGGCAGAGGTGGCTCCAGGTGCTTAAACGATATCATCAGAATTCTGTCCCTCTTCAGCTCCTTTCTCTTCAGTGGGTTGGCTCCAGCCTCAGGCCAGCAAGATGGCTGACAGCAGTTCAAGGCCAACTTCCCTGGCCCTGAGAGGGTGGGTTTGTCTTCCAACATTCCTAACTACAGTCCCGAGAGTGTGTCTCATTGGCTCTTTAGGTCACACACCTCTCCTGAACTAGTCAGGGCTCAGAGGAATTCTCTGATTGGCCAATCAAAGCCCACTTCTACCAGCCCAACCCATGAAAGTTGGAGAGGGTTGGGTCCCAGAGGAAAACCAGGGGACTGTTTCCAGAAGGGGATGTATGCTGGGCCAGCAGAAGCAGACACAGATGGCCCTGCTCTCTTTTAACCTGAAACCTCCCTGGCTCCCACCTTTCCCCCACAGTTTTTCTTGGAGTTGACCTGGACCCCCTCCTATTCGGGGATCTCTGAGGGATCACAGAGATTCCATCTCATCACCTGGCCTTGTCCACCTCGCTGTGTGACTGTGGGCAAGGCACACACCTCTCTGAATCTCTTTATCTTCCTCTAAAATGAGAGCAGGAAGTGACGTCTGAGCAGATGAGAGAGCAGTCTGCTGACCCTTCTTGCACTCACCCTGTGCAGACAGTGTCCTGAGTGAGAGCCTCAGGCTCACGGCTGCACCCTTCATTACCCGAGAGGTCGTGGTGGATCTCACCATGCCCTTGGCAGATGGGCGGGAATTCTCTCTACGACGTGGTGATCGCCTCCTCCTCTTCCCCTTCCTGAGTCCCCAGAAGGACCCAGAAATCTACACAGACCCTGAGGTAAGTAGCAGGGCCCGCTGGTTGCACCAGTGACTGTGGTGGTGGTGAGAAAATCAGTGATGTTGGGACCAGCCAGATCTGAGTGGCAGCTCAGCTGTGCTCTCTGCTTGCTGTGTGGCTTTGTCTGGATTGCACCACCTCTCTGTTCCTCACCTTTGAAATGTATTTCCTGAGAGCACCTGCCTCATGGGCTTGTCAGGAGGATCACATAAGAATGAGTAAGGAAAGGATGTCACAGTGCCTGGCATACACTGAGTTCTCCTTAGGCTATAGCTGAGAGACCTCCCCCTAATGTATCAGTTTCCAGATTGGATGCTTACTGTGTGCCAGACCCCATGCTACAAGCTCATCCACCCATCCACTTGTCTCTCTATCCACCCATCCACCCACCCATCCATCCACCCACCCATCCATCCATCCACCCATCCGTTCACCCATCCATCCATCCATCCACCCATCCATCCATCCTCCCAATCTAACCTCCCGAGTAGGTTGGGATGGCAGGCGTGTACCACCACACCCAGCTTGGCATTCTCTTTTTTAAAAAGTAGTTTTAATTTCTTATTGTACATTACAAAAGTATTATGTATTTATCATAAAATAGGAGTATATAAAGTGAAAAAAAATGCCCTTCTCTTTCCTCTCTAGCTCCAGAGTTCCTGGTTTGGAACATGTGTTTGTTTTTGGAGTGTTTTTATATTGCTTTTTACTGGCACACCCACACCGCCCTATGCTGCACACATGAATGGGTGGGCGTTTGTGCAAGATTACACAGTACATACGTTCTGGTATTTGCTTTTTCCACTTGACAGCCAGTCATAGAAATTCTTTCGTGTCAGCACACACAAACCTTTGCAATTGATTTTTAGCTAAGGCTGCATCGGCTGACCTTTATACCTGTCCAGTTTCCCCCTCTTTTAGACACATCCAAAAGATGCACATCTGTGTGCCTTTTTCCTGGTGCAGGCTTGTTTGGGAGGGCGGTTACACCTTCTTCCTGTTTCAGGTGTTTAAATACAACCGATTCCTGAACCCGGATGGATCAGAGAAGAAAGACTTCTACAAGGATGGAAAACGGCTGAAGAATTACAACATGCCTTGGGGAGCTGGGCACAATCAGTGCCTGGGGAGGAGTTACGCAGTCAACAGCATCAAACAGTGAGCGGGGGCGTGCTCATCTGGTTGGGACACTCATGTCCTTCTCTCCTGATATAGAAGGCTTCTGGCAAATGGTTCAGGGCAGAGACTCCAAACTGGCAAAAAAGTTCTTTTGCCAAAAATCTATTTATTTGTATTTCTTAAACTGTGTGCTTACGTTTAAAAATTAGAAGTGCTCACTTAAAAGCCGGATTTCTGATTTCTTTTGACATAATCAGATCTGACAGCAGGTTCTTCAGTCTATGAGCAGTGTCCAAATGCAAATACTGGATGTCTTGTCCAGCTGCTCCTGCGGCATGTTCAGACCCCTGTCATGGAAACTGGCTTAGCTCTTTTAACTTGGCGGGGGGGAGGGAGGGGGAGGTGAGAGCCTCATAAATTCTGTTCATTGTACCCTGAGAGTCGTAGCCCCCAGGACCACAGCCCTGCCCCCATTGTCCTGTGTGACCTCGTGTAGCCAGATGCTGGATGACCTGAGCCTGTATTCTCTCGATTGTGAAGTGGGGGTCATCGCAGGCTTTGAACTGTTAGTTAGGGCCACAGTCATTCATATTCACATCCTGGCGATATGCTAAGACTCATTAACCTCTTGGCTTCAGTTTTCTCAACAGTAAAGTGGAAACGAAAATACATATGGCTCCTAAAAATCACCTCACTGCGTGAGATCATGCCATGGAAGCCACAGGGGTTATGGGGAAGGAGGCTGGGACTCAGCATTAAAAGCCTTACCAGCAACACAAATAAGATGCCAGTAAAGACCAGCAGCACCATTTCACACGTGAAGTGGTTAAGACACGCTTAAGCGCTCGTGACACGTTCAGGTGTGCGTGTGCACGCGTTGCGAATTTCTGCCCACCAGTCTCAGTTGGCTACCATCTCTGCTTCAGCTCATGTTTCTTGCAAATGAAACTGCATATGAGCAAATGCGAATCTGCCCTGATGTATCAGTCACGCTGGGACAAATCCACGCGTTCAAAACAAGTATTGTGATAGAACTGGCTGTAGTTCCTACTGTCTCTTTAATGCTTAGTCTGCTCCCTAGCATGTTGGTTTTCAATAAATTAGCTCATTTGTTATTTTTTATCTCAGTCGGCATGGCCACCTTGCTAGGTAGTTATCCATTCAAAGCAGTCTAGACAGGTCATATCTGGAAGGTATGGCCATGCACCCTGTTAGAGGAGGTGCCAGGATTCAAATCCAGGTGTGGGTCACAAGCCCCCATCCTGGATAAATCCATCCTCCAGAATCCTACAGCTCAGAGCCGGAAGGGACCCATCCCCCTTTGACCTGGAGTGGGAACAGAACCTGGTGAGGGTCACATGCCCTTAAGTCCAGAGTGCTATTCCCTCTGTCCTCATCCTCTGCTTCTTCCCTCTGTCAGTAAAAGGAGAGCGGCCCTGTGTGCTCATCCTGCATCAGGCCCCTGGGTCAGGGTGGGGACAGTGGTGGGACATAGAGGAGCACAGGTAGTGGCAAGTAATAGAGCTGGGAGGCAGGAGCCTGTCATCACCTAGTTGGGGCACTGATGACATAACCCCAGCCGATTTGCATATCTCTCAGGCAGTTTCCCAGAAGGTGGCGGTAGAGAGCACTAGTCTTGCAAAGTTGGTCCATGCTGACAGCTTGGGCACACACAGGGGTAAGATGTATTGAGGGAGGAGTGATGTCTCAGACACTGATGGGCGACCAGCAGCCCTGGCCAGGACAGTGGGGGTTGCAGGAGTTTGGAGAAAGAGGGTGAGGCGGCAGGAGGGCCAGGAGGCTGCAGTCTCTCCAGGATGAGCCAGGCCATGCTGCTGGAAGGGGTGGCCAAGTCTGGGGGCTGAAAACCACACAGGTGAGCTGGGCTCAGGGCTCTTCCCTTCTGCAGAGCCACAGGGCCAGGCTTGCTTCCTCTGGGGCTCCACCATCCATCCTCACAGGAAGCTGCACGGCTGCTAGGCAGAAGAGAAAGCTGGTGAGTCACGCCCTGGTTCTTAAGTGCTTTGGTGTGGAAGTGACACTGCCACTTCTGGCTGGAGCTCCCAGGCCTGCCACACCTCACCAGGGGCTGGCAACCCAGAGGTGCTCAGGGCCCTCTACACCCTCTCTCTGCAGATTCGTGGTCCTCATGCTGACGCACTTCGACCTGGAGCTGGGCAGCGCAGACACTGAGGTCCCTGAGTTTGACCTCAGTAGGTACGGCTTCGGCCTGATGCAGCCTGTGCACGATGTGCTCATCCGGTACCGCATCCAGCAGTGACCTGCATGGAGCAGACGCCGCGCGGTCACCTCCAGCCAGCTGCTACAGCCTCCCTGTCTGTGCCAGCATTGCCTTTCTGCTTTTCTTCTAGAAGATTGTTTCCAAAGGAGCGGACAGAGGGGACACTAAGAGCCCAAAGGCATCAGAGCAGAAAAGCCTTCAAGCTCTGGATTGTCACACAAGGCTTTGTGCTCCCAGCTCACCTTGCTCCTCCCACCTGTGACATCCACAAAGCTCATCCAGACAAGGCAGGGCCAGAATCCTCCCTGCCCCCAACTCCCAGAGGGTCACCGACCCTCCCCCTGACAACAGGCATGGGCCAGCCTTAGCTGGTCAGAGCAGGCGCTGACTGTGGAATGGCCCTCCAGCCCCGGCAGTGCATCCACTGGCATCAGCTCTGTTTCCCACTTACTAAAGTAGCTAAAGCCAAAGGAGCCCCTTAGGATATGCCCCTCCCTGCACCCTGCTTGCTGCATGTAGCCCTCCTCTCCGCTCGCAAGGATACTTGGGAGACTGCAGGAGGGTTTTCTGAGCCTGGGGCATCTGGACAGCAGGATGTGGACTCCTCCCAACCTGGCCTCTGAGGGCTAGACTTTCCCTTCTAGAGCTGAAGGAGCCAGACGGGCTGGCCTTCCCCATGCCAGGACTCTGTAGGGAAGCCAGAAGGACCTGGTTCTGCCAGGGTAGCTAGAAGGAGCGGCCAGGGCTCTTTGGGAGGCTCGAGTCCAAGAGAAGAGCTCCCCCCGGCTCCCCCCACCAGCACACCAGGTCCCACTGCAGGATTGTTGTCTGCAGACAGGGTTTGGGGTCCTACGCTGTAGACAGTCAGCTTAATAGTCACCATGTCATTTGTGGGAGAGGCCGTTCAAACATCCAACTCCTTCAGAAAATGTGCAAGCTCTGGCCATACTGGTCCCATCTTCCAGAGGTCATCCCTTTCACGCTCTGGGTCACAGGGTTTGGCTTGCTCTGTTTCTGTATTCCCAGTTCCTTCCGCCCTTGAAGGATCTGAATTTGAGACCCTGTTCTGATATCATAGGAGGTGTGGGAACCAGCCTAGTGGTCCTCAGGGCAGGTGTTCATCCCAGCCTTGGTGCACCAGCCTTTGAACTCACAGGCCAGTGACAAACACTTCCCTTTCTCAGCTTTAGGAAAAAGAGCTTAAAAAGAAACCTCCTTTGTAACCTTTATTATGATGGCAATTGTCATCAATGGTATTAGGGCCTGCTGACTGAGTGCCTTTAAACAGTTGTGACAGGCACAACATCTATGTCCCCTGTAAAGATGAGAAAACAGGCTTAGAGAGGTGAAGCCACTTGCCAGGGGTCACATGGCTTGTCAGCCGATAGAGCTCTGCCTACACACTTAGGAGCAAATGTTGGGTGGACAGCTCTTCATTCTTTGAGATCCAGAGGTAGTGGTGGGACAGTTATGTTTGCCATCAGAGTTGACAGCCAGAGGCACCCAAGCGTGACACATCTTATGAGATGCAGACACCCAGACACATACATAATGAGGTCCCTCTAGCTTTAGCAGAAAAAAACATCTTGCAGATGTGCTAGAGGTTTCTCTCTTCTTGGAGCAGCACTAGGGCCTGGGGGCTTTCCTGGCCCTCGGACTCCAGGCGCCCCCAGGATTCCCAGACAGACGGTATGATTGGCAGGAGGCTGGATATCCCCAGGGAAACCCATCTTCACGCCCTGGTGACCCCACTGCTGCCTGCTTCTTATCTCTGCAGGAAATCAGAGCTGGCAACCTCTAGTGGGAGGATGAGCCGGTTTCCATGGCAACCCTCAGCTGCCTCCTCCTGGCTGGAAGGGAAGGAAGCCAGCAGAAATAGCTACAGAAGGTTTCTCTGCAGGCTGCAGCCCTGGTGTGTTGGGGAAGCCCTCCGACTTCCCCCTTCCTGGGCGGGGCGGCCGTTTCCTCTCCGGAGACTGTCACCTGCATTCAGAGAGGGCTGATTCCCTTTAAAGGCAGTGCCTCCCTGGAGCCTGGGTCATGAGGAGATCCCAATCATGGGAGAGATGGGGCTCTCGCCAGGCGGCTCCAGCTGAGACCTGAGGCATGGACACGAGGTCCAGAGACAATGATTGAAGCCTGCCCTCGTTTTAATCTTCATGATTTGTCTTTTCCTTTCTCCTTTTTTTAATCTTTAAAATAAACTTCAGAGAGTCGGGGAGAGGTGAGTGGATGGACCTCTGCATAGTTCTTGGCGTCTGGCTTGAGAGCCACTGCTGTGAGATGTGCTAGAATCCTCTGAGGCTGACACGGAGTGCTTCCTTCAGTCATTTTTGCTCTTTTTCTGCTGTATTTTTAACTGTTGTTTACCAAATGTTCTCCTTTAAGCAGATTCACTTTTAAAACACAAATTTGTTTTTCAAATGCTCCCAGTAACGGATCACATGTGTCCCTCACTGCCCAAGACAGAAGGTGACTGTGGAGAATAAATTGGCCAGGGATAGGGCTCTGTGGTGGCGAGGCCAAGGAGACTCGGCCTGAGAGCCTTTCCTTTAGGTTTCAGAAGAGCCCAGCAAGTGTCAGGGCTGGCCACAGGCCTCGTCCGCATCTCCCTGTGACCTTCTCCTTGGTGGATCTGCAGAGGATGAGAGGGGTCCAAGGAGGGGCACGGTGCTCACAGCACAGGCCACCCAATTGAGCTGATGGCATCCTACCTGCCCTGACCTTGTCTCCTGGCAGAGCAGGCACCACGAGTCCAAGCATCTTGGTCCAGGCCATTGGTTTTGATGTCACTGTTGCTGTTTTTAGTAAACACTGTGTTTCTTGAGTACCGTGACAGTTAAAGCCTTGCTACTTTAATAAACTTCTATTTTCATAAAACATTATGGAGAGGAAATGTGCTACAATCTATTAAACCATGCTTGTTTGTGGAGCTGTCTCTGCCTGTGATTCCCACGGAGGATCGGAAGGTGAGGTCAGCTCCTGGGAGTCAGGTAGCAGCCTCATCTTGGGAGCTTGTCCTTATCTTGGGTGGTGAGGATTATGGACGGGTGTGACAGGATGAGACTGGTGACTTTCAGAGCCTGACCTCATAGCATGAGAAGGTGGGGTCCAAGAGGGGAGAGGCCTGAGAGGAGGCTGGTGAGATCAGGAAAGGTGGGGCAAGGTCAATGGAGAGGAGGCAGGAGGCATGGGCCTCAAAGGGCAGGGAATGAAATGTCACCTTAGGAGAATCGGTTATTAGCCCTTGGTATCCACGCTCTGCTTTCCTCCTGCTGCTGACTCGCCCCTTTTCAAACACATCTTCGGGTGTCCTGGCTCCTGTGTGCGGAGGAGAGATGTTTACCTCTAATTGCTCTGCTGGACACCTGTGCATCTGTCTGTCCCTATCCTGAATTTCATCACGGTTTAGCCACATACCCTGGAAGTCAATGGCTCTGGAAACACTGGCCACAAGGAGACTCACTGGAAGATGTCAGGTTTAGCTGGCTCTCTCTGTGGTGACCCTGGTGGTACCCACGTTTCCTCCAATGGCGGGAGCCCAAGAGACCATGCCAAAGCTCTGACAAAGCCTTATACCAGCATTAGTAAGGGCTGAGTAGGGATGGCTGCATGGGAGGGAAGATACGGATGGAAGGATGGGTGGGTGGATGGGTGGGTGGAGGGGTGGATGGATAGGTGGATGGAGGGGTGGGTGGATGGGTGGAGGGATAGGTGGATGGATAGGTAGATGGATGGATGGGTGGATGGAGGGGTGGGTGGATGGGTGGATGGATGGGTGGATGGATAGGTGGATGGATGGATGGATGGGTGGATGGAGGGGTGGGTGGATGGGTGGAGGGATAGGTGGATGGGTGGATGGATAGGTGGATGGGTGGATTGATAGGTGGATGGATGGATGGGTGGATGGAGGGGTGGGTGGATGGGTGGAGGGATAGGTGGATGGATGGATGGGTGGATGAAGGGGTGGGTGAATGCATGAGTGGTGAGGAGATACACGAATATTTAGGGTGACTGATTATCAAGTGAATGGAGTAGGTAAGACACGATGCAGGAGTGGATGGATGGACAGATGATGGATGGATGGATGGATGGATGGATGGGTGAGTGGGAAGATGGATGGATGGGTGGTTGGGTGGGTCGATGAGTGAGGAGCAAGCATCTGGCTATTTGGATAGACAGATGGATGCATGGATGAATGGGCGGCTAGATGGACAGACAGATGGGCACAGGTATAGGTGGGTGGGAAGATGGAGCAGGCATGGAATGTGTGGAGTAGAGGGAGAGATTGATGAGTGAGCAGGCAAGTATGTGGGTGAGTGTGGGTGGATGGGTAGGTGGGATTTAGTGAGAGTGGATGGATGACTGAGGGGATGGTGAGATGGATGGATGGCTGTTAGATAACAGAGTGGCTAGAGAGATGGGCAAACGGGTGAGTTCATTAGAAAACCAGGTTCATTCATTTACCAGGAGCTTGAGCCAAGAGGCCGAGGCATGATAAAGACCACCATGCTAGTAGGGGACAAAGCAGGGCCTTGACTCAAACGACTGGTCAGTCAGGCTCATCCAACAGTTTGCCAGGTTTTCTTTATATTATAGTCCTCAGCCCCAGGTGAAAGAGCTGGAAAGAATCCGAGGTGGGGACAGACACATCCAGAACACTTACCACAGTGCCAGTATATAGTAAGCGCTTAATCAGTGCTTATTATTAACATGCCTGTTGGTGTTGCTTTTACTCTTATTTTTTTTTTTCAGTACTAGGGTTTGAACTCAGGGACTACTGAGTGTAGTCCCTGTCCACCAACCCTTTTTTTTTTATGATGGGTTTTTTTTTTTTATATACAGTCTCACGAACTATTTGCCTGGGCTGGCTTCAAACCTAGATCCTCCTGATCTCTGCCTCCTGAGTCGCTAGGATTACAGGCGTGCTTGTGAGTGTCCAGTAAGAGCAAAGCACTTCCCACACATGGCCTCATTGGCCCTCCCAGTCCCCCTGGGAGGCAGACTCCATCACTGACCCCACTGCTTCTTGTGATTTTGGCTGTTGTTATTGGGGATGACAGAAGAGCAGTGGGCAAGGAGATTGGCTTCTGAGCTGATGGGAAAAACACTGAGCTGCTGGAGCTTCGAGCAAGGTCACAGCAAAGAGTGGGGGTCCGGAATGACAACCACGGAGATGTAATGATGTCCCCTGAGCCTCTGCATCCCCACCCTCATTGAGCCATTTCTCCTGTCTGGGAATTCATGGCGGCGGTGGGGTGGGGGTGGGGTGGGGGGATTAATTAGCCTTGCTCTGTGCCCAGATGTTTGGAGAAACCTGAGCAGTGCACCCGGTGAGACCATAAATAAGTGATGGCTGGCATCATGGAATCAAGAGAGAAGATTTGACTTCAAAGGGATGCGTCTCTCGCCAGCACTATTTAGAGGGAACATCACAAGCACTTAGGAGAACTAATTGGGTGGACTTGACCTCACTCAGCCTCGAAGAGCAATCTCAACACCTGTCAGCAGGATGTCTGCCGAGAGGGCTGAGCCTGCGCACTGTGAGAGAGCACTGGCCAGGAGCCAAGTGACGGCGTTGGAACGTGGCTGTCCACTTGCTGGCTGACCGCTTGGATACTGTTCCCTTCCGTGAGTTTGTAGCTTTCTCAGCTTTAACTGA
The DNA here is from genome assembly GCF_047511655.1 of Castor canadensis. Lineage (NCBI taxonomy): Eukaryota > Metazoa > Chordata > Mammalia > Rodentia > Castoridae > Castor > Castor canadensis. Next base: position 170,699,370 of record NC_133390.1, on the reverse strand, counting down.
GGACTGTGTCTGAGCTCTAACTGGGGTGGGGTGTCTCCTCTCTGTAGGATATTCTGGGTTTTTGCCCTTTTGCCTATACATACACATCTTCTCAAGACAATGCTAAACTTCTGGTCAGTGAGAAAGGACTGTTACCAGTTGATGACAGAATGACAATCTGTTCTAAGTGGAAAGGAGTATTTACTAGTTCACAAAATTGGAAAATCCAGTGGCACTGCTTTCAGGCATGGTTGGATCCAGGAGCTCTAATGATATTGTCATTCCTTTCTTCGTGTGTGGTTTCATGAAGACTGATACCGGTGTGATAGCAGCCATTTTGTGACTATGAAGCAACATATCTGAGGACAAAGAACACATATATTGAGAAAGGCAGAGCAAAAGGGTGGGAGCAACCTGGGTCCTTAATAACTCAGCTGAGCTGCTAAATCCACTCAGATACTTTCCTCCATACTTTCATGTGAGCTTGTTAAGCAGACTGCTACTTGAGATGAGTAAGACAGATGAGCCCCTGCCTTCAGGTAACCTGCTAAGGACCATGTGCTTTTTATACACTCTTCATAATAACCCTGGAAAGCAAGTGCGAGTTGTATTGCCAACCCATTATTCAGAAGGGAAAACTGAGGCTCAGAGGGTTCTGACCAGAATGCTCTCTGTGTGCCACGAGCCCTCACTGAATCCTTGTTGATGAGTGGCCACAGGGCTGTCTGCCAAGAGGTGACAGAAGTGTCCCCACTGTTTCTGTTTCCAAGATCTGGTTGGATCCACACACTCTGCATCTAAACCCACAGCCAACTTTGAGCCAGGGTGGGTAGGGATCTGCAGCATCCCACAGCAGCCCTGGGCAGCCTGAAACTCGCAGCTGGGTCCTGGTCCAAGCCCCATTACCTTTGGCTCAGACAGTTATAGAAGCCTTGTCTTGGGGTTCCAGGTGTGTCTTTCCCCACAATCCCTAACGCACGTAGCAGGTGCAGAAATCATTTCAAAACCTGCATCTATGTGGAAAACACCATCATGGCTCCCAGCACAATCAGAAAGAACTCACGCTCCTCCCTTCCTGAGGATAAAATCTCTATGACCTGGTCCTGGCATGCTGCTATTCTAAGCACCTCGAGGCTTAGGTCTTGCCATTCTACCACCTGTACCTCCTTCCTTTGCACAAGGTCCACTTCTCCCTCGGGCTCTCAGCTCCCATGTCACCTCCTCCAGGAAGCCCTCCCAAACCCCATCCAACACTGCTGGTGCCTCGCACGGTGACGTGTGTTGCCTCCTCCTGGTTACTTTTCTTCACTGCATTTACCCCAAGCTGAATGCTTTACTTTGTTTATTAATCAGATCCCCCACCAGAATACAAGTCTGTGAGTACAGGGACTGTCTTTTATCCACTGTGTGTCTCCAAGTGTCTAGGCTGATGCATGGCACATCCTAGGTGCTCAGTAATTATTGAAAAGAGTAACATGCCCAGGCTGGGAAATACCCTTGCCTTCCATTCAGTTAATCCATGGTGTCGCAATCTTGTCACCACTGACATCCTGAGATGAAGAAACCTGTATTGACAGGAGGGAGGTGTTCTGTGCATTGTAAGATGTTTAGCAGTGTCCCTACGAGATGCCAGGAAGATGCTCCCCTGGAGTTGTGACAACCAAATACATCTGCAAATGTAGTCTCACGGCCCCTGGGTCAAACAGACAATGAAATATCTGCCTACCTCATGGGGGGAGGCAGTAGCTTCCTTGCCTTTGAAACTGCCTCCAGTTTCTTTCTAGCAACACCTGCATTCCTCAGGGCTCTGCAGTAATCCTGGGTAGGACTTGGTGTCTGGTTGTTGATCAGGAGTGAGAGTAGGGCAAGGGGAAAACAGCTGTTCCTTAATGAACTGACAAAAATGTCACTGAGGGGACAAAGGTGCACAGATAGAGCTAAGCTTGCCCCAAAACAGGTGGGCAGAGAGCATGCCTACCTGTGCCCAGGCACCCTACAGAGCCAGGTGAGTAGCACAGGGCACATGGGCACAGGTATGAACACACAGGCCAACAGAGCAGGTGGCAAGCTTGCGGGAGGGCACTTCACATGGCTGCTCTGCAGAGCAGTGGGAGAGGGTGGGCAGTGCTTGGGTGATTTTCGTGGAAGAAATGCCAAGCTCCCAATGATGAACTGAGGGTCTCGATTCCAACGCAAAAATCAAAATTAATGAACCAAGATGTTTTCCATGGAGGGCAAGGAGGACCTCTTAAACACAACTTGTAAAGTGCAAACCACAGAGCCAAAAAGCCCAACTTGTTCTGGTCACATTAAAATGTTTCTTTAACAAAGGACACTGTGGAAAAAGTTAATAGGTGACAGAATGGAAGGAGATCCTTGCAATGTCTAAAGTCAGCAAGGAACTTGAAAGTTAGTATACAAAGGAGCCCTGCAAAGCATTTGAAACCTACAAAACAAAAAAATAGGAGCCCCAATAGCAAAACAGTAAGATGTACACCAGTGACTTCTGGATTGTTCCTGGCAGAGAAACACACATTTAAGTGCACCACAGTGTTACTTTGCCTGTTAGACTGTCAACATTTAGATAGCTGGGTGACACCTTCTGTTGGCACAGACAGGGCTCTAGGGACTCCCCAGCACTGCTGGGGTCATGCCACCAGGACTGGCCCTCTGAGGTTGCCTTGGTTAAGCACATACACCCTTGATGCATCCAGTCCACACCGGCAGGAAGCACTGGCCCCTTAGCAGGCGAGAGGGAGGATGCTTGTGGGTGCACTTGTGATGGTGGGAGCTGGAGGTCGTCTGAATGACCTTGCGGGAGGGAAGGTCTTACAGCAGAATAAGAAACAGCACGAGGTCTACAGTGCTGAAACTTACACACAAAACACCATTTTCCCAGAACATATAGACACACACAGACACCCAGTAAGCCTGTGACAACTGTTGCCCCTGGGGGAAGGAAGGTGGTAGGAGGACAATGAAGAGGAAAGAGAATAAAGAGGTAAATAAAATGACAGAAAAGGAAAACAAGTGTCAGGTGTTCTGCCCTGCTGACCTTAGCCAGGTGAGTAACACAGGCCACGGAGTGTCAGGCCATGGAGTGTCAGGCCACCAGGGCAGAACCCTGCTGGTTATTTACTCTCGAGGCCAACACCGCTGCCACTGCTTGGCAGGTATAGATGCTCTGGCTTGCACAGATTCTATGACCAATGAATGGTGAGGACTTTGTGGGGCCATGCTGGTGCCTGCATGGCCCAACAATCTGGCAGTTGGCATGGGGAGTTCTGCCCTTGTAGGGCTGCTTGCTTCCACCCCTTCATGAAGCTCGTTTCTTTTATCACACGTATTATGGTTTAAAACGCTCTCATTTTTAAAATTTGCCTGTTAGTTGCCTGTCTTCCTCCACTGGTCCACACACTGGGAGAGGAGGGCAGGGCTGAATCACAGCATCAGGTCAGAGTTAGGATTTCATGTAAAGCAAGGGGAAATCTTGAGAGGGGTGTAAGCCAGAGAGAGGCACAGTTCAGTTCATGAAATGTACCTATCATTCTGATGGCTGTCAGATGAGTAGGATCAGTGGGGAGCACAGGCGGGAGCAGGGAGGGAGGAGGTCACAGGGAGACAAGGAGGTGGCACCGTGGACAGGATTGTGCCGAGAAGTGGACAGGTAAAAATCTAACTATGGAAAGCAGTCCCTTAATTTTAGAAATGAACAGGAAGCAAGAGGGGAGGGGCATTACTCCGGAGCACTGGGTCTTCTCCAGTTTTCCTCCTGAAGGACGGGGTTCGCTGGGCATTCCCGGTACCTGCTTACGTGTGGAGCAGAAAACACATGTGTGAAAGAATAAATGAGCAAATACAGGCCCAACCACGGAGGCCTGACCCACCTCTCCAGGTAAATCTTCCCCACATTGGTTTCTGAGACGACTTGGTGGACTCTGTGCCCCCCACTGCACAGGGCGTTCCAGGGGAAGCAGGTCCCTTCTCTGATCTGGCACAGCTCTCAAGAGCCAGCTGTCCAAGTTCGCATGAACGCAAGAATGAATCATCAGGCTATATAAATTCTCTCTTCCCTCACCTGGCTTTCTTTCCTCTTAGCATCGCCACTAACAGCCACATTGCATATTTATTTGTTGATGTGTTTACAGCCCACCTTCCCCTACTAGGATCTAGAATTTCATTCTAGAATTAGATTGTAGAATCTGGACCGGAAGCCGGGGAAAGCAAGGGCTGTTTAAGATTGCCGTGGGCCCTCCCCCAGCTCTCTAGCCCTCTCCTCGGCTGCTTATCAAACCCCAGCCCTTAGCCCTGTCTGACATATTCTCTCACTTTTTTGTTTGTGGTCTGTCTCCAGGCAGCTCCCAAGGGCGAATGTTGACTCACAGTAGTATCTCAGACGCCTGTCACTGAACCTTGCACACAGTAGGCGCTCAACCACGCGGAGGACAGGCAGGAAGGCGGATTGGCAGACAGGTGTGGCTGTAGCCGGGGTGGGGAAGGGCGGGATGCCCGGCGAGCATCTCTGCTCCGCCCAGACCCGCAGCCGCCCGGGGCCTCACCAACCCGCCGGCCCGGGCACGGAGGAGTTAAGCAGCGTGCGCGCTTCCGACCCGCAGGTGGCGCCGTCCCGCCTCGGTGCCGACTCCGCGCGCTCCGAAGTGCGGGACAGAATCGCAGCGAGCGCGGAGCCGAAGCTCAGCCTGACTTGTTGATCTCGCCCAGGCAGCCGCCGCCGCCGCCGCCGCGCCGGAGGAGGAGAAGGAGGAGGAGGAGGAGGAGGAGGAGGAGGCGCCGCCAGATCGCGGTCCTGCCCCCAGCGCCCCCGCGCCCGCCGGCCTGCCAGCGCCCCCCGCCTCGGCGAGCGCGCCCGGCCCCGCGGCGCCTGCAGCCCAGGCGCGTCGCCTGCCCGGCCGGGGTAGACCGGGCCCAGCCCGGCCCCGGGACCGCCGCTGCCCGCGGGCGGGGGCGCCCGGGCAGCCGGGACGATGCGCGGTCCCTGGCCCCGGGAGGCGGCCGCCCTGGGGGTGAGTGTTGGGGCAAATGGCCCGCCGGGGGTGCAGGGGGTCGCCCGCCGTGGCTCGGCCTGTTGGTGCGTCCGAGCTCCGCGGCTCGGAGCGCGGAGGTGGGGGGTGGCAAAGGCTGGGGCCTGAGGAGGAGCGCGATCCCCGTTTTGGGGCGAGGGACGAGGGCATGCGCCCCACATGCTGTGAGCTCAGGGGAACCCCCCCAAATCAGCAGTGCGCGGTGGAAGGAGGGCACGTTTTGAAAGGCCAGAAAATTCAGCTCGTTTCCCCGCCTCCCACCTCCCCCACCCCTTCCCTTCCCAGCCCGGGGAGAGGCGCAGAACCCGGAGTTATAAAAAGCCATCGCCGGAGAGGAGCGAGGAGGAGGAGGAGGAGGAGGAGGAGAAGAAGAAGGTGGAGGAGAAGGGGGCGGGGAAGGAGCGAGGGGACAGAGCAGGCGGATCCCAGGACTCCGCGCGCCCTTCCTGCGGTAGGGCAGGGGTCGCAGAGGGAGGGGCGGACCCCGCTCGGAGCTTGGCTTTGCATCCTCGCGGTTCACCTCGTCGCCGGAGCCACCTTAGGAGGTGCTCCTGTGGCTTGGGAAGAGGGATCCCTCCAGAACAGAGGGGCAGTTGTGAGCACTCCGTCTGTGGTGACCTCTGACAGGGGGGCATCTGGAAGCCCCCAGAATCCACTCCCCCCCAAAATCTTTTAAGATTTAGAAAAAGCAAGCCCACTGCCATTGCCCCGCCCCCCTCATCCTGATTATCTTGGGTGGGGGTGGGAGGAGATGAGAACTCATTAAAAAAAAAAAAAAAAGGAAGGAAAGAAAGTTTTTCTTGCCGCTCCCTCTCCCCATCGCGGGGCCAGGTTCGGGACTCAGCCCAGCCCCGAGACGCACAGACAAGGGAATTTCAGCACTCGAAGGAGCGGACAGCGCCCCGGGCTGCTGGGTCGCGCCTGGGCCGCAGAAGCCGGGGTTGGGGGCGGGAGTGGAGGGGGTTCCCGTGCTCCGGGGACACCTCTGGGGCCCTCTCCCCGCCCCAAGGCGGCCCCTCCCTCCGTCCCCGGGGTGGGGCTGACTTCAGCACCGGCAGGAGGGACAGCGTGCAGCCGTCTACCCCCCCTGAGCCGCTTAAGCTCTGGGAAGGTCAAGGCCGGCGGGGAACCTGGTGGAGACTCGGGACTCGGGGAGGGGCCATGCCCAGCTCCCGGTTTGCTGACCCAGGTCCGCTTTCGCTTTCTGCCTCGCAGCCGTCGGGATGGAGGTGAGAAGGCGGCCGTGACGCACGCCCGCGCGAACCCCTGCACCCCAGCAGCCGGCAGCGCTCCCTGCCCCCCTCCCCCGCGGACGCGGGCCTTGCCGTCGAGTGACAGCGGCCTGGGGGGGCAGGGGGGGCGGGGGCAGCCGGACCAGCGATGCCGGCGGGCATGACGAAGCATGGCTCGCGCTCCACCAGCTCGCTGCCGCCCGAGCCCATGGAGATCGTGCGCAGCAAGGCGTGCTCGCGGCGTGTGCGCCTCAACGTCGGGGGGCTGGCGCACGAGGTGCTCTGGCGCACCCTGGACCGCCTGCCCCGCACGCGGCTGGGCAAGCTCCGTGACTGCAACACGCACGACTCGCTGCTCGAGGTGTGCGACGACTACAGCCTGGATGACAACGAGTACTTCTTCGACCGCCACCCGGGCGCCTTCACCTCCATCCTCAACTTCTACCGCACCGGGCGGCTGCACATGATGGAGGAGATGTGCGCGCTTAGCTTCAGTCAGGAGCTGGACTACTGGGGCATCGACGAGATCTACCTGGAGTCCTGCTGCCAGGCCCGCTACCACCAGAAGAAGGAGCAGATGAACGAGGAGCTGAAACGCGAGGCCGAGACCCTGCGGGAGCGAGAGGGCGAGGAGTTCGACAATACGTGCTGTGCAGAGAAGAGGAAGAAACTCTGGGACCTGTTGGAGAAGCCCAACTCCTCCGTGGCCGCCAAGGTGAGTCAGGGACTGAGGTTGCAAAGGGCTGGGGGCTCAGCCTGTGTCCCCAGAACCAGAGCCTTGGCTGGGGTCTCTGGCTTAGTTTCCAAAGATGAAGACCAGTATGGGGCAGGAGCTCTGGCTGAGTCCCCAGAGATGACAACTGCCACCCTCAGACTTTTCCCTGTGTGCCATCCATTGGTGACCCCTCCTGTAGTTATTTGGTACTGTGTACCCCCACTTTGTTGGGGGAAATAATGAACAGGGACTTCTGAAAAGTTGTGGTTCAAGGATGGTCCCCCAAAACAAGAGAGAATGCCCCAGACAGTGTTCTGCTGGGAGGAGCACAGTTGAGTCTGGTACTCTGAGACTCAGGCTGTAGTGGGTAGCCCTAGGATTTTAATACCTATTCCTGTTTTTATTCCCCAGAATGGGAATAAAGGCAGTTTATAGACATGCTTCAAAGATGCAGATATACTGACAGGTGCTTTCACAGGAGCAAAGACCTGCAAGGACTGATGTGGACAGGCTCCATGGACAGTTGGCTGTAGATGCTCATAGGCCAGGGATCACCCTGGCTACTTATTTGTCTAGCTATTTGGTGAGGTTTTCCCAGAGCACTTTGGTGCAGCTTGTTAAGATCCTCGGGCTATTGGAGGAGGATTTTGAAATGGGAGAGGAAAATGAAGCAGTGTGAAAAGTACCAGAGGAGAAAGAGGCAGGAGTGAGTTCACCCACACTGTGTGGGCTGCTGAGTAAAGGTGGAGGCCACAGCAACTGGGAGAAGCCCAGGGTGAGGACTGGGGCAGGACAGGATGATGTTCACTCCTTTAAGTCAAGCTGGGCCTCAGGGGTGCTGGAGAGGGGCCTGTCCTTATGTGGCTTCAGAAGTAAATGACAAGACAGCGTGTTCAGGGCTATAAGAGGTTGGGACGGGCCCAAGGAGAGCCCAGAAAAGAGACATCAGTGTCAAAATCCATCAAGACCAAGTTGGGAAAGACAAGGAGGATGAATTCACTCTTTGATGGCAGGGCCTATGAAGCGGGTGGATAAATAGATTCTTGGTGAAAGGAAAAGGGAAAGATCTAACATTCAGCCACAATTTGTTGCAAGGGCTGGTGTCTGTCTGGCCTGGCCTCTCATTGGGGGTTCAGTAGCTCGGCTGGCCCCTCATTGGTCCCTGATCTAAAGGGGACTCTATGGGGTCTTTCCCCATGTCTGGTTACCCAAGGAGAAGCCCCTGGGAGTGGACGTAGAAGAAGGTGGCTGGTAGGTAGGAAGGTGGGAGGAGCTTTTTCTCTTGCTTGTGGGGCCTACAGGACCCTGGGCCTGATCTCCTGGAAGGCTGTGGGACGCTTATGGCCATAATCCTGTTCCGTGTCCAGAAAGCCTGCCTGGCAAGACTGAAGCACTCACCCTAAACCAGCTTAGGATCAGAAGACTTACTTTGCTATTTCCAGGCCTGACACGGGTTCCCCCAGAGCACATCTCATTGAGATCCAAACATCCCCTCCGGCCTCCCGGTCCTGCCCCTAAGAAATGAGAGGCAGGAATTGGGGGAGGGGCTGGCCTCCCCATGAAGAAGCAGGCTGTGTTTGGATTGGCATCTGGCAGTGGGGCACAGGCGCTATTTGGGAATAAACAGCCTCTCTTCTCCCTCGGGTTAATCCACTCACCAGAGAGCTTCGTGACCTCTCCATGATCCCAGGCTGGGCTGTCAGCTCACATTCCTGCAGATGGACCTGCTAGGATTTTCTGCAGCCAGAGCTGAAATGGGGAGGCAGGCAGGCTCGCTGGCCCTCAGCAAATACCTGAAATGCCACTGAGCAAATACCTAACAAATAGTGAGGCTGAGAGAGGTGAAGTCATTTGCCTAAGGTCACAGAGCAAGCAAATAGGGGTAACTAGAAATTCAAATCCCTGTTCTTTCATAGGGTTTGAATGCCACAGGCTCCTCCCCAGTCTCTGTTCCCACTTTTGCCCCTCCAGTCCATTCCGCATGCAGCAGCCAATGTGCGCATTTCAAAATGCAAATTGGATTGCATTATTCATCTGCTTAAAATCCTCCCAGGTTACCCCATCACACTCAGAATAAAACCCAGATTTCATCATGGCACATGAGGCTGCACAGAATCTGGCCCTCAGGACCTCTCTGAGCTCATGTCTTCCGTTCTCTTCTGTCTCACTTGGTTCTGGTTCCACTGGCCTCCTTGCTATTCCAAGCAGGTCAGGGTGTATCCAACCTCAGGACCTTTGCACTTGCCATTCCTGCTCCCTACCACGCTCTTCCCAGATTCTTCCGTGGCCAGACCCTTCTCCTCATTCCCCATCTGAGCAGGCTCCTCCGAAGAGAGGAACCTTCCTTGACTCTTGTCTAAAAAGCTTCCGTCCCTAATACTGTGCCACATGCAGTGACTTCCCTGCACAGACCTGACGCATCGCTTGAAATCATTTGCTCCCTTGTGGCTCTCTCTTTCACACTCCCAAAAATGAGAGTACCATGATTTGTAGCCACTGCTTTGTCCTCAACAGGCATCATGGTGCCTGGCCCGAACTCAAATAACTGCATGCAGAATGAAAAAAATGAATGGGTTCAGCAAGCAGTCAGTCACTGTCGTGAGCTTTGGGGACCCGTCACTTCCTCCTCAATGCTCACCTGTGATTTAGTTCCCTGGGCATCTGGCCTCTTTTAGTCACCTGACTTGGTCCACCTCAAGCCCCCAGTTTGGATGCCCTGCTTGTCAGCACAGAGAGACCTGTGGGGATTTCTTTGAGGCCACAGGCTGGGAGGACCACCTGGAAGATCATTTCTGGATGGCTCTGCTTTGTCCCTATTATATTTCAGAAGTCAGGATGGACAAAGGTTCTAGCCTCAGCTCCACACACTGCCCGAGGCTCTGGCCTCCCCATGCCCGGCCTCCCACCTGTGAAATGAGATCAAAGGCACCATGCAAGGTATCATGAAATCTCGTTTGGGAAAACTTAGCACAGGGCTCAGCATATAGCAGGTAGGTGCTGCTGTGATAAATGACAAGAAGCCGAGTCCTTTTTCTGGGCTGGGTGGGCTGAGTTGCCACAAACCCCTTCCTGCCAGCAGTGTTGTGGGGAGGCTGAGCTGAGGACATTAATAATTGATGGAATGTTCCAGCAACTCAGAGACAAACCCAAGGCCCGGGCCCTGGACTCCTCCATCAAAACCCATTAGGCCAAAGACAGTGTGATTGGTTGTTGTTTGGAAGATGGGGTCAGCCCATCGGGTGGCACAGCACACAGAGGTGCTGGGATCACCACTGCTTTCTGCTTCCTGCAAGGATGTGACAGGACGGTCTCGAGTGCCCAGCTCTGGTTAGTGGTGCTTTGTGTCTTCCTAGCATTGAAATCCCTCCTCCCATCTAGTCAGGTCATGTGCCTGTTAGGGCTGTAAGTAACAGATTAGAAAAATCCAAACAGCTTCAATTGGAGGAAGATGTGACATGGTCACAGTAAATCGTGATGTTCCAATGTGGCTGGGTTTGGTGAGTCCATGGCTCAGAAATGCCATGGGAATTCTGGATTCTTTCCGTCTCTTTCCAGCCCCTGCTGATGACTTGGTACTCAACCCTGATGCCTCTAACAGAACATGACTGCCCAGTTCCAGCCTTCAAATGTAGACACAGTGATGTCCAACCCATGAAGAGGGACATTCTCTCCTGTGCTATGCTCCCCTCTTTTCTCCTTTGAGGAAAACCTTCCCCCGGAGCACCTAGCACACGCTGTCTTTAACCAATCCCATTGGCCAGTACAGATCACATGGTACATGCACTTTTGGCAACCCCACTGGCCAGCATGGGTCCCATGCTCATGCTTTTTTTCCAATCTCATTGGCCAGGAGAGGCCACATGCTCATGTCCTAGCTGCAGGGGATTCTGGGGAAGCAGCTCTCTGGTTTTCAGACAGAGCAGGGAATGGATTGATGACTGATGTTAAGACCTGTGACAGAGGAGGAAATGGCGGTAAAGTCATTTGCCTGAACACACACAGCTAAATGATCAGTAAATATTTGTCAAAGGAGTGAAAATGACAGAGTCAAGGTTTGGATCCAGTTCATCTGGTCCCGGTGGTAGATTATTTATGTTCTCTGAGTTTCTGAGGGTTCGTCTGCCAAATGGGGATATAGCCATGCACACCTTGGGGTTGTTTGGATGACTCAATGAGATTTCCGGTGTGAATGTGATTTGCAGATGGAAATGATAAGTGAGAGTTGTTATTATTATTTTATCCTTAAGTGGGAGTGGCGGGGAGTCAGGGACAGTACTTGGTACCTTGTCCGTCACTGATGTGATGCAAACTCGGCTCTGGAGTACAGCAGAGGTGGGTTCGTGTCTCCCCGACATCGTTCCCCCAGGAATACATCCTCGACAAATTCCTTTTCTCCTCTGAGCCTCAGTTTCCTATCTGGGAAATGGGGTTTGGAGTGGAGATAACTGCACAGGCCATTAGGAGAGAATCTGCACAAAGCGCCTCGCCAGTGCATGGTGCGTGGGAAGCGTTCGGTGCCCGCAGCGGTGATTTGTAGATCGCCTTGGAATCCCTCTGTTCTCACTCCGCCCCTGGTTGCCTGCATGTGCTATTACACTGCTCAGTGCAGCATCACCACCCTGAAGTCGTCTGGGATTTCAGGCCTCTGCTCTGATGAAGCTTTGACTTCCTTGGCCTAATCCAGGAAGATTTGTGTATTATCAAGAAAGACAAATTTTCTGCTGGGCACCTTGCCTCATGATTGTAATCCCAGAGGTCAAGAGGCTGGCCTTAGTAAAAAGTTAGTGAGACCCCCATCTCAACCAACAAACTAGGCATGGTGGTGCATGCCTGTCGTTCCGCTACTTTGGAGGTATAGACAGGAGGATCGCCTTAAGAGGATAGATATGAGGCTTGCCCCAGGCAAAAATAAGAGACCCTACATAACTAAAGCAAAAACGGTCAGAGGTGGTAGGGGTGCCTATTGAGCCAGCTGAAGGCCTGGAGTTCAAACCAGAAGAGAAGAAGGAAGGAAAGGAGGGAGGGAGGGAGGGAGGAAGGAAAGAGAAAAAGTAAAAGAAAAGAAAGCCAAGGGGACCGTCTCAGAATTGTCCCAGGTGTCTGTTTTTCCCAGGGGATTGCATGGCAGAGATTCGGGATCCTGGCCGTGGAGTCACTCAGACCTGGGTCTGAAGCCCTGCCCCATCTTCTCCTAGCTGTGGACTTGGGGCAAACGGCTTCGGACCTTCCTTTCCTGTCTGTAGAAGAGAGCGCTAGAAACCCCACCCAGAGCTGTCTGAAGGATTACTTCAGACAGCGCGTGAAGGGCAGTGAAGTTGTGCTGGATGAAGACAGGTCCATTCGATAAAGGGAAACCCATAGACCCGGATGCTCAGTGACCTCCCTGAGTCACCCAGCAAGTCAGTGGAGGACCAGAGCCATTTCCAGCCTTTGTGACCACAGCCATTATCCCAATGAGGTCTCCCCTTTTCCCTGGGGAGTTGACCAGGGTCAGATTTGGCCGCTGGTTGCTCAGGGCTTGGAAAAGCTGGATGGACAGGAGAATGGGGACGTGCTAAGGGAGGGAGAGCGCTGGTCAACAGGCAGTTTGGCCAAAGTTTAATTAATGGGGAGAGAACATGCATGCATGAGGCACCAACTCCGTACCCGGCACTCAGTGTCCTTGCCACACTTGATAGCAGCGTGGATGGGAGACCCAATTTCCAAGCTGGATGGCCCAGGTTCACCTCAGCTCCTCAACCTGTTGTCCATGGAATTGGAGATGCACCGTGGGCAGCCCTCTGCCCGGCTTCCTTCCGGCAACAGCAGTGCGGGCCAACAGCCGTGTCTGCCTTGTTGCATGGCCACCAGAATCAAATGCGGTTGTGCGTGCCAAGCCCTTAGAACTGGGCCTGGCACAGAGAAGGCCCTTTTGTTTTGAGTAGTCATCTCGTTTAATCCTCCTGACAGTCCTACAAAATGAAGAAGTTCCTTTTCAAAACATCGTTCTGAGAAGATGCTGCTTGCTCATCACAGGCCCCTAGAGCCAGTGACAGGGGACCCAGCCCCCACCAGGAGTCGCCCTCAGCTGCTGACTGATGGGAGCAGTGTATAAATACTCCACCACCACCCCCTCCCGCCCTGGACAGGGGCGTCACAGAGCTGCTCCACACCCACCCTGCGTGGCCCCTTTCCCCTCCCTCTCTTCACCAGTTTTCTTTGAGATCATGGCCCCCACCCCCACCCCGCCGCTCATGTGAACTCAGATCTTTGTTTTAGGAGTTGGTTTTGGGATAAACAACCAAAGACTGAAGGGAGCCTCCCCATCAGCAAGTCCTGCTGCGTCCTAGGTCATCCCCCTTTGGACATGGTCTTTATAACAGAAATCCCAGAGCTGCCTGGGAACAGACAGCCTGGCCTCTGTCTCTTGGATGAAATAAAAGCAACAGTGGTGGTGACAGTCCTGATCTGGATGCTCACAGTGCACCCGGCACAGCACAAAGCATGTTAAGTGCCCATCGAATGCTCCATCACATCTGAGCCCCACAAGCACTCTGTTAGGAAGGGTCACTGTCCTCTGATAGCTGTGGAAACTGAGGCTCAGAGAAAACGGGAGCGTGGTATGGATCCCTCCCCCACAAGAACTGCCTGCCTGCTGAGCCCATGGCTTTGATCTCTGTGAATGACCTTCAGGGTGTGACAAGGAAGCTCCAGAGACATGTCCCCAGAAGTTCCCTTTCATGTTGGGTGAGAGGTGTCTCGTCTCCCACCTCTCTTGGGACTTGGTGCTGGATCCAGAATGTCCTTGTTTCCAAACGCCACTGGGTGAGACCATGGGAGACACAGGTTAGCAATCACGAGATTTTGATAGGTAATCCACATAGATGAGGCCCCGCCTTCTCACTGAGGTGACATGTTCTTGATAGGACCAGGTGGGACCAGGGACACGAAGACCCCAGCCCATACTGGGGTACATGTGGTTAACGTCCACTGGTTACATAGATAGCAAATGAAATGTAATGTCACAGAAGCCACACTCCTACAGGGGATGGCCTAGGTTCAGATCCCGCCCCCTGCACTCTCCAGCTGGCAGAGCCTCCAAAGTATGGGAAGTGGGGGAATAAATGGGGCGCACCTTGTGGAATATGCCCCTCACCCCAGCTGCACATTGAGGTCACCTGAGCCTTAAAAACCTCATGTCAAGGACCCATCATTGGAAAAAAAAATCCCTAGGTTTTTATTTATTTATTTATTAGTGGCACTGGGGTTTGAACTCAGGGCCTCACACTTGCTAGGCAGGTGCTCTACCACTTGAGCCACTTTGTCAGCCCATCCAGGTGACTTTTAAAACTTGTAAAATACACCTAGCTTGAAATTTGCCATTTTAACCAGGAGGTGCACAGTTCAGTTCTGATCACCTCCATCCGTCACTAGAACTTTTCACTTCGCAAAACTGGAACTCTGAACCTATCAGACAACTCCCCATTCCCGCCCCCCACCCCCAGCAACCACCCTTCTGCTTTCTGTCTCTGTGAACTTGACTGTTGGTGGAAAGCAAGTGGAATCATAGATTATTTGTGCTTTTGTGATTAGTTTATTTTACTTAGCACAGTGTCCTCAAGGTTATCTATGCTGTGCCATGTGTCAGAATTTATTGCTTTTTTAAGACAGTGTAATGTTCCATTATATGGATATGTCACATTTTATTTTCTGCTTTGCCTATTTATAGACATTTGGTGGTGTTCACTTCGGTGGTTGTGAATAGTGTCACCATGAACACAGGGTACAAATATCTCTTTGAATCCATGTTTTCAACTCTTTGCAGTACACACCTAGAAGAACTATATTATAATTCTCTTATTGCTTTAAGGACCCCCTCAACACAGCTGTGCCATTTTACGTTTCTTCCAGCCATGCACAAGAGCTATGATTTCTCCACATTCTTGTCAAGAATTTCTCACTATTTTCTGTTTTTGTTGTTTGGGTTTTTTTTTGTTTTTTTTTTTTTTGAGGGTCTCACTGTGTAGCTCAGGCTGGCCTCAAACTCAAGGTCCTCCTGCCTGCACCTCCCACATGCTGGCATCACAGGTGTGCCCCACCACAGCTAGCATTTGTAGCTTTTTAAATAATAGAATAGTAGCCATACTTACAGATGTGAGGTGATTGCCCCTTGTGGTTTTGATTTACACTTCCTAATGACTCACTGGTGACTCGACCATTTTTCTATGCTTGTTAGACATTTGTACATTTTCTTTGGAGAAATATCAACTCAAGTCCTTTGCTCAATTTTTTTTTTTTGGCGGCCCTCAGGTTTGAACTCAGGACCTCACACTTGCTAGGCAGGCGCTCTGCCACTTGAACCACGCCACCCACCCTTTTTTTGTGATGGGTTTTCTTCGAGATAGGGTTTTGCAAACTATTTGCCCCACTGGCTTCAAACCGTGATCCTCCTGATGTCTGCCTCCCAAGTAGCTAGGATTACAGGTGTGAGCCACCAGCACACAGCCTTTGCACAATCTTAAAGTTGAGTTATTTGGTTTTTGTTGTTGGGTTGTAGTTGTCTGTGTATTCTGGAAATGGCTCCTTCAGATATGTGATCTGCAGATACCTTCTCCCATTCCTAGGCTCGCTTTCACTCTGTTGATTTTGGCCTTCACGTGTAGCAGTTTTAAATTTTGTTGAAGCCTGATGGATCAATTTTTTCCTGTTGTTCTTGCGTTTTTGGTGTTGATTTCCAAAAAAAGAAAATCACCAGCTCCAACACTGTGGTGCTTCCCTTCTAGGTTTTCTTCTGAGACTTTTCTAGCTTTAGGGTTTACTGTAAGCCTTCATCTTCTAGGTTTTCTTCTGAGACTTTTCTAGCTTTAGGGTTTACTGTAAGCCTTCATCGTGGTGCTAGGTGAGGGGCCAGCCTCATCCTCTGCAGGTGGATACTGCATTTTTGCAGCCCAGTGCATTGCCCTGGCTGGCTCCGAGTGCAGGAAGGACCAGCCACCCAGCGGTGCCATGGGCAGGATTTTTGTGTGGTTTGATTGCTGCTACACCGTTGGTGCCTAGCATAGTGACTGCTGTAGAGTCAGCCCTCGAGAGCTGTGTGGCAGGGCTGGGGGTGCGGCTCAAGTGGCAGAGCACCTGCCTAGCAAGTGCAAGGCCCTGAGTTCAAGCCCCTGAGTTCAAGAGCTGCGTGAAGGAGTGAATGAGCACACGATCTACTAGCTGAGGACAAAGGTGTTTGTGAGCTGGGGCCGGGGGCTGTGGTCACCAATGCACTGCTAGAAGCCTGACCCCCGCTGTGTCTGCGTGCTCAGGCGGAAGGGCAAGTCCAGTTCTGCACTGAGCCCAGCTCCTCACCGCGCTGCTGCCGGGGACAGATGTTCTCCGTGGTGCGGGGCTGTCCTGGGCATCTGGGGTGCTTTACAGAGCCCTTGACCTCCACTCTCTGAACCCTACATGGGGAGTGGGCATCAGCAGGGGAGCAGTGGCCTGAGGGACATGCAGTGCTCCAGGGGCAGGTGGCAATGGCTGGCCAGAAGGCGGTGTCAGGAGCAGGTGTGTTTGTGAGTGAGGAGGCAGCTCCTGGGAGCCACAGCCCCTGCCTGCCACCGTGGCCACAGGTGCCCAGTCTGGGAGTGGGGGTCCTGGGCCCTGGCCAGTGTGAGTCTGGGCTCTGGAGCCTCAGTTTCCTTCTCTGACCGCAGCCCTAACTCACAGGAGGCTGTAAGAGGTGATGAGTTAAATGATGGCAACAGTAACAGACACCGCACAGGCCACTCCCAGGCTGTTATTCTCCTGGTTGTGTGTTCATCAATCAGTGACATTTATTAAGCTCCTACTGCATGCTGAGCTCTGTGTCGGGAGCCAGAGCACAGCAGAGAACGTAAGGAAGACACCGGAGCCCCCAGGGCTCCGACCTCCCAGCAAGGGAGAGAGCGGGATGATTGAAACCAGACGAAAAGAGACCGACTAGACAGAAACCGTGAGACGGGGACCCTTGGGAATTCCGTGGTGTGGAGGGATGGTTGACACTTGTTGGGATTGTGTTTTCAAAACCTTTATCTTTTCAGGACACACACAGAGGTATTCCTGGGTGGGGTGACAAGCTCAGATCGATCAGTAATGCTTGTGTGCTGCTGTGGAGAGGGGACGCGGGACTGGGGTGGCACTCAGGCAGAGGGTGGCCAGCGTGGCCAGGAAAGGCCTCACCAGAAGGGGCCAGTTAAGCAGAGGCCTGCAGGGAGAGGGGGAGAGGGACATGTAGACATTTGAGCCACACGTGCTAAGTTCCTGGGGCAAGCATGTGCCTAGGGCCTGGTGACCAGGGTGGCTGGAGTAGTGAGCAGGTGGAGAGTGGGAGCAGGTGAGCTCGCAAGGGGTGACCTTATGAATCATGGTCAAACTCTGGCCTTTCCTGTGAGCTCCTAAGCCTCCACACTGGCCTCCCCGCCTCCACACTGGCCTCCCCAGACCGTCCTCTGAGAGCAACCAGATCCATCTTTCTCAAATGTACTCTGCGCACGTGACACCCCACCCCTTCCAAAAACTCGTCTGAGATTCCCGCCGCTCAGGACCAAGTCCACCTTCCACATTCCCCCAGCTATCCCCCCACCTATCCCCCCACCTGTCAGCATCCCCCCAATTCTCCTCTCTGGTCCTGCTTCCCCACCACCTCCTCTGTGCTGTCTTCTTCTTCTTTTTTTATGGTACTGGGGTTTGAACTCAGGGTCTACACCTTGAGCCACTCCACCAACTCTTTTTTTGTGTGATGGATTTTTTCGAGATAGGGTCTCGCGAACTGTTTGCCCGGGAGGCTTCAAATCACCTGATCTCTGCCTCCTGAGTAGCTGGGATTACAGGCTTGAGCCATGGCGCCCGGCTTGTGCTGCCTTCTTGAGCAGCCCTCTCCCTGCTCCCCACCTCAGTCAGCACTGACTGCTCCATTCTCTGGGCTCGGGAACCTGCTATTCGTCCCTCTCTAGGACAGAGCAAGAACATCAGCTTGCAGGTTGTTCTGAGGATGTCAGCCAGCCCCACAGAAAGGCAGGAAGGTTTAAGAGCACAAGTTTGGATGGAGGTGAGGCTCAAGAGGTAGAGCACCTGCTTTGCAAGTGTGAAGCCCTGAGTTCAAACCCCAGTCCCACACACACAAAAAAAATAGAGCACAGGCTTTGTAGTCTGGCTGCCTGGGTTCACATCCTGCCTCAGCAACTCTTAAACTGTGTCCTTTAGGGAATGACTTAACTTCTCTGGGCTTCAGTTTCCTGAGTCATGATTTAAGGAGCCTCACAGCAACCAGGGCTTTTGTGCCAGTTCTCTATGACACTCAGCAAGTGAACCTGTGTGTACATGTTAACTGTTATTATTGCTGCACTTAAGTGTTTGTTGAGTGAATGAATGAGCACATTCAGATCTTATGATGGCTAATCTCCCTTACAAGGCAAGGGTCTCCCAGCTATTCCCTGATTCTTCCTTACTTCTACCTGCCTGTCCCCCATCCCCACACTTTGTGGGCAGGGCCATTCTGGGAAAGGAGACAAAATTAGACATGTGAGGCATCCCACACCCTCGTGGCTCCACTGCTGCCCTGCCCACTGTGGCCTGGCAAGCGGACCCCCATCTCTGAGAGAATGAGTTGCACTGTTCAGTCTGTACTGTCGCTTACATCCTTGGCTAATGGACCTGGAGCCAAACCCCTTCTAAAAATAAACCATTGTGTTTCCTAATTGCTACGTACGTCCCATCCCAGAGCCTTTCCAAGGCCTATGTGAACCTCTGGGCCTTGACCTTGGCCGGCCCTGCCTCTCAGTCTTTGCAGAGCCAGTTGTATCAAAGAGGCAGCTGGGCTGGCGATCACCCCCGATCACCCCTGGGAGCGCGTGAGCTGTGAGAAGCCGAATCCGGGGCGGAGGCGGGAGCTGCACCACACCCCACTTGCTGGCCTGGAGTCCCTGCTGTCGCAGAGTGGACCCATTTGCCCTGCCTCTGCCTCTCATAGCACCTTACAATAGTGACCAGCACCTGATTCAGTCACTCCTCCTGTCTCGGGAACCCTCTCAGAACATTTCAAAGCTGGCCTCCTCTCTCGGCATCTCCGATCCTTCAACTTTATTTGGATGAACGTGCAAGCTTTGAGAACCTGTTTGTGTGACAGTCACTTAGTGCCAGGCACCATGCTGGGTGCATAGAAAGCACTGAGTACCTATTAGTTAGGATTCTTCTGGTTGCAGGGGACAGAAATGCAGCTCAAATGCACTTAAGCAGGCATGTGATTAAAAAGTCCTGGGTAGGTAAGCTTCAAGCAGGGTTGGGTCCAGGGGCTTCACGATGCCAACAGGACTTGGTCCCCTCTTATCACTGCATTTCAGCCTCCTCCCATTGGCTTCTCAGCAGGTGCCACCAACACAGGTGGAAAGCTTCCTTCCTGCCTGGGGAAAAAGCAAATCTCTTTCCCAGTCTATTCTCAGCAAAGCTGGGTGTGGTGGTACATGCCTGTAATCCCAGCACTCAGGAGGCTGAGGCAGGAGGATTGTGAATTTGAGATCAGTCTGGGCTACACAGTGAGGCTCTGTCTCAGGAAAAACAAAACAAAACAAAACAAAACCAACCAATTGTCTCAAGCAAAACCCCAGGGTTGATTTTCATTGGCCCATCCCTGAGCCAGTCACATAGCTGTGTCTGGGTCACATGTCTGGCTGGAGCTGGGATGGACTGAGCCCTGGGAAACCAGGGAGCACTGTGACCAGGAGAGGGGAGAATAAGTGGAAGCTGGCTAAAATAATCCACGGCCATCGCAGGGTTTCTGATCTCCTCCAGGGAGAAGGGCATCCAACAAAAACAAACAAATCAAAATGAAAGATGATCACGCCACTTTTATTTTGGAGTGGGGACACTGGAGTTTGAACTCAGGGCCTCAAGCTTGCTGCTCTACCACTTGAGCCACTCTGCCAGTCCTAAAACACAGTGTTTTAATAGAAGTCACTGGTCACGGTCACCTGCCTCTCAGTGCCACCTTTCCTTCTGCCTCCCTCCTGTATTCTGCTTTCTTCTCCGTTGCTTCCTGCTTCTGTGTTCCAATGCAGGGCGGGTGGGCGGGCAGTGTTTTCTAAGTGCGGGTTTGGAGGAACGCAAGCCCAGCTGTGTTTACCTTGTGTGCACAGCCGCTCTCAGATGAACGGCCAAAGAGCCTAAGTGCCTGCGTTACCTCGCCCTGGACAGGAACGCTTTGTGACCTGCGTTCCCGAGTCTCAGGCCCTGGCGCAGAGGAGGGACCTTGCACAAATCGCTTCACTTCTCTGGGCCTTTGGCGCTGTGTCTTGCAGTGCCAGCTGGCTCCTTCTCATCCTTCAGGTCTCAGCTCGTATATCATGTGTTCCAAGAGGCCGCCCGTGACCTTGAACGACCAGTGTGGACATGGTGGTGTCCAGGCCTTCACCTGATAAAACCCCTCCCTGGTTTATTGTGCGATGAGGTCCTGGGCAGCCGACCTTCCCTCCCCTTCTCTGCGTGGCCCTCTCATGCCCAAAGCCCTGGCAGGGTGGGTGGGAAGAGACCGTTTGGGACTCTGAAGGCCCAAGCTCCTGACCCCTGTACTGACCCACGGGGCGTGAGGCCCTGGCAGACAGATTTCTCCAGGCCTCAGTTTTCTCAGCTGGAAAATGGGTGTGGTGGCTTTCTGGTGCAGGGTTCGGGGGAGACAGGTGTGCTGGCCCGTGCTGGCGTGCACTGTCTGGCTGTGGAGCTGTTTTCCCCTTCCTTCCTCAAGAGAAGGGCCACCCAGCCCCGGCCCCAGCCTCTCCCAGCCCAGCCCTGTGCTGTCCTTGCCGGCTGGAACTCTTCCTGCCATGACCCGCCAAAGACTGGGAGAAGGGGTGGATGCTCCCGACCCCTCCCCCACCTCCATCACACCCCTACCCAAGGTCCCTTGTTCCCTCCCCTCCCTCCAGGTTGCTGCCCCCCAAGTGCCTCTTGCATAAAAGACTGGAACTCTTGCTGGCTCTGGACTGGGAGAACTGGCCAAGTGAAAGGAGTGGTTTGTCAGGCACAGTAGAGCAGTCCCCTGAGACAGGGCCTGTGGGGGCTGGGTGTCCCTAATTCCTGGGACATCCACTGGCAAGGCCAGCTACACATTTGTGGGGTGCAGTACAAGGTGAAAATGTGCTCTCCTTGTTCAAAAATTAGGACAAATCACCAGATGGTTAACAGTGGAGTGTGAAACCAAGTGTGGGGGCCTTGAAAGTTCAGGACCCTTGGCCAATGCCACCGGCTGGCTCAGTGACCAGAAGTCCCTGAGGTCTGGAGAATCTATCATAGAAAAACTCACTGCAAGCTCCCAGCTGGAACTGGGGCCTCAAACTCGGACGGCTCTGGGGCATGGATGGTGCCAAGAGTGAAACATCCGGCTGGAAGGATTGCAGGGGCCAGGTGCATCGGTGCTGCCTGTGTGCACCGCCTTAGCCCAAGGAGGGCAACAGGGAGGAGTGGGGTCTGTGGCAAACTAGAGCACATATCCTTCAAAGGAGGCTGGAAATTTCTGTGAGCTATCCCTACTTTTTAATGTTGGAAAACAGATTTAAAACATTAAAAATGCTTGGGCAGCCCAACAGGGCATGTCTGGAGGGTTGGCTGAGGCACTGCATGGTAGGGAAGTGCCTGCTGTGCCACAGATGTCAGCCAGGATTCATGGCATTGTTTTTCCTCCATTGTCGTCCTGTCTCTGTTGTCATACGAGCAGTTGACTTGTCTCCAGGGCTGTGACAGCATGTCACAGAGGACTCAGGGTTACCAACTTGAGGAGAAACCTCAGCTCCATTTTGGGCCGGGAAGGCGGGCATTAGATTCTCTGCAGAGATAGCAATCAGGGCGCCCAGGATCCTGGTGTTCAGGACAGGAATCCTGGTGCTCAAGGTCACTGCTGTGTGCTCAGTGTCGGAATACCATTCAGGGTCACACTTCTGGGGTTCAAGGTCAGAACCCTCAGATCTGTAACTGGACCGAGGGAGCAGGTGGCCGGAGTGTCGCTAGTCACCATGGACACTCTAGCGCCCAAGGTCAGAAGCTGATGTTAGAGGTTGGAGCTCTGTCAGTCGGAATTCCGAGGTTCAAGGTTGGAACGCTTTGGGGGTGCTCACCACCGGAAGGCAGGAGCAGGACGCTGGCGTGGGGTTGGAGTTCTTGCTTCCCACTTGTCATGTGATGAGTCTCGTCCCTGCTGGGTGACACTGAGGCTCCACCCTTGCCCTCCTACCAGCAGTTCCTGAAGCAGTGGAAACCACAGGGGGTCCCTGAGCCCCCACGCACAGAGCCCTTGTCACTCACTTCTGCCTGCCCCTCTCACTGGGCCTGATGGCCGGCCCCTATGACTGCGCCTTCAGAGCTGGTCCGGGGAGCTTGCTTCACCTCACCAAAGACCCTTGAGCCTGTGGTCACCATGCCACATAGCCCCACCTCTCCTTCTTGCTGGCCAACCTGGAGCCGGTCAGGGAAGCAGTCCTGCAGGGCCTTGGGTGCCCTGGGTGGTCACCACTCTGCCTCCTGGAGAAGGG
Source organism: Castor canadensis (assembly GCF_047511655.1). NCBI lineage: Eukaryota > Metazoa > Chordata > Mammalia > Rodentia > Castoridae > Castor > Castor canadensis. The sequence continues at coordinate 170,676,884 of NC_133390.1, read as the reverse complement.
CAGACAGTGTCGGACAAGACAGAAGGGAGCACCAAGGGTTGTGGACACCATCCCGGGAGAGGTGTGGCTGACAGAGGTCCAGGGAAAGTGGACGGCTTGCTGGTCACCGTGGTCACCACAAATCCGTGCTGGTGCCAAGGGGTCGGAGTTCATTGATTGTGGAACGAGGAGCAGATCTAACCTCCAGACTTGTTTACAATGCCGTAACAAGCACTCGCACAAAGGGGAGGGCAGGAACCACCACGTGACAAGTGGCTGTCCACCGGCACCCCAAACCTCCCTGCATGCCCTGGGCCCCATTCCCCTTCTCCAGTCCTCACCCTCTTCACTGCTGGGTGTTTTCTGCGTTTCTTTGGCTCCTGTGTGTCATCCCACAATGTCATCAGCTCTGCTAGAGAGGGTCTTGGCTGGCTTTACTTCCATCCTCCCACTGCCCAAAGCTGTGCCTAAAATATTTAGTTGACCGAATGCACGAGTGACCTTTGTCCCTCCAGAGATGGCCTTAGTTTTCTAAGTTCCAGTTGTTCCGGGTAGGCCCCACCTCCAATCCCAGCTAAGTGCACAGATGTTTTAAGGGGGGGAGGGTGGTGAGGGAAGGTGGCAATACAGAGGGACATTAACCGTGCTGTGACGTCTTGTTGCTTCCGAGTTACTTTCAAGATCCTTCTCTGACCACCATGACCCCATAAGAACCACCCCTCTGCCACCACTCACAGGCACATGCGTTGCTCCCCGATGTCCCCCCAACCATCCAGGACCACTCTTTCTTAACCCATTTGTGCACCATGCCGGGTTGCACCTCAGGACCTTTGCAGCCTCTTCTTCGCTGACCCCTCAGCCTCTCCCCCTCTTCCTTTAGGGCTCAGCCCCACTCCTGATTGTCACCCTCCATGATGGGCTGTGGTATTTCTCCCAAGAATTTATCGTTACACTCACTTGGTCACCACCTTTGATTCCTGAGTTCATTCTTTGGGGATCATCTTGCTGGAACTGAAGGCTCCTTACAAGGGAGGTGGACTTTGTAACTCAAAGTCCCCAAGTCCTAGGCATCCCCTATTGCTTGCATGTTTTCTATATCTGCAGTTGCAGAAAGTCCTAAGAATAGTGCATTTTTCACTGTACCATGGTATAAGGGAGGGAGGGAATTGATTTGCTGCAGAATGGGCGAGGCTGGAAGTGGCCTAAGAATTCCCCAGGCCAGACTCCCGTCCTCCTCACCCCTGCCTCAGTCTCCCACTGCCATCTACCACACTTGTGTCATTCTTACTAAGTTTGTTCCTGATGGGGTCTGTTCCCTCTGCCAGGAAGACTTTTCCTCTCCTCTTCATCCAGGTATCTGTTTCCTTATTTTGAAGCTCCCAGGATTGAATGTCACCTCCTTCAGGAAGCCTTCCATGGTCTCTAAAAAGGTCAGACCCCAATTATGGGTTTTCCAAGTTCTGTGCCTCTCTTGGATGGCCTTTGTTCCTATTGTAATTTCACATCCGTTCAAGCCACCACCCAACCACTGAGCGTCGCATAGGAGGACTCGCCTGTAATGTGCGTCTGCCTCCTGCACTTTATGCCTGCCAGCTCCGGGCCAGTCCTTCCTGCTGTTGGGGTGGATGACTGCTGGAGGAATGAATTCAGAGCTTGGTCAGAGTCGGCAGGAAACAAACGTCACATTCCACTGGGTGGCCAGCCGGTGAGACAGACAGGAGTATCCCACCAAGGCCCGGGCAGAAGACTCTTACCCTCTAAACCAATAGGCCACCGAATTCTTTACAAGCAGCCAGATGTCTTCTCCAGAACTCAGAAGATGTGGGCATGATGACTGCGGTGTTTTGTGTCAGCCGTGTGTGTGTGTGTGTGTGTGTGTGTGTGTGTGTGTGTGTGTGTGTGTGGTGCTGGGTTGGAACCCAGGCCTCCTGCATACTAGACAAGTGCTTTACCCCAGAGATAGCCCCCACCCCTCCCCTCAGCTTTGCAAAGGTCCCCCCGCCTCCCCCCCCACTTGGGTTAAGTTGTATGAGATGCTGTTGAATTTTACCTGAATGAACCACGCACGTGAAGACTCTGAATCCAGGAAACCCAGGTTCTGAAGGAGGTTTCAAAAGAAGGATCCCAAGGAATCCCCCAGAAATCTGGACATTGTGCCTCTTTGGAGCAGGTGGTCATGGCTCAAATCCCAGTGCCACCACCAGTGCCTGTGGCCTCTGACAGGTCATTTCCCTTCCCTTCTCCTCTCTGAGACAGCCCTTCAAACTCTATCCCCCTGGAGAAGCTGGCGGAGAGAGGCCTGGCTTCCTGCCTCTTCTAGCAAATGTCCCAGGATTGGCTCCTGTCACCACACTCAGACCATGTGGTCACTTCTGAACTTTCCTTGTGGTCACAGGAGGACCTGGACTAGAGGTCACAGGCTACCACAAGGTCCAGGAAACCTGAAGTAGGTTTTGCTTAGTGTTCTTCTTTAATTCATTTATTTTAGTGAAGTCAGGCTGCTGTAAGAGGGAATTCAACATGACAAATTGGTGTCGTTTGTCATAAATCGTGTTACGAAATTCCAGGCAGGTGTCAGAGCTTGACACCTACTCTCTCGGTGTCAGAGAAGAGTTAAAGTCCTATTAGCCTCCTACAGGGACTTTCCCCTGGAGGGAGTTGGGAGGCTGGCAGAGAATTGGGAACAGTGGCACCTTCTCACTCTGTGAATCGATGTGACTTCATGTCTCAACCCAGGGCAGGTAAACTCCTCTTGGATCCTGGGAAATCCCAATGCCAGATCCATTAAGTCAGAACCTCTGGGGCGACCCAATGAGAAATCCAAGGAACCATCTGGGTGGGAGTCTGAGATGAGGCATTTAACATCTCCCAGGCCCAAACGGGTTAGATTCTGGGATGAAAGTCAGTCTCACCCCATCCTCTCCCTACTCTCTGGATCCAACTCTTGCGACCTAAGCCAACTGTATCTGTCCATCAATCCATCTCCCACCCCAGACCCAACTGTACTGTGTGGCCTCATCTTTTCTGGTCTTCGGCTTCCTTATATGCACCGTGGGGACTCACTACTGGCCCGTGTGATCTTGGAGGGCATCTCTGCTTTAGGGACCTGGGAGTCTTTGTGCAGAGAGGCAGCCACCATCTCCTTCACTGGACACCCCAACCAGGTGGAATGCCTGTGTCCCTCCCTGGTCCACAGGTCAAGGTCTGCAGACATGGCATTCGTAACAAGGACCTCAGTCCATTCTGACAAGGTGGTCCTCAGAGCACACTTAAAAGCCTGCTTCCTGTGCCTTGGGGCACAGCCCCTTATGCAGACTTGTGCCTCCCCTACCCCCCAGCCTGCCCCACACAACAGCTGCCTGCCCTTGGGGGCAGAGACAGAGGCCCAGAGAGACCGAGTCCCTCTCCCAGGATTTGCAGTGTCTGACCTGGGGTCAGACACTGAGCCTGCTAAGGCCAGAGCTGGTGTCCTTTCCCATCTATGTGTGCCATACTCCTCAAACTTACTGCCCCCAAACCAAACTCGAACCCCTACTGCATACCTGCTCCTGCTTGCTCCTGCTTGCTCACCACATCTCAGCCTCTCCTCCAGGTGTAGAGGTCAAAATCCGGGGCCTCCCGCCTCCTGCTCACTACTTAGCCCACAGGCTTAGTGTGGGAGCCCCAGGGCCTGTCTCTCAAAGCTGTCCAGACTCTTTCACCACCCTATTAACACTCCTGACCAGCTTTTCCTTAAAGGACCAGCTTGTAAACAATTTAGGTTTCCCCAGCCAAGAGGCAAATCAAGGCTGTTAGGTAGGTACTTACAAAATCATTGAAATGGAGCCGTTTGACCCTGAGAGCTGTCTCGGCTTTTGGTTTGTGCAAACAGGTGTCAGGCTGAGCTTGGCAGACCAGAGGTTCTCAGCCAGGGTGATTTTTGGCACTGTCTGGAGGCTGTGTTGGTCACATCAGAAGTGAGGCTGCTCCTGGCATCTGGTGGGTGGAGGCCAGGAGCACTGCTAAACATCCCACAGGGCACAGCCCCACCACCAAGAATGTTCCTTTCCCAAAGTTTGATAGTGCCAGGCTTGAGACCTGGACTGTGACAGTTGCCTGTCTCACTGGACACCTGCTACCTCTGTGTTCATTCCCACAGCAGCCAGGGAGAACCAAGTCCTTGCCTCTCACTCAGAGCCTCTGTGATTCCCACCACATTCCACATAAAAGCAAAATCTGCAAAGCAACCAAGGTCCTGCAGGATCTCTCAGGATCCCTCTCCCCACCTCCCTCTGTGAACCTGCCTCAGGGCCTTAGCATAAGCTGTTCTATCTATTGTTTGCATGAGTGTACTCTCTCCATAAGTTTTTGTTCAAATATCACCATTTTAGCCAGTGATCCCTTTCCCCACCATCTACTCTCATACCGTTTTATTTTTTAGTTTTTGGAGGTGCTGGGATTTGAACTCAGGACCTTGGACTTGCTAGGCAGGTGCTCTGCCTCTTGATTCATGTCTCCCAGACCCAACCATCTGCTTTCAGATGACAGCTTCTGCCTCATCCCCTCTCTGCCCTATTGCTTTCTCCAGAGCAGCTGTGGCCTCCTCTTTTGTCCGCTCCTGGCGGACCTAGACCTGTGCCCAGGGAAGCAGGGGTTTCTGGTTTGTTTACGGGAATCGGTGCCAGGTACACAGTAGGTGCTTAATGAGCACTTGCTAGGAAATGCAGTCAGAGCACCCCTCAAAGCCTGTGTTCTCGGATTTAGAGCCCAGGTCCTACCTCACCCACCTCAAAGTGTGGAGCTAGTCGGTTGTTTGCTCACTGTAGAGTGTTGTGCTAGCTCAGGTGGAGCTCTGCCTGGTGAGGCGGAAGCATGGCTTCCCTTGACCTTGCTTGGGGCTGCATAAGTCCAGTGCCTGTGGCAGCTGGGATGGGGGCTGCAGGCCAGGCCCTCACCTACCCCAAGGTCTCTCCTGTGTCTGTGCCTTGTGCTGTCACACCACCTTCTCCTGAGATCAGATCCCAGCATTCTCTGTGGTCTGGCTCCCATGAGGCCCTGCCAGGCCGCCTTGTCTTTCTTCACCTTGTAACTTCATCTGCTCAGCCGGGACCTGTTCTGTCCCTGCCAGAGGCCCCCAGGGGGCACACAGGCTTACAGCCTGGAAGCTCGATTCTAAAACTCAGCCGTCCGGGTCTTGCTAACTGCGGACTCCACATCCCATGGACAGAGAGCACACACCGTCAGCCTGAGGGGACACCAGTGCCACCTTTGGTGGTCTGTGGTGAGGTCACCATTGGTTCATATCAGGCTTCTTTCCTGAGGTCAGCCCTGTGCTGCAGAGATCATGGGAGCCCTTGTGATAAGAGGGAGGGCAGCCAAGCCGGACACTGGTGGCTCACGCCTGTAATCCTAGCTACTCAGGAGACAGAGATCAGGAAGATCACGGTTCAAAGCCAGCCTGGGCAAATAGTTTGCAAGACCCTATCTCAAAAAAACCCATCACAAAAATGGCTGGTGGAGTGGCTCAAGGTGAAGGCTCTGGGTTCAAATCCCAGTACTGAAAAAAAAAAAAGCAGCCAAGGTGGTGGTCACATCCCACTACCAGCTGGCACAGCTATGCCCAGTGGCCACCCTGCCTCACTGTGCCTCCTAAAGATGCTTCTCCAATGCATCTTGGGCATCAGAATCCCTTCCCATCCCAGGCTCTGCCTCTGGGCCACCCTGATGCAGTCCATGTCCAAGTGCAGGCCAGGTCTGCTGGCCCTCGCCAGCATCTCCCCCCTTCCTCCATCTTCAGGGCAGGCTCATTGTCCCTGCTAGCCTGAAAGGTTTTGCTTCTTCTGCTGATTTGGTGGGGACACAGGCCAGAGGGCTGCAGTCCAGGCATTTGCTGGTGTTTTCAAGGCTGGCCAGGCCTCCTCCTGCCTTCTCTGCCAGGACCATTCCCCCCACCCCAAACCACATCCCCAGCATCCGCCCTGGCGAGTCCAGCCTTGCTTCCCCCAGCGCATTTCTGAGGTTTACTTTGGTGGCCTTCCAAGCCGACCCTGGCTGGCTTAATGAAGCTGGAGAGGCTCAGAGCCAACTCCCCACTGACGTGACTCGGAGTGCCTTGGGGCTCCCAAATCTTTCCACTGCTCAGGTCAGGAGGTAGAGGTGAGCCAGGCAGGGGAGGAGGAAATAAGAGGTAAGTGGTGCCAAGACTCTCTGTGACCTTGGACAAGTCACACCCCCTGTAGGTCTTGGTTCCCCAGCTGTGAGCGGAGGGCATTGAGCTGGGGGGGTCTCTCAGCTCCTTGCTGTCCCCACTCATTAGGGAAGCATGTATCCTGCACTGAGGACATCCCAAGCACACGTCGAGGTTCTGGGGATGTGGCAGTCACCAAGAGAGAAAGTCCTGCATCATGCAGCTGATGTCCCTGGGAGGAGGACAGGAAGGGAGAGAAGAAGGTGGGATTTAGAATTAGAAGACTGGATATTTTTGCCAGAAATTTTTAATTTATTTTGAACAACAGGGATGGGGGAAGGGGGAAGGGAGAGCAATCGCAGGTTAATCTAATTAAGCTATGATATGTTCATAGGTGGAATACCATGGAGAAGCACTTAAGTGACGTCGGACTAGCAGTGGGGTGGGAGTGGGGAAGGAGGGTGAGCTTCATAACTCCACGTACTTCTAAATTTGTATGGAAATAGTACAATAAAACCTGCTGAAACAATTTTAAGTGGGGCAGGGATAAGGAAGTGTGATGGTGGGATGGATCTTACCAAGACATGTGTAAGCACATGCAGAAATGTCACAATGACCCCCCCATGCAACTAACACGTGCTAATAAAATGGGTTTTTAAAAACATTTATTGACGTTTAACAGTTGCACAGAGTCACGGGTAGAGAGCGATGTGTGGATACGTGCATGTGTAGTAATCAGGGTAATTAACATGCTTCATCGCAAGCATTCAGCATCTCTTCACAGTAAGAACAGAGCCCTCCCATCTGGCAGTTTTGGTTATTTGGTCAGTTGATTGGCTGATTTGGGTAGCACTGGGATTTGAACTCAGAGCCTTGTGCTTGCTAGGCAGGCACTCTACCACTTGAGCCATGCCCCCAGCCCCTCTGTCTACTGTTGACCATGGTGGCCCTGCTGGGCAGTGGGTCATCAGGACCTAGCCCTCCTTGCTGACCATAATGCTGTCATGCCGACCAACCTCCTGCTCTCCAGTAAGCATTGATCAGTGTCTCCTTCTCTGGGAACACTGTTTTAGAGTCTGTATGAGTGAGGTTATTTGGTATTTCTCTTTGTGCTTGCCTTGGCCACCAGGCTCATCCATGCCATTGCAGATGGCAGGATCACATCCTTTTTATGACTGAATAGTATTCCATTGTGTGCACACACCACATTTTCTGTATCCACTCATTTGCTGATGGATACTTAGGTTGACTCCACTACTTCAAATGGCGCTGAAGTAAACACAGTAGTGCAGATGTCTCGTGCTACTGACCTTATTTGCTTTGGAGACATACCCACAAGTGGGATGGCTGGATCTATAGGTTTTTTCCTTCCTTCCTTCCTTCTGACACTTATTCAGCACTGACTGTATACCAGGGCATAAATATAGTCATTAACCCTCCTGGGCTAGTGAGGGGAGCCACACTGGGTGTAAATCATAGCTCTGCTATTTCCTGACTCTGTGACCTTAGACAGGCTGCTGAACCTCTCTGTGCCTCCAGTTTCTTATCCACAAGAAGGATAACCACTGTGCCTGGCTGTTGGGTGCTGAAAGGATGGAGTGGGTTAGGGCCAAACAGCCCCTAGAACAGTGCCTACCTCATAGTAAGCATTGAATGCAGGGGAGTTGGGAGAAGGGCAACCCTTAGTCACCCAATTTTATGGAGGAGAAGCTGAGGTCTTAAGTATTTGCCTGTGGTAGCCCAGCAAGGGGAGACGAAGGAGGTGCCATCTGGACCCAGTGCCAGGGGCTGCCCCACCTCACTTAGCCACTTGGCCCTCAAGAGGCCTGCAGAGCTGCAACCCAAAGCTCTTTCCTGAGGACGTCAGGCTGATTGTCATGCACAGTGTGCAGGACTGTGAGGCTGCATGCACCTGTGTGCACACCTGAGCACGCCTCGTCGTCATCATGGAAAAGGTCGCACCGTATACCTCCACCTGTGAGGCTGGAGGAGAGGCAAAACAGGACTGTAGTGAGAGTGGTGGAAACAGCGCTGCCTCTGGGGCCAGTGCCTGGAAGGGGCCTCCGGGAACTTTCTGGGTGATAGAGGTGCTCTCCCCCTTAATCAGGGCACTGATTCACGAAGGTTTCCATTTGTCAAAAGACGTCATATGGAACATTTCAAACCTGTGTGTTTTACTATGCATCACCCATAACTCAATAAATAAAAGCCCTGGGGAAAATAGCCCATAGGATCTCATTGCCGAGGGCTAACCGACTGCCTGCCAGCACGTGCCAGCAGGTGCTCTATCATTTAAGCCTGTGTGGCACACCTGTATGTACACGGGTTCTCAGCCCTCGTGCGGGTGTGAGGCTGCCTCTGAGCAGGTGTATGAATGGTTGGCAGAGAATACATGCACACGTACTCTGACCCATGCATTCCCGCACTCCAGGCCTGGGCAGGCATGCATAAGGGCACACGAGTGTCTACAGACACCAGGCAGGTGTCTGCTGGCACTTATGAGTGTTGCTGGAGAGCCTTAGTGACCCATGCACCGGGCAGGGTGCTGCCTGGTGGCTAAATGCAAGCAGCAGCAGGCATTGGCCCTGATCTGGGCAGGCAGCTCAAGCACTGTTACCAGAAAATAATGGCAGGGGACAGCCAGCCAGCCGCAGTGCCAGGAGGGGTGGGGATGCCTGGCACCTGGCAATTAGCATCTCTGAAGGGTGTCTGTGCTGAATGGTAGCTAATTTGCAGAGTGGGGACTGACAGGCCTCCCCAAGGATTTGCGAATTGGCGCTGTCTGGGCTCCAGGCTTTGCCCTGGGAGGAGCTCACCCTTTAAAGAACAAGGCTTAGCTCCCCGAATAGGGTGTGAGCATGCTCCTCCCACCCACCCCACCCTGCTTCTCATCTCTCTGTGCCTTCAGATGGTGGTTGGCCTTGTGAGCTGGAGAGGACATGGAGGCTCAGAGAGGTTGTACACTTGCCCAGGTCAAACAGCCAGTCAGCCACCAACCTTAGAATTGGGCTTGGGGTTTCCAGCCCTAGGGCTTTGTGTCTCCCACTCATGTGCAGCCTTCATGCTTTTTTTTTTTTTTTTGCCATTTCTTTTTGCCAAGGGCACTACTGTCTTCTTAGTATTTTTCCCTTAAAATAGCTCACTTTTTAAAGTGAGTACTGGGGTTTGAACTCAGGGCCTCGCGTGGTGGGCAGGCATTCTACCACTTGAGCCTGAATGTTTGTTTTTAAAAGAAGCCTGTCATGAACGCCAGCCTCCAATATTCAAAAACTGAAAGAGGTGACCACCCACCCCTCCCCCATTCGCCTGGGACCATGGGGGGGTTCCTAGATAGGAAACTTGCAGCTTAAAACCCGGGTGATCCTGGAAAACCAGCTTGAACTGGTCACCCTAAATTGAAGAAAGTTACAAAATTAACAAGATGAAAATGGGCTGGCTGGCCACAGTGGCCTCCAAAGGCTCTGAGCCTGGGGCCCATCCTCCATCTGAGCTGAACAAGGAGCTGGGCTAGGTTTGGGAGGCTCAGTCCTAGGATTGGCTTGATTTGGGTCACGTGTCCAGTGTGTGAACACATGTGACCAGAGGATTGCACAGCTCTGACTGGCCAGGCCAGGAGACAGGCGGAGCCAGCCTCACCTGTGCCACCTGTTCTGAGATCTGGAGAAGGGAGGGTTCCCTAAAACCAGGAGAGAGTTTGTTACCAGAAGAAAGCTCCTCAGGCAGACCCACAGAGCTGAGACATTTCCAGGTTCAAATCCCAGTGCTGACACTTTCTGATTGTGATTTTTGGACAGGCTGTCTCAGTTCTCTGAGCTTGGGTTTCCTCATTTCTAAAATGGTGAGAGTAATAGTGTCTACTTACAAGGGTCATGATGGGGGATTAAAACTGGCAAGAACAGTTGAAGTGGCTCACACCTGTAATCCTAGCCTACTCAGGAGGCAGAGATTGAGATCAGCCCAGGCAGAAGGTTCAAGAGACCCCACCTCAACCAATAAGCTGTGTGTGGTGGTACATACCTGTCATCCCAGCCACAAGAGAAGCACAAATAGGAATTGTAGTCCAGATCCCTCTGGATGTAAAGAGGAGAACTTATTTGAAAAAATAGGGGAAAAAACTGAAAAGCAACTAAAGCGAAAAGGATGGGGGTGTGGCTCAAGTGATAGAGCACCTGCTAGCAAGCTCAAGGCCTGAGTTCAAATCCCCAGTCCCCCTTCCCCCAAATAGAGGCAAGGTCTTCTGGGATGTGTAGGGGGAATAACAGAGCTGAATCAAACTGGTATTCTTACTGGATGGAGCAACTGAGGAGTCCAGGCAAGGTCTGATCCAGGGTGGAAGGAGTCCTGATGTCATAGGGTCCATATTTCCTCTGCTTTGTCCTCTCAAAAATCTTCTGGGAACCCCAAAGGCACTTCCCGGCTTCACATGTGACACCATGTCACCCAGAAGGAAAGAGAGCTCCCGGCATTCCCAGGCAGCCCAGCCAGTCTCAGAGGACAGTAGATTGGCTTGGCTTCAGTCACGTGCCCCACTCTGGGCAAGCTCTGTAACTGGGGCAGGCCAGGTGCTGTCGCTGGGGCACGATCTGGTCACTTCCTCAGAACCTCGTGGGTCCCTGGCAGAGCAGGGAGAGGCTGGGAAGGGACCCTGCAGATGGGAGTGATGTCATCAGATGCTTAAAACCACCAAGGAGCCCATTGCTGACACTCTCAGGACATCTCCTCCTGTTCTGAGCTATTAATTTACATCGGGGATGCTAAAGCTCAGAGGAGAGAGGCACTTCCCCCTTACCTGGAAGTGGGGCCCCGGCTCAGCCTGTGAGCTGTTGTGAGACCTCAGTGAGACAGTGACACTTTGAAAAGGAAGGACAGAAAGAAGGAAGGACTGAAACATGCTGTGCACCTGCTATGTGCCAGACTTTCTACACCCACTTTGAATCCTGTAGCTGCCTGGACAGCAGGGTAGTCCTTGCTCCCATCTTACAGATGCGACATGTGAGGCTGACAGAGCTGAGTGACCGACCCAGGGTCACACGCCATCACACCGCAACCTATGAAGCCAACTTAGGATCCCATCAGGACGCCTGCACTTAGTGTGCACGTACTGTGTGCTGGGTGCTTCCCAGCCCCGGCCGTCACTTCTGTGGTCTATGGATGCGCCCACAGGAGTGCCTTCTAGGAGGTATCAAGGATGCCTTCCTGGCCGTCAGACGTGGCCTGTTTTTCGAGTTGCCTCTGGTTTCTTTCTTGCTCTTCCTTTCGGAAACTTTCCCCCACCCCCCGAACCTTGCCTTGATCCACTCTGAGAGCCTAGAATCTTCCACATGCCTAGCGCCAGGCCCTGGGACATGAAGAGGAGGTTTGCTGCAAATGCCAGGCCTTTGTCTCGCTGGGCCTCAGGGCTCAGTCCCACCCCAGCTGCCCCCCCCCCAGCCACTCCCCTGCACTGGGTTTGTGCCAATGTTTGGGCTGCTGCAGTCTTGGCCAGGCTCGAAAAAGGAATTATTTCTGTCTCTTGCATAGTTCTCAGCCCTATTCCCAAAATGGGAAGTGGCCTGAGAGGGCCTCCCAACCCCCACCCCAGCATAGGAAGGAGGAAGGGAGAACTCAGCAGAGCTGAGAGAAAGGAGGGGCCCAGGGAAAGGCCTCACCCACCCCTCAACACACACACACACACACACGGGCACACGCGCACATGCACACACACAGGCTCACCCTGCAGCCTCTCTGCCCCGCAGCCTGTAGAGGGAGGCTGGGAGCTTTGCAGGGAGAAGGGGTGGTTCCCAGGGTCAGGGGCCTGTGAGGACCAGGAGTTGGGGCAGTTGTATGGACACTATCCCCCCTGCTACAAAAGGACCAGGCTAGGAAGGGCTACAGCCGCCCAGATGCTTGTTCCTGTCTGCTGAGGCAGCCCCTCCCCCGCCCCAAGATGCTTTCCCCAGTGCCCTGAGCTGTGTCAGGGGAGACCCCCGGTGTTCTGTGAGTTCTGTCGGTCCTGCTTCCTAACATCCCTCACAGTGTCTGGATACCACCTCTGTCTGGCTTGATGTCTGTTGAGATGACCAGCTGAGTCACTGGTCAGGGGGCAGGTTGGGTCCTGACACTGGATGGGCGCCAGTGTCTGACTGACTTTTTGGTCTATTGTGTCTGTCTGTCTGTCTGCTTCTGTGTCTGACGGAATGCTGGAGTCCAAAATAGAAGCATAACTGACCAACCACATGGTTATCATTGCAGCTCTGACCACCGGGTGGACTGAGTGACAGTCTATCCCTGGCTGCTGTCATCGCTGCAGCACACGCACCACAGGTGCCCTTCTGTTCACTAAAAGATCCCAGTGTCTTTCTGAGCAGCTGACCGACTGACCATCTGTCTGTCTTCCTGCATGTCTAAGTGAATGAGCTTCGATGGGCTGGTCTCCATGTCTGTCTGACGACAGGATCTTCCAGGGTGTCTGGTGGCTGTGATTAAATGAGTGACCAGGTCTGTCTGTCCCTCTCCATCTAGCTGACTGTGTTGCTGTCTCCATAACTGACTGACGAACAAACAAACCCATTTGTTTCTGCTTGGTGTTCGTTGTATGTGCCTAGTGTGTGATGATGAGAGGTCTTCTGTCCATCTCCATCTATTTGCCCAGTGGTCTGACTGTGTGCTTGATCCTGAGGGACCTGCAGGCCATCTACCTGGAAAATGTTGGTGACAAGTTGGTTGATGCGCTGGCTTGTTTTTTACCCCCCCGCCATCACACCAATTGACTCTCAGATGTTGACCCTTTGACCACTGTGATAGGGCACAGGCTGTCGGGGGCAGTGCAGCCTGAACAATGCAAACTTGGAGTGCCCATCCAGCTTCTCCCTCTCCAGGGCCACCTGGTCCTCTCCTGTCCAGGGCAGGGGACCTAGGTAAGACCCTGCTGCTCAGTTCCCGCAGTTTCAAGTGTCTGTTCTCTGTAGTGAGAGGAATTGTGTTCCTCTCCTGGCCCCACCCCTGCTTTCTGAGGTCCTAAGGGGACACAAGGCTCTTCAAAGACACCACAGGTCACCCCCATCCTAGGCCCAGCCTGGCATCCTTAGAAGCCCTAGGTCACTCCTTTTGTTGTTCCAGTGGAGCTGATTCCCAGGCCAAGACAAACCTGAGGGGCACTGGGTATCCTCAGCCACTGAGGACAGTGACCTCCATAGCCCCTCTGAGGAAGGCCACCTGGGGAGAGGGAGGCACGGTCCCTTCCTGCCTCATGGTCCCCTGCTGCTGAGCATATCTTCCTGATGATAGAATCCTACTCAGCTTCTGGGTGGCCAGCCTGCTCCTTCCTTCTGTGTATGGATTTATAGCAGGAAAACAGGGAAAAGATGGGCAGGCAGAGACAGGAGGGGCTCAGGAGCCTCAGGATGGAAGGGGCCTCCCAGGAATTTGGCTTCATCTACGCCATGCTTCCCTGTCTTTCTTAGAGCGCCCTATGTCCCCCATTGGTCCCGGGGGATAGCATGGCAGGCATCCCATGCACAGGCGAGCAGAGTGACTGATCTGAGCTCAGGGAGGGGTGGGAAGAGGGCATTCTGGGAGTTCTCCAGACCCCCACAGTAGATGGCAGCATTTAGAGGTGGCCAGTGTCTAAGCCAGGGCCTAAACCAACGTATGCCTGGGTGAGGGCTGTACATGAGCAGAGTCATGGCTCACTGGAGGGCCAAGCTATGGTTGATCCTGTGGCCAGGATCAGGGATCAGTCACTGATGAGTGTCTAGGTTGAGTGCACATCCAGGATCAGGACTCGGTTTGTGTCTATGGCCAAGGATCAACCAGTGACCATGATCAAGCACTAGTTTGCAACCAGGGTCAGGACCCATTGTGTGAAGATCCTGGCTCAGCCTGAGACCAAGCTGAGGGTGTGACCTGCTGTGTAACCAGGATCAGGGGTCAGGGTATAGCCGGGATCAGAGGCCAGCCTAGGACAAGGGTTATAAAGAAATTCACGGGCAGAGTCAAGATTGAGTATGAACGGGTTAAGACTCAGTTTGTAGCTCTTCTGGGCCTGGAGGCAGATGAGGTCTGGACATGGGCTCTAAGAGAAACCCAGCAACTCAAGCCTCCTCCACCTGGGCTCAAGGCCAAAGCCAGGACATCTCATGAGTCCTGGAACAGGGGAAGATAGTCAGGTTCTATTGGAGGGGGACTTAAGGGGGAGGGCATGAAGGCTAAGGACCACCCCCGTGAGCACAAAGAGGAGGGGAAGGAGAAGACAGACAGCAGGTGGTCGCAGGTGTGGGGAGGGTGCAGGACACCTGAGTTTGAACTCTGTAATTCAATGTGTGTCCAATGGACTCTGTGTGTCCATGGAATTGGAGTGAGGATTAACTAGCAGTCTGTGTAAAGCGTTCACGTTGTGTCTGCGTGGTGTTAAGTGTTTAGTGTTACCTGTTCTTAATTGCTCCACCGAGAAGCCCTACCTGCTGAAAAGCCCAGTGTGGAAGTCAAAGACGGGGGAGAGAGGACTGGAGCCCAGACTCCAAGCCCTGGCCAGTGCCCAGGGCTGCAGGCCTCCCCTGGGCTGGTTCTTGTACCTCGGACTTCCCAGGACATAGGGACAACACAGGTTACATTTCCAGCGCTTAGGTCTCTCAGCTGGAAGGGCCGTTCCTAGAGGCTGAGCTGATTCTCTTTCATGCTCACCACTGTGTCCTCAGCACCCAGCAGAGCACCCCACATAGCGGGTGCTCAAAACAGTTGACAGTCCTCAGGAGGCAGAGGCAGGAGGCTTTCAGTGGGAGACTGGCCCAGGCAAAAGCATGAGACCCTGTCTCGAAAACAAAATAAAAGCAAAGGGTTTGGGTGGGGGGGCGTGGCTCAAGTGGCAGAGCATTTGTCTAGCAAGTGTAAGGCACAGAGTTCAAAACCCAGTACCACCAAAAAATAAAGACCACTGCTTCCAGTGAACACAACACGTACACGGCCAGAGTTGTTTGAACAGCAAGAAGAACATCCCTGGATTGCGGCTCTCGCCCCACCCTGCAACTCAGAGAAGGCACTTTGTGCCCTGCTCGATGGAATCTGTGGACTCCTGTTCACATTCCACCAGCTCTGTGGAAGCAGTGAATTTTTGTTCGTCTCAGTCCCTGCTACGCTGCCACTCCTTAGGACGGGTAGAAGCGCTCTTTAGGGTGAGTTGGGGGTTCCAGCTTTTCTTGATCCTACTGGAAGTTTGTCATAACACTGTTCTATACCTTGCTTTCACCTGTGAACTCCTTGATAAATCGTAGCTGTCTTTTCCTGTTCTTTTAATGGCTGCATCACCCTCTGTGACATGAATGTACCACACAGTGGTCAACTGGACCCTCTGTCCAGGTAGTGTCTGCTTTGTCTCTCTGCACCACAAAGCTTAAGGTTCTCTTCTCACTTCTCAGGGGTTCTGTCTCATTTTCACTGAGGAGACTGCATCTCAGAGAGGTTAAGGCACTTGCCCAAGGTCACACAGCCAACCTCCAAACCTACTCCAGCTCACTACCTGCAGGTGCCCGTCCTCTGAGCCCTCCCATCACCATCTCAGAGAAGGCTGCCCTGTGTCACCTCCATCACCTGTGTGGGCAGGGCTCTTCCCTAGGGACCCTGGTCAGTGTCTCAGCAGAGCCTGAGCTGGACTCAGGAGAGTCAGAGTCCCCAGGTGGCTCAGAGTCTCTCCAGAGCTGAGCTAAGGCACTGGTTGGGGTGGGGGGGGTGGGGCATGATTTTGACTTCCAGAGTAACATCTGGACCCTTCAGTTGTCACACCCAGGGTGTGTCTAGTGGCTGGAGGCCACTAAACACCCTTCAGTGCCTAGGACAACCCCACAGCTGAATGATTCTGCCCAAAATGTCATGCATGCTGAGATCTGGAAGGCTGGGTAAAGAGCACAGACCCTGGCCCCAGACTTCCTGGGACCAAATCCTGGCTTGCCGCTTACTGGCTAAGTGACCTGGGACAGGTTCCTTACCCTCTCTGTGCCTCTGTTTCCTTATCTGTGAAATGGACAGAAGAATCTCCCCTCTCTTCTAGAAGAGATGTGTGGGACACTTGAGAAAGCATCCAGTGTCTGGACCCATACTTGGAGTCTTTGCCCTGAGAACCTGGTTGTCGGAGCTGGGAGAAGATGTGTCCTGCAGAGGAAGCCAGGCAGCGGCTGCTCCCAGCTCCAACAGCCCAGCCTCCCCTGGGAGTGTGGCCTCAGTCCACAAATAGAAGCCCCCGGACACCACTGAGTTTGGCCAGGAATGGAGGAAAATTCACGCAGGAGATTGTTTCCATTTGGGATCTGAAAAGCCACTCCCAGGAACTCAGATGTGGAGGTTTTCAAGAAGTACAGAATCTTAAAGATCAGCAACTTCGAGTCCTTTGTTAACAGAAGGGGAAACTGAGGCCCGGGAGGGCAGGGACAGGACTTGCAGCCACAGGAGAGCAGTGACAGATCTGAGCTGGAATCCAGCCCAGGACCAACACTGACCCTGCAGCCCCACCTTGGCCTTTCTCACACCCATGGTTCTTTGACTTTTCCTCCTTGCGGAAGGCTCTGCAGGCCAGCTTGCCTGGGGAGCCATGTTCCAGAAGTGTTTGCAGCACAGCTCCGACCTTGGTTCAAAGCTCCCGCACTTACCTGCAGTGACCTTGGGCACTCCCTGGGCCTTAGCAAAGAGGACACTCTCGTACTTGTTGAAGGGGTCAGAGCTGGCGTGTGGGAGCGCTTGCATGTTGCTGGTGGCGTGCAAGGCTGCTGAACATCAACTTGACAGTAGCCAGGGACATCTGAGGGGCTGCTGTCCTTTGCATAGCAATCCTGCCTCTGTCCATCCACCTCCCACACAGGCTGTGAATTACAAGTCTGGCTCAGCTTGGAGGAGGCTTTTGCAACAGCTGGAAGTTGGGAACCATCCACACGTGTGTGCAGAGGGGCCTGGTTGATGGCTCAAGGGAACATATGCCCAGAGGCCTTGACGTGTGCATCCAAAGTTTGGATCACTCATGTGCACTGGTTTGTCACAACCCCAAGATATATTAGTAGGTGAAGACATAGGATCCTGACTGTGGGTGTGGGCTATGCTACCTTTTCTGTGAGGAAAGAAGGCATATAGATAAAAAGAAACGCACAGTCAGTCATCGTGCGTCTGCTGAGAGGGCATGCAGCTGCAAGGATCAGAGGATCCCACAAATGACCTGAACAAACTCAAGTCCAGAGCCAGGAAGACCAGCACGGATGCAGCTGCCCAAGGACTCAAGAATCTTCCTTCTTCCTGCTGCCCCATCCTGAGTATGTGGCTTTGATCCTCATGGACTCAGGATGGCTGTTCCACCTCCAGGCATCAAATCTACATTCCATGAAGGAAGGAAGAAAAAAAAGAAGAGACAAAGGCCAATAGAAAACACAACACAAGTGTCTTCTCTTCCAAGCACTTTGACTTTTGGGGGAAATGGGGGGTGGACAGAAATGAGTCAGTGGCTGCTTCTAGCTGCAAGGGAGTCTGGGAACATGAGTCTTTTTCATGTGGGCACTTTGTCACATGTTCACAGTTGGGGCCTTGTTAGAAGGAGGACACAGAAGGTACACATGAGAGGGGCCCTCTTTTAACTGTGTACTCTTTCCCACTTTTTGATTTTCAAACTGTGTGCATGTCTTACCCTCAGGACATAACATGAATACACTCTTGAGCACCTGGTGGGTGCTCCGTGCCCCTGGCTCCTGCATTTGCCTCTTGGCTTCTTGTCAGGTGTGGGTTGAGTGCTCCTTGCCACATCCACAGCTCGTGGCCTTAGGCAGATCGTTTCATCTTTGGGGTTTCCGACTCCTCTTGGTATAGACCGGCAGCAGGATCACTGGGTGTGGTAACTGTGTGTAACCTTGTGAAGAACCGCTAGAAGTTTTGTACAGTGGTGTCGCCCTCTGACATTCCCAAAGCCACACAGCACGTTCCAGTCCGTCCACCTCCTCTCTGGCACCTGTTACTGTCCGGCGCCTGCACACTAGCCGCCCTAGTGGTGTGAAGTGCCACTTTGCCTCATTTTGATTTGCGTATTTCCCTGATAGCTGATCATGAATTCGTCCTGCAAGAGGGAGATGAGGCCTACTCCAGTGAGGTCCCTCCAGGGTCTGCGCCTGGGCAGCCCCAGGGTGCCTATGAGGCAGGGCAGCATCTTAGGTCAGGCCAGGTGACAGGCCAGCCCTCTGTGCTGACTCAGGAGCCACAAAGCCATATCACGCCATCCTCTGCAGAGCCAGGGCACAGACCTGCAGCAGCTGCAAGCTTTGTGGTCTGGGCTCAGGAATCACAGCCTCCTGCCCTCCCAGCCCCAGGGCCTTTGTGGGGCGGCCCCTCTTCCAGTCGCTAGCTGTGCACACGTGAGGAACAGTTGGCCCAGAGAGGTGGCCCGTGGCCTAGCAGCACCGCCACCCTTCAGACACTCGCGTGTTCATCCTACAAAAACCCCTGGCAACAGCCGGTGGTAGGCCGACTCTGGGGTCCAAAGTGACCAGACCAAAGCCCTGCCCTCCCGGAGCCCACACTCCAGCAGGAGACAGATGCCCCAAGCATCTGTGCGTGGTAGAGTCTCAGGAGAGAGAAGGGGATCTGAGTGACAGGTGGGCCTGGCTATGAATTTAGGCATAGTGTCCCCCATGGTCCATGTTGGAAACGTGGGCCCAAAAAGTGACCACGTGGAGAGGAGTGATCTGGCCAAGAGATTCTCTATTGCCAGGTGGGAGAGAGAGAGAGCAGAGAGAGCCAAGAGAGAGAGGGAGAGAGAGGGGCAGGGGCTTAAACACCCCTCAGTGGGACTCAGCATGATCTGATTGGTTAGGATCTTATGGTTCATGCTGATTGGAGGTTGGGGCAGAAGGAGGATTCAAGCTAGACTTGAGGCAGGACCGCGACCCTAGGAAACAGAAGCTTAAGGGTGCAGTAAGAACCGAAACCTATTGGTGCCATTATTGCCAACAGTCCAGGCCCACGCAGGCAAAAACTCAACACCCTATTCAAAAATATCACTAAAGCAAAAGGACTGGGGTGTGACTCAAGCGGGAGAGCACCAGTCTAGCAAGCGTGAGGCCCTGAGTTCAAACCTCAGTACTGCCAAAAAAAGAAAAGAATGGCCAGGCATGGTAGCTCAGACTGGTAATCCCAGCACCCAGGAGGCAGGAAAAGGGCTGTGCAGAGAGATCAAGGCCAGTGGGCTCCACAGGAAGACCTTGTCTCAGAAAATCAAATACAAAAATAATAAAATTTCAATTCAATACAATGGGGAGCATCTTAAACCACTGCTCCATGTCCTAAACCCAAGTTCTTCATTTTTTTTTTTGGAATCAGTGGGGCTTGAACTCAGGGCCTCATGCTTGCTAGACTGGTGCTCTCCTCTTGATCCATGGCTTCACCACATCTGTTGTCAGTGGAAGCTGGAAGGGCAGAAATCATTTCTAGGGCCGTACTCCAGTCTCTCTCTCTCTCTCTCTCTCTCTCTCTCTCTCCCTCCCTCCTTTCCTCCCTGCTTCTCTCTCTCTCTCTGTTACACTGGTCAGATATCATCCACCCCTGCCAATTTCAAAACTCGTAGGCCAGAAGTAAAAATTTAAAACAGTAAGTAAAGCATCTTCAGCCCTTACTGGTGCTGTTCTGACTCTGCACACGTCTTCGCTCACGTTAGTCCTCACCACAAACTTCTGAGGTGAGTCCTAGTGTTATCTCCACGGGCAGATGAGGAAACTGAGGCACAGAGCAGTAAAGTCATTTGCAAGGCCATTCAATCAGGAATAGGCAGACTGGGATTCAGGAAGGCCAGTGCTAGGCCAGAGCAGGAAGGGTGTGTGGGACGTCATATTGCCTGGTCAGCTTCTAGGCAGGAGGCCCACAGACCTGACTCCAAGGAATGGCCAGAGGACACTGACTGGGCCCTGAGTCTGTGGTAGACTATGGGCTCTGCCACTGCCTGGGTCCACCTGGAAAGGCCATTCCCTCTGGTCTGCACCCCCCACCTCCTGCACCTCCCCTTGTGCACCCTACACCAGCACACCAGCCTCATCACGGTTCCTAGTCTACCAAGTGCTTCCCACCCCAGGACATTTGCACTTGCTGCTTCCACTTCTGGAGCATGCTCCCTACAACAGTCACAAGGCTGCTAGTTCTCGTGGTTTAAATTCGAAGACCAAGAAACAGCTGGAAGGGGTATGACCTGCCTTCTCTGAGATAGAGTTCTCAGAATGCCTGCCTGCCGTGTGCATAAAGTGCTTCAAACACTTGGCCACCCCATCTCCCCCCACCTCCTCTGGATCCGCTGTGCCATGTCCTCCGCTGGAGATGGGCTTTCTGATTGACAGCATCCCCTCGGTGGTCACACCTGGCACACAGCCAGGCCTGTTACCTTTTGCTGCCGTTAATGTGGCTGTCTACTCCAGGGAAAATGACCTTAATTTACAAGGCATTAGAGCTAATGCCGGATGATTACGGCCATTAATATTTATGTGTGGCTCTCCCTGGAGGGGACCTGGGCACTAATTGGCCTTTGGCTCTGTGTCTCTTTCCTCAGTGAGGCTTTGGGCACAGCCGTGGTGCCTGCTCCACCTCTTGGTTTCAAAGGAAGTGGGCTGAGGCCTCTCCTCGGTTTGGCTGCTTCTCTTCCTTCCTTCCTGGTTCTGAGAGTGGCCTAGACTCGTGCCTGCTGCACGGGGTCCAGAGTGGTGAGAAGGGCTGGGGTCCCGCCCAGAGGACCATGGCCTTGTAAGGTGGCCAGAGCGTCCGTCTGAGCTTCTGCCTGGGGAGCTGGGGGAAGGAATGCTTCGGGAATGTGTGTGTCCGCCCCCAAACCGGAGCCCTGTCTCAGACACCCACACCTTCCTCGTCTCTAGTCAAAAATGTTCTGGTCTTTTTATAAGATGGGATGTAAATCAACCCCTCCCAACGCCCCAGCTCTGGGTCGGTTGAGCAGGTGGGGGTGTTCAGGGCCCAGACTGGAGAAGATGGGTCACACTTTCCTCTTCTCGCTCTCAGGGTTTGGGGTGCCAGGAGCTGCTGGTGGCTGGCTGGAAGGAGAGCTGTACTGTCAGCCCCTCTGGGCTCTGGTGGAAGATGGGTTACAAACAGCAGGGGTTGCCCTGGCAACTGAGGTGCTTCCTTCCTGCCCAGAGAGGGGAGAGGGTCCCTCTTGTGGTCCCCGGGGGCCTGGCCCACTCACGCATTGTCCCATCAGCTGGGCCAGGTTGCAATCTCAAGCAGACCTGGACGTGACTGTCATGCCCAGGAAGCCCCAGCGTAACCCGTGCTTCGTTTTGAGGACAGGGACAGGCGCTGCACAGCTCCAGAAAGGGCGGCCATGCAGAAAAACAGGCACAGGGTTGCCAGCCCTTCTGATTATCTAAGAGGAGTGGGGAGCACGGGTTACTGGCACACTGTGCCTCTGCGGACAAAAGCGGTCACCCTTTCTATAAGGACTCTGAGCCAAGCACAACATGTCCGCGGGCTGGCCTGCAGGTTGGCCAGTCTGACACCATTTTGCAATCTGAGCATGGTGGCCTCCGGGCATGCTGTGGGGTCCTGAGGTAAGGAATCCAGGAAGACAGCTTTGTGAGGATAGGAGGGCGAGGACATGGATCCGGGACGGGGAGCCAGCCTCAGCGGGATCCTGCATGTCTAAGAGATGCTTCGTGATGTGTCACAATGCTGCTAGTGCATTCGGAGCCCTAGGGAAGTCGCCTGTGGGTTCTCCCCCACCCCGCATCTGCCCCACTTGGAAAGTCACCTTGGGCTAGTCTGCCTCTCTCTCTGCCTCAGTCCCTGAGACCTGTCTCCAAAGTAATCAGAGCAAAAAAAAAAAGCCTGTGGTGTGGTTCAAGTGGTAGAGTTCCTGCCTAGCAAGTCCAAAGCCCTGAGTTCAAACCCCAGTACCACCAAAACGCTTTAAGAATGTGTCGAGCGACTTTGGTGTCAGGTACTGAATGGGAATGGGGATAAAGAAG
This sequence comes from Castor canadensis, assembly GCF_047511655.1. Taxonomy (NCBI): domain Eukaryota; kingdom Metazoa; phylum Chordata; class Mammalia; order Rodentia; family Castoridae; genus Castor; species Castor canadensis. The sequence continues at coordinate 170,654,783 of NC_133390.1, read as the reverse complement.
TGACTAGGATGGGCAAAGTCCCTGCCAGTGTGGGGCTCATAGCTACTATAAGAGGCAGAAAAGATGGAGGAGCTGGCCAGGCACGGTAAGTGACTCATGCCTGTAGTCCCAGCCACAAGGAAGGCAGAGATGTGAGGATTGAGGGTCAATGTTGACCCCACACAGAAAGTGCAAGACACTACCTGAAAAGTAAAGCGAACACAAGGAAGGCAGAGATGTGAGGATTGAGGGTCAATGTTGACCCCACACAGAAAGTGCAAGACACTACCTGAAAAGTAAAGCGAAAAGGGCTGGTGGAGGGGCTCAAAAGTATGAGGCCCTGAGTTCAAACCCCAGTACCAAAAAAACAAAAACCAAAAAAAGATCGACAGATTGTCTACACCTCTGCTTATCCACGTGGTCAGGTGGATTTGCAGCCAGGGCTCATCTTTCAAGACTCAGCTGAGTGACCACATCCTCCAGGGAGCCCTCCCGAGCAAGCCCCACCTCCCTCCTGGTGCCACCACGCGGTAGCTTTTCTGACCTAGGGCACCTGAGTGCTTCTGTGCTGGAAAGGGCCGTTCAGGGCGTGGAGAAAGTGGAGCAGCTTCCCTGGCCTCCTCCCACCTCATGCCAGGATGCTCCATATCCACACACACACGACTACAGTGACCAAAATATGTCTCCAATGTCCCCTGAAGGGCAAAGTCACCCAGAGTGAGAACTGCTGCTCTGAGACAGTCAGGGCATCCCCTTCCTTTTGCTGGGAATGATCTAGGCTTGGACACGCAATGCCACCACCAGTCTGCCGGGCAGGTTTCTTGGGAGGGTCTCATCTTGAAAGATGGTAGATGCGGGAGAGGCTCTTTTTTCCCCTCTCTTGAATGTGGCCATGTCTTTACATGACAGGCACTGGCAGCCCTCGAGTTCGTGAGGTGAGCCAGCTTGGGCACAGAGGCAGTCCTGTGAGGATGATGGCATGGAGGGTAGAGAAGATGGAGAGGGAACTTTCGTTGTGTGGGATGATAAAATCCCCCCTCTATCTGAGTCTCTTGGGTCAGTGTTTTCTGCTTTTTGAACCAGGAACCTTCCTAATTTGTAAACCATCAATCAAATCATGGGTTTGTTTTTTGGCTTTTTGGGGTTTTTTTTGGTGGCACTGGGGTTTGAACTCAGGGCCTCATGCTTGCTAGGCAAGTGTTCTTACTGCTTGAGCTACTCTGCCAGCCCATAAACCATCAACCATCAGTCATACTCCAGATTTTCCCCCAATGTCAACTTCCTCAGAGCACCGTCCCTGGCCCCACAGTGGACATTTTATTTAGGTCCCTGTCATTATTCTGAACTCTGCTTTGTGTCATCCATCCCAATTTATGGATATACTTTGTGTCTACTAAGACCTGTTTTCCCCACTAGACTGTGAGCGCATGAGGATAAGCACCTAGTTTTGCCTTCCTACTGGCACGCAGTAGACTTTCAGTAAAACTGCTTGCATTCATAAACGTAGGAAGTACGTGGGGAAATGAATGAGTGGGTAGATGAATGAGTGAATGACTGTATGTGTGCGTGTGTGGGTGGGTGGGTGGGTGGGTGGTAGGATGGATGGGTGGGTAGATGGGTGGGTTAGTGAGTGGATGGATGAATGGAAGGATGGGTGGATGGATGGACGAATGAGTGACTGGGTGGGTGAATGGGTGGACGGATGGACAGGTGAGTGGATGGATGGTTGGATGGATGGGTGGCTGGGTGGGTGGATGTGGAAAACAGTGCATGTTTGCAGCTCTGGCTGAACACCTTGACGGGGAATTCTCGCAGGCCTGAGAACTTCAAAGGTGAACTCAAAGCTTTAGAAGTAAAGGGAGGCCCCAGGCATCTCTTGAAGTGCTGAGGAAGGGAATGTAGGAACCACATCTCGTGTCTGCCTTGCACCCCACTGCAGGCAGCATCTGGACTATTGGGAAGGGTGTCCCAGGCTGCACGAGGATCCCTGGCAGGTGGCACTCTGAGAAGCCATGGTTGGCTGTGTTCTAATGAAGTCTGGTGGGACTCAGTGGCGAAAGCCCCCGCTAGGGCAGTGAAGGGTTAGCTGGGATTTCATGGTACAGATGAAGCCAAAGCCTCCAGAGGGCAAGGAACTTGCTAAGTCCCTCAGAAAGTGGACCTGGCCACTGGTCTGGGGATTCCCTTGTACTTTAGCTAAGAGAGTCAAGAGCTGTGTGATCGTGGATGAGTCCGTTTACCTCTCTGAGCCCCGACCTCAGTAATGGGTAATAATATCCCCAACTTGGCAAGGCTGTTGCATTGCATAGCCTCGGTGAGACAACACAGGGGCGCTCCCGCCTCCCCCTCCCCCCCGTCCAGGGCTCTGGTGGCTCCTTTTCTTGCCTCTGGTTGGGGTGAGAGTGCTGCCTGGAGGAGGTGTTACGTGCATTCTAGCTCTGTAGGAAAACGCCTCCGGTGAATCCTAGGAGCTGGGGCTACATTTTGAAGTCCTCCTTAGACACCAGGAAGACAGTCGTAGGGGGGGCCCTTCGTCTTTACGTGTTCCCCTAAAGCCCCTCACCACGGAAACATGGCTCTTGGTCTTGTTAAGAAATGTTTTAAGCCAGGCACTGGGGCCCCCAGCTGTAATCCCAGCTACTCAGGAGGCAGAGATCAGGAGGATCCCAGTTCAAAGTTTGCGAGACCCTATCTCAAAAAACCTGTCACAAAAAGGACTGGTGGAGTGGCTTAAGGTGTAGGCCCTGGGTTCAAATCCCAGTTCTGCAAAAAAAAGAAAGAAAAGAAAAGAAACATTTTGATTGCTGGGTAATCCAGACACCATAAACCCTGCCCACTTAGAGGACCTGCTCTGATAGCTTTGCGTCTTTATTCACAGGCTCGTGCAGCCATCACCACAGTCTACTTTTGGAATCATTTCGCCCTCCTCCACTCAGCCCCTGGCCACCCCTAATCTCCATCCTGTCTCTCCAGGCTTCCCTGAGCTGGACATCTCATAAACAGCATCTCATACAGCACCTGTGCGTCTGACTTCTTCCACTTAGCTTAATGTTTTCGAGATTCTCCCATGCATAGCACAGACTTGCTCCTTTTTATGGCCAAGTAGTGTTCCATGGCATAGGTATGGCTGTACCACATTTATTTATTCTTCATCACTTGGTGGACATTTGGGTTATTTTCACCTTTTAGTTGTTCTGAATACTGCTGTGAACATTGATGGGCAAGTCTTGTATGGACTTGGGCCCTCCATTTTCTTGGGTACCTACACGTGAGTTGCTGGACCGCAGAGTAACTGTTTGGGGGCTGGCTCTTCCACCCCAAATTTCATGTTATAATTAAGTTTGGAGTTGTTCCTGGGCATCAGGACTTCTGCCTACAGCTGAGGGCTTCCATGGTCTCGTTCTCCAGCCTGCACCAGGGTGTCACGGAGTCAAATCTTGCTTTTCCTGCTTCCAGGCTGTGTGATCTCAGGTAAGCAGCTGAACCTCTCTGAGTTTCCATTTCCTCATCTGCAAAATGAGCACAAAGGCAATTCCTGGCTAGAAGGACAGTCCTCTGGCGGTCACATCGAGGGACTGTGCGTGAGTGAGGATTCTTTGTAAGCGCTAATGGTGGCAGAGGAGATGACATTCACGCATTCCTTAGGTGTTTATTAAGGGCATTTTATTTTCTGGACCCTGTGTTGTATTAGGACACAAGGAGGCCCAAGGTGGACGAAGGAAGCACCACTAAGGCTTTGCATTCTCGTCCTTCCAGTCCACATGTGACCGAGTGAACCACTTTCTCTTCAGGCCTCAGTTGTACCGTCTGTCAGTGGGTGGGCTAGGAAGATCAGGGAAATTGGGCGCAGCGTCCAATGCAGAGCAGACTTCCCAATTGCAGGAGCCTCCTGGGGGACACCGAGGGTGGCTCTTCCTCGCTGCTCAGAGCAGCCAGAAAGGACGGCCGGGCGAGGGAGGCGGCTTGGCCTGGGATGCGCGCCCCACCCCACCTCTTTTGGAACTTGCTAACGCCTGTGGGTCACTCCCGGCCTGGTTGGCCTGACGCCTCGGTATCTGCTGCTTCTTTCCCATGGTGGACCTGGCCTGGTGGTCCAGACCTGCCACCGGGCCACAGCTGAGAAAGGGCCCCTGGGAGCGTGTGTTCCTCGCGAGGAACGCACGTGTGGGCAGAGCCTCCTGGGAGGCTTTTTGTTGCCTCCTAGGAGGATGGCTGAGTGATCCACGGCGGGGACCCAGAATGGCTATTGAAAACACCAAATTGTAAGCGAGGGGAGCAGGGGGCTGAGACTGGGGGTGCTGATGGATGATCACCCCTCGCCCCTGTGTGCATTCCAGCCTGGGGTTTAACCAAGAGAACCCTGAGCCAGACTTAATACCAAAGGCCATTCTTTCTCCCAGTACCCTACACCACTGCCAGCTCTGATCATTCTGTTTCTTGCCGCTGACATCTTCTGTGGCTCCCTGTTGCCCTCAGAATAAAGTTGAAGTGATCCAGCAAAAGTGTTCAGGGCTTTCCAGGCCAGGGCCTTGCTACTCCAGACTCATCGGCAACCCCAGATTCCATCCTAGGAGTTCATGCCTCTGGACCTCTGTTACTCAGTGTTTTCAACCTAGCATGCCTAGATTGCTCCAGAAACTTAGTTCTAGATAATTAAAACCAAAAAAGGCAGTGTGTGTGTTGGGGGGCAGGAATTTATTAGCTTATGTAACTGAAAGTGCAGGACTAACAGCTTCAGGCATGGCTGAATCCAGGCACTCAAACCACAGTTCAAGATTTCTGTTTTTCTCTGTCTTCCAGCCCTCGTAATGGCTTTCCACTCAGTGACTTCCCAAGGGATGGTAAGGGTGACTCTTGGCAGTCCCAGGCTGGCATCCAACTAGCACAGCAGCTCAGGGCTACCAGTAGTTCCGTACGAGCCCTGCTGTTGTCATACGTGGGCCTGGACTGTGACACATGAACCCCTGAACCCAGTCACTGTGGTCATGAATGGAAGCTGTGACTAGGCAGATCTGGGCGACATGCTTACATTGGAGCCATTTCCTGGAATCTGGGGGGAAGGGGTCCCCAGAGGAATAGGTGTGGTCAGGTAGAAGCAACAGGTGTTCACACGGTGCATGTCCCTTGGCTGCACTGAGCCAGTGCCATCTTTAGTCAAACGTCCCTGGGATTACAGATATCTGGGGGAGAGTGGCTTAGACTCCTCTGGACAAGGGAAGCCCATCTTCTGGTCTGAGCTGGCTCACCTGACAAACAGAAATGCTGACCGGAAGCTTGGGCCAAAGCTTGGGCTTTGACATGAGATGAATTTTGGCAAAATAACCTTCCTTGTCTCTCTCTGAGACACCTGGTGAGTCAGGCAAGAGAGGCCCTGTCCCTAGATGCTGACTGTGGTCTTTCTGTCTGACAGCTCACTTCTGAGCCCTGTTTGCTAGTCTCTGTGCACACTTTGTAAGGTGCAGGATTCTGTGGAGCTTGGACATTAACCCCTGAGATCCCGGGTCACAGAGAGGAACCAGGCTGTGACTGGTGAAGTGAGCAAGGCTGCGACCCTGTGTCCTGCTCCCTTCATGGCCAGCCAGGCCCCTCGGAACCCTCGGACTGGACACCAGGCTGCGGGCAGAGCTGCCCAGGTGCTGGACGTAGCCACACGTGGAGCCTTTGGTCCAGTGAATGCCTGTGGCCCAGCTGTTTGTTACATATGCAGGAAAATGTAGTCTGAGCTTCCAAATTCTCAAGATAAGTTGAAAATTAAGATTTTAAACCAAAATCCCAAATTTATAAATGTTAGCGGCTAACTCAATTTTTTTGGAAACACTGTTTATACCAAACAAAGAGTATCTTGGACCAGATTCAAATTTTCAAATTTCAGATTCAAATTTTCTACTTCTCTCTCCCTGCCTGCTACAGATGGGAGAAACCAAGTCACACCTGTCTATTAAAAGTAGCAGATGTAGTTACCCTTCCTTATCCCTGAGACTTAAATTGCTGCTTCCTCCTACCGTGGCTTGGTGTCTCTCTGAAAAGATGGCATTTGAACAGGGACCTAAAGGCAGTGAAGGAGTCAAGCTGAGGCAAGTCAGAAGAGCAAGTGCAAAGGTCCTGGGGCAGGTCAGCACCTACATGTTGGAGGAACAACAAGGCTAATTAATGGGCTGGGGTGCAGTAGAGAAGGGAAGAGTGGAAGGCGTCCAGTTCTATACAGGGTCTGTAAGACCCTGATTTTAGTTCAGAGTTGACAACTGAAAGGCTCAGTTGATGAATGAGTGCATGAATGAGCGAGCGCCAAACTGCTTTCATTGGAAGATCTGTCTCTGACAGGTGTGTGTGGTTGTGGCTGCTCTGAGCGAGGTTCTGAAGTCTTCAGAACCATTCTGGAAAGGTGGACTGCCGCTGTCGGCTTTGGGTGCTGCATGGTACTTGGTTCTAACAGCAGATGGAGCGGTCCTTATGAGAGGTGATACCCCAGGGGATCAATGAAAGGAGGAAATGGTGCATGGATGGCATCAAACATTCCTCTCCCTGTGAGCTGAACCCCAGACCTCCATGGAAAACCTGGCCTGTTCAGCAAGCCCATACCACTTTCTGTCACAAGTCCCAGGACCCTGGCCAGCCCCCGTGCATCCAGCAGCCATGCGGGCAGCCGGCTGGCCTGAGTCTATTTCTGCCTTGGTTCAGGCGCTGGCATCTCAGCTGCCTCGGGCGGGGTTGCCATAGCGACCCTGGGCGCGGATTCCCAGAGATGCTCCCTGCATCCCCCTGAGCTTGCTGCTGCTGGCTGCGGGGGGGAGAGTGTGACTCACCGTTAAAAATATCTCGGCTGTCCCAAATTGGCTGTTCAGCCCCAGCAGCCGGATGTGGGGACAAGAGGCCTCTAGGGGGGTGTGGATTTGGGAAGCTGAGAGTTGCGACCTTCAGGGGACCCATGGGGCCTTTGGCTCCTGCTGCTCTTAGCTTTTCCCTCCTCTGATCCCTACTCTGGTCCACTGCCTTTCCCAGTCTGTCTGGGTTTCAACCCTAGCACTGTCACTGGCTTGCTGTGTGACCATGAACAAGAAGCTGTACGACTGGCAAGACCCGCCAGTGGCCCTCGCCTGGCTGCAGCCCCACTTAGCCCACTGTGTCTCAGAGCGTCAGGCCTGCTTTGGGAAACATGAGCCTCCTGGCTTAGGCAAGGACCTCCCTGCTCACAGCTCAGCCTCGCCTTTGTGCAGATTCTCTTTGCCCCAAATTCCACCAGCGTGCGGCGAAGCGACGCACGTGACACTGCACGCACCTTGGATTTGTGTCACGGCTGAGGAAGCTCCCCATCCTGTTAGGGGCTCTGGCAAGCCTGGCCACCCTGTGCCCCAGAGGGAGACGAGAGCTGAGTGTGGCTGGCCGGGAACAATGCTGCCTCTGCGTCCACAGCAAAGCCCACAGAAGGCATCAGACCCTCAGGAGCTCTGTGTCCTGGCACCGCTCCACAGGGCTCTGGGGAAGCGAATGGTTCCTAGATTGGAAACGCTTCAGCAGTCACCTCATCGGTGTTCACCATTGTCCTCATTCTGCTCAGCTTTTATGTCATTGGCCATTTGGAAGTCGCCCAGTTAAGTGATTTTCTAACCAGCACATACCCATCTACCTCCAAGCCCCTTGATGCTGCCATAGCCCCAGCCTCCACCCCTTGTCTCTCTCATGTCCCCCAAGTCTTTTTTTTTCTTTTTAACAGCCTTATGGAGGTATAATTTAAATGCCACAAAATTCATTCATTTTAGTATGCAATTCGCTAATTTTTTGGTAAATTTAGAGTTGTGCAGCCATCACTACAATTTCAGAACATTTTCAAAAGAAATGTCATGTTGGTGTACCTTCTCCCCCAACCCCAGCCCCAAGGCTCAGAAAACCATTAGTTGACACCCTTATACCTATGGATGTCTCTGTTCTGGACGTGTCATACTGATGGACTCACACCATGTGGCCTTTTGTGTCTGAGTGCTTCCACCTAGCATCAGGCTTTGCATGTCATCCCTGATATAAGGGTTACTATGAGAAGCCTTCGTTCCAAGGTCCAGACAAACCAGTTTTCATCCTGCTGCCTCCCCGGGCTCTTGAGAGACTTCTCCAAGACAGCTGAGCGCTTTTTGTCCTCAGTCAAGTGCAGACAGGCAGTACTGGATTGCTCAAGTCCTTCCATTGGGCCTTGGGCCTGTCCTGTTGTCATGGCCCTTTGGGGAGTTAAGGGACAATTTGGCAGGTGTCTTTAGAGACTTTTAAAGTCTCATGAACAGCAGGCACAGAGTCCTGCCACAGGATGGGGTGACCCCGAGGGTGCCTACCAGATCACAGTGCTGAACAGGTTCCTGGGCCCACGCAACTGGGAGCTGGCCAAGAACTGGGTCCCCACAGCCTGCATGGGGGCACTGTGGCCACTGACTAGCGGCTGATCCTGGACTGGGTGCCATCAATCAATGGTAAGTTTAAGAAAGAGGATTAACTGGGTTTCTGGTGGTGCCATCTCCTCCCACCTCGGTGCCTGCTGCGTCCATAACAGCCCAAAACCTGATCCTGGATCCTGAGGAAATCCACAGTGCCGATGGGGACCCTTGTTGCTGGACAATATTGATGTGTCCTTGTTCTAATGCACGTAGAAATAAACCACTCTGAAACTGAGAAAGGAAGAGAAAGGGAAGGAAGGAAGGAAAGAAAAGCAGGCAGAGGACCAGGCTGAGCAACTCTGAGCAAAGGACAAAGGAGGCTCAGGAAGCTTTTCCGGGCCCAGCCTCCCTGCCTCCTCCAGTCGTCTCCAGCAGCCCATGTGCAATCAACAGGACAAGCATGGAGGGCCGTAGCACCTTCTTGTGCAGCGGCCTTCTTTCTATAACATTCCAAATAGGACCACAACCTCCCATCATTCCATGTTGCATGGAAAATACTGAAAACCCCGAAGTGAGGGAAAACGTCTGTCCTCCACCCTGTCCCCGGAGGCGCACTGGATGACCAGGGCCTCTCAAGCCACTCTCAGCACCTGCAACTGAAGAGGCCACAGCCCCGGGCCATCAACAGATGGAAGGTTCTGACCTCTCTGTTCCTATTAAAGTCCCTGAAAGCCTGGCTTCTAGGTCCCTATGGGGTCCCCAGAAGGGAATTCCTTCCAAGGTGAGGAGATGCTCTGTTTATGGGTTGCTGGGTCACACACCACCCCCAACATTGGTGGTTTAAACAAAATCAGCCATTTGTTCACTTGAGGATCTGCGGTGCAGGCAGGGGTGCAGGCCTGCTCCTTTCTTCTCTATGCACGGATGGTGTCTGTAGGCCAGCCCCTCTGGGCTGGGAAGTGGCTGCCATCAGTGTGTTCCTCTTCCAGGAAGTCATAACAAGAAATAGGAAGTGCAAGAGGCCGGTCCCTCAGGGTCTGGGTCCTGAAATTGTCGCTCAGAGTTCATAAACCCCACCCTGAGGGGTGTGTTGGGAAGGATGCTTTTAGACTCCTGTGGCACCAAGTTCATGGCCAAGCAGAGGAGTAGACGGCTTGAGAGGACAGCACCCCTCAGGACTGTGGGACCACAGATGGTCCTTAGCACTTCCAGCCAGCAAAGCTGGTTTGGGCCAAATTCCATTTTGCTTGGTATGCCAAGTGTGAGGCAGGCCCCCGGTCAATCTGTCCTCTGCCCCCAGGCCAGCATCCCTGCTTCTGAGGGGCTGAGTACGTGGAAACCCAGGCCTTCTTGCCAGCCCTCTCAGAACGGGGACCCAGGTGAGCCCGCAGTGGCCGATGCTGCTTTAATAGGATCCAGAGAATATATCCAAACATGTCCCCTCTCGCCTCTCATGGCCTTTAGTGAGTTCCAGCCCCAGCCAGAAGTCAAGGTGCTGCCTGATCTGTCACCTGGGTTCCAGTGGCCTAGAACAGTGCTGATCTTGCCTGGCTCGAAGTGGGTGACCGTTCACCAGTGCCCCAGTCCTGTGAGCACCTTTCCTGGGTTCAGAGTAAAATGACAAGAGAGTGAATGAAGCCCAGCTTTCCTCAGTGGCGGTGGGACATTGGGCAAAGGCATTTCCCTTCCCTGAGCCTCAGTTTCCTTTTCTGGCAGGCAGAGTACTATCCAGGGATGCTGTGGAGATTACATAAGGCAGTGTCTGTGATGTCCTCAATGCAGTGCCTCGCCCGTGAAGCTGCTTAGTTAATGGCAGCCATCATTACTAAACGATGCCGAGTGGTAGCACGTTGGTTTGCTTCAGAAGGTGGTGTCAACCCCTGGGAAAGCCAGACTGGCACAGTCTCATTAAGTCTTTATAAAGAGCTAGTCCCAGGTTCCTTCTGCTTCCCTGTGAATCCTGCATTTGGAGCAAGATTGCACCCTACAAATTCTCTTTTGAGCTCCAGTTCTCACTGTTCCTTTGAGGAAGAGGGTACTGTGACTCGGACCACAAAAATACACTGACTAATGGGCATTGTCACCGTCACCTGGACATGTGACCAACGATAAACTGCCCAATCCACAGTGGGATGCTAGGTTTGTATGAGAGAGGAGACAGAGAGAGAGAGAGAGAGAGAGAGAGAGAGAGAAATCTTAAGAGGCATTTCCAAGCCTGATCAGTCCTGCAGAGCCCTTCTGAGACCTGGAATTCATTCATTTGTCCTCACAACAAATCTTTCCTCGGCTTTGAGGAAAAAGCAGGGGAGAGCAAGGACAAAGACCCAGGCTCGTGAAGCATACATGCTAGAAGGAGAGAAGACCAGTGAGCAAATAATAAAATGCCCCTGGCGTAACGCATCAGGAGAAAGGAGCAGGTACAGGTGAGGATGGATGCCTTGTGAAATACAGCAGTCGGGAAAGCTGTTCGGGGGAGGTGATGTGGAACAGATACCTGAAGGAAACAAGGAGAGGAGACAGGTGTCTGAGAGTGGAGTATTCTAGGCAGAGAGGCCAGCAAGTGAAAAGGCCCTGAGGTTGGACAAATGTGGAGTGTTCCAGGGGCAGGAGGTGGTCAGCATGCCAGGAGAGGAGTGAGTGAGGGGAGGAGGAGGAGGGAGATAAGACTGAGAAGTAAGGGAGGCCCTATAAGCAGGGCCCTGTGGGCCACCAGAAAGCCTCTGGCTTTTGACCTGAATTCAGTGGGAGACATGAGAGTGTTTTGACAAGAAGAGTGACCAGCTCTTGCTGGTGCAGAGGTTCAAGTGGTACAGCACCTGCTTACCAAGCAGGAGGCCCTGAGTTCAAACTCCAGTACTGGAAAAAAAAAAAAGTGACGGTCTCTGACTCGGGCTCTCAGGGAGTCCCTGTGGATTGGTGTGGAGAATGGATGGGCTTATTGTCGGACTGGGAAGATCAAGAGAAGGCCACTGTCACAGTCCAGGCAGGAGAAGATGGCAGTGCCCAGGCGTGTCTATGGGTGGGGAGAGGTACATTCTACCTGCCTCTTGAAACCAGCGCTGGTGCGTTAGGTATTCTGAGTCTCTGGGCTGGTGGCCCAAGGATCCTCCCCCGTCCCCAGGCTCAGCAGGACAGTGAGACTAGAGCTCACTGTCTGCCCATGGTCTGCCCACTTGGCAAGAAGGACTCTTCCACCATGCCCTGGGGCTGAGGCTCCAAGCAAGGTCCCTTGGCAGTGGCTCAGCCAGACCTCTGGGCTGGAGACCCTTCCAGTGATATGGCCTGGGAGGCCCCTCCCCACTCACTGGCTCAGTTTTGCCATCTGGAAAATGGGGATCACAGAGCCAACCTCGCTCCCTCCTCAAGTGGTCGTGGAGCCATGGGGACAGGGCCTGCCATTATGAATGTGTCATTTTGTCTTTTCCACCATCTTGCCAGCCAGCAGGAAGCTTTGGTGTGGACTCAGGTCTGGCCAAGATCACGGCTGAGTCAGCATCTCTCACTTTGACAATGTGGTTTAACAAGCCTGGGCTCTGGGGCTGGATAGGGCCAGGGAGAGCTCGCAGCTGGATGCTGGGAGGTGGCCTTTCCAGAAGAGGCAACAAAAGCCACAGACACCCCCAGGCCACACACATCAGGCCTCACAGACCTGGAGGCCTCTCTCTCCACACCCAGCCACAGCCATGTTCCCAAGAGCAGGCCTGGCCCCGCCTCTGTGCCCTAATGAACTTGATACCAGCCCGTGGGACCATGGTGGCCTCGTCTCCTGAGAACTCGCCACCCCTCCCCACCTCACCCCCCCACCCCGCACCGAGGACAACCAGGACAGTGTCCCTCAGGCCAAGACAAGCCTGGGAGACTTCTATTTTCTGAGACTCCTGGAATATTAATTAATGTGGGGGGAACAGAACACCCGAAGACATCCCTAAAGCTGGTACATTTGAATGTCAGGTTGAACAAAGTCACGCTTTGACTCACCTGCTGCAGAGGGCAAGGCCACGTAAGTGGTGGCTCCAGAGGTGGCTGCAGCTCCGTGCTGCTGGCATGTGTGTTTGGGTTTTCAGTCCTCACTGTGCTCGGATATGATTCAAGGAGGGAGGCAGCTGCAGCCTTGTTGGCTGCGTGAGTCTTTTTCTTCCCATCACTCTGGCTTGTTTGTGTCGTAACCCATTTAGAGATAAGGTCAAAATTCTAAAAATATTTCACTGTCAGGTGTTTGAATAAGTGATATGTTTCTGGATATGAAAGTCAGTATTAAAAGGGTATCCCGCCCCAGCCACTCGGTCTTCCTCCCCAGAGCCGGGCACTGTTACCAACGTCTTCAATCCCTTCGATAGGTGAGAAGACGGACACCGCCCTCCCCTCACTTCTGGTTTCTGGACAGATTAGCAGCCCCTCCCCTCTAAGGTGCTCTAGACTGTTCCCCAGGTTGACATAGGCAGGAAGGAGCCTTGGACCCTGTGCCAGGGCTGGGACCCATCCTGAGAGCTCCAGTGAACTTGGCTCTGGCCTCAGCCATACCCACCCAGTCTGAGCAGTCACATCTCAGGGAGGATGGGAATTCGTGGGCTGACACCAAGCTGCGCCTGGAGTCCCCTACTGCGCTGGCCGCTCTGGCCTCTGGTCACCTGCTGCTCTCTGCTGCTGCTTCATCTTTGTGCAGCCAGCCCTGTGTCCATGCAAACGTCACCTTCTTAAGCTGATAAATAGCCAGTTGCCTTCCCTCCTGCCCCTGACACCTGCCCACCCTCACCACCACCCGCCCTGAAGCCACAGGGAACCCTGGTGGTCACCAGACCAGGTCCAAAGCCCAATATAACTGGAGTACAGTGTCCTGCCCCTTGAGGCTGCCAGTACCTGCTCAGATCCTCAGTGATGGTGACACCTCCCACCTCTCAAGCTGGAGCCCGAGACCACCTGAGATGGCACCTGGAGAGGTGCTGAGTCCTGTCCTGATCTCTGTGTTTATGCATTTACTGGGGAGTTTGTCCCCACCCCAGCCCACGAGCACAGCAGTATTTTATTATTTATTTATTTATTGGTGAGACTGGGGTTTGAATTCAGGGCTTTTTGCTTGCCAAGCAGGTCTTTACCACTTGAGCCACACCTGTGGTCCAGTGTGGTATTTAATCAGACCCAGAAGGAAAAGCTGGAGTTTGTCCAGCAAGAGAACGCTGGGGACCCCTGGACCCGGCTGCAGTGGGGACAGGAAGGCAAGGAGGAGGGTGGGAAAGGAGGAGTTTGAATTTATCCCGAAGGCACTGGGCAGCCTGAGAAAGCTCCATAGCAGAGGAGTGTCCAGGTCAGGCCTTGTAGGATGCTCCTCAAGATTCTCTGGGAGGAGGGCTCAGAGGCACAAAAGCAAAACCAAATCAAAGCGGTATTATCTTTCTTTTCTTTTATCTGTCTCTCTAGCTAGCTATTTCTTTATTCACTTTTGGCAACGCTGGGGGTGGAATTCAGGGCCTCCATCACTTAGCCATACTCCCAGTCCTTTGCTTTTAATTTGTTTGCACATAGGGTCTCATACTTTTGCCCAGGTTAGCATCAAATAGCAGTCCTCCTACCTCTGCCTCCTGAGTAGCTGGGGTTACAGGTTTGCCCCACATGCCTGGCCAGTATTACTGTTCTTGAGTCAGACAGACTCTCCCTCACTCTACCTTTCTCCTCCTCCTCCTCTTCCTCCTTCTACTCCTTCTCCCCTTCCTCTCTCTCTCTCTTTCCCTCCTTCCCCCTCTCTCTTCCTTTTTCTGCCTCTCCTCCTCCTTCTTCCTCCTCTTCCTCTCTTCCCACCTCTCTCACTCGCTCACTCTCTTTCTCTTCCTCCCAAGCCAGTCCTAATCCATCTTCCCCCTCGGCCAGCCCTGGCGCCCTTCCTCTGGCATGGCTCATTATTTTAATTAAACTCTGGAATCTGTTTTACTAAGCTGACATCTCGCTCAGGGAAACCAAAAGAGGAGCTGGCTGGGCCAAGGCAGGGGAGCTGCACAGGGCTGTGGGAAGGTTCTGGCATTCCAGGAGGGGCCTTGCTCCCAGCTGCTCTTAAAGGCACCCCAGCATGGTGGGGGTCTTGAGCACGGGCTGGCCTCTGAGCTCCGTCACCCACCTGGGCAGGGCTTCCACCTGTCTGTGCACTGGGCCCACCCAGAGCTCTCCTTGTGTAGGGTTTGTGAGGTTTGCGTGAACTAACAGCTTTTCAAATGTAGGGTCATAAGTCAGTTTGGTAGGTCACAGGCGCCACTCAGAGAATGAGCTCAAGGTCCTGGATGGCTCTAGAATTTAACTTACTACCCTGGTCCTGAAGGCTCCGACACCTTTGGGAAAACGCACACTGTTGACATCTAGACTGTGTCTGGTGATAGCTCCTAGCAGTAGCAAGATTTCCTGTTTGTTTTCTGGCAATGTTGGTGGTTTCTGCCAACATTGAGACTGAGGCTCAGAGGCAGAAGAGGCTGTCCCCAGGCCACACAGCCCTGCTGAGCAGCGATACCTGGCCCAGGCTACATGAAGAGTCACACCTGGCTGACAAGAGTGTGATGAAGGCTCAGCAGCCAGGCCCAGCAGAACACAGGCCAGAGGCTGGCAGGGGTCTCCAGGACTGTGGTCTCAGGGCAGCACAATTCCCAGGCCTGGTGATTTTGCTTCACCACCCCTGCAGTGTCCCAGGGAAACCCCAGAGGGGTCTTCCTGATCTTTCCAGAAGTGATCAAGCTTACAAGGGATCTCCTTATGGGGCAAGGGAAGTGGGATGACCAAGGCAGGCTGTGAGGGGGCCTCAGGGTCTGCAGACTGCAGGGCAGAGACAACTGGTTAGGGCCCTGGCCAGGAGCAGTGCCTGGCCAAGAGGTGGAGGCCTGGTGCCAGCCTTGCGTCTGCTGTGGCAGGGCTGTGTAGCTAGCCAGTTCCTTCCCATCTCTGGACCTCAGCTTTTACATCTGTGCAATGGGTGTGATGGCTCCAAGGATCTTGAGGGGTCTCACCACTCACGACTCCCATGAGTCTTTTCTTGTTGTGAGAGGTCTCCTCACCTTCCTCTCTGGGGAAAGCCTTGCATATCATTTCACTCCACCAACATTCATGGAGCACTCACTGACAACCAGTAAGTGCTTAGTGGATCCATCCACAGTTCCCACCCCTCAGGGTAAGAGAAAACGAACCTGTCAGGAAAGAAGTGACTGAGTGTTGGATAACAGGATGGCCAGGAGGCTCTTTGGGGCAGGTAACATTTGAGCTGAAATCTGAGGATGGGAAGGAAAGAGGCCAGCAAGGATCTGGTAGGAGAGCCTCCCCGGCAGAGGCTGGCACAGTAGGGACGTGGGAGGCACAGCAAGGTTAGTGTGCTGAATGGCATGAGCTCTGGGTGGAGGCCAGGCAGGACCTTTCTGAAGACCATGATGAGGCTGGGGGGCTTTATTCCAGGTGCGGTTGGGATGCCACGGGAGGCTTTTGAATAGGGCAGTGACAAGAGAAAGATACATTTTAAAATGATCATCCCGAGTGAAGCATAGGCTGTGGAGGTGGCATGGGGCACAGGGACACCCATGAGAGACCTCTGCAGTAGTACCTGTGGGACACTTGGGTGGCAGAGAGAGAGAGGGGTCAGATTGGGTCCTTTGGAGGAGGGCACAGTGTGCTGATGGGCACATCAGGGATCTGGGGTTTGTGGCCTGACGAAACCACAATAGGCAAAGCCCAGCAAGGAGCAGGTGACAGGGCAGCAGGAGTTCCATTTGGCCTTGTTAGGTTGCAGAGCCCGTGAGACACCTAAGTGTTGGTCATGTCACCTCCTAGGCCTAGAGATCCTGACTATGGGCACAGAAGGGCTGAGCAGCAGAGGCTGGTTCCCACAGCCCAGCTCTGTCACCACCTGTCCTTCTCAGCTGTCAGGCCACTTAGAGTTCCCCCTTTCCTGTGGCGCTGTGGGAGCCCAGCATCCCTGACTGCCTTCGCTCTTCCCATGTGGTCGCCTTGACTCCTTCCTGGTTCCTCTCTCACCCACGTCCTGGCTGCATCCATGCCCAGCTGACACCTCCAAGAGCCCTCTTGCCTTCCGATTAGAATACAGGGCAGCGGAGTGAACATCGGCTACGCCAGCGCCCAAAAGCACTTCTCCCTTCTGATTTTGGGATACAGAGATTGGCAACTTTGGCTTGCAGATGAGAAGTTAAGAGTCAGGGAGGTGCCTGACTCTACTTCTGTGGCATATAAGAGAAGGGACACTTGTCCTGTCGTATGAAGAACTCAAGGACCTGCTCTGCCTAAGGACACTGGGCTCTACGCGGGCATGAGTGGAGTTTTACTTTCTGCATCCTCAGAATTGGGTCAGGTGCCCCAAAAATGCTCATCAGAGGGAAGGAAGGAAGAGGAAGGGAGGGGAGGAGGGAAGGAAGGAAATGAAGGAAGGGAGGGAGAACTAGGTGAGCGCTAAGTAGGCGGTACCTAGATGAATAGATGATGGTGGTGGATGGATAGATAGATTGGGTGAGTGGGTAGATGGATGGATGAATGGATGGATAGATGGATGGATGGATGGATGGATGGATGGAGTGAGTAGGAAAGAGGAGGTAAGAGACATCTGAAGGAAGGAATTTCCAACTGGGGAAAAAGGGAAAGGGCAAGTGGAAAGCACAGCACTCCTGGTTAAAGAAAAGCCCTGCTCTCTACTCACTTCTACTCCATGTCCCATTGGCTGGAATGTGGTCACATGGCATCTCTAGCTGCAAGGGAGGCTGGGAAACAGCGTGTTTTGCTCTAAGCGTCAGTGCTTGTGTAGCCGTCTGGCATTACCTGGTTTCTAGTCTAGAAAGTGAGCTCCATGAGGGAAGAAATGTTGACTGTTATGTCCTCCACTGCATCTCCAGCTGCATGAAGGAGGGAGAGAGGGAGGGAGGGAGGGAGGCAATTTCAGTGTTGTTTTTGAGATAGAGTCTTGCTATATATAGTCCAGGCTGACCTCGAACCTGTGATCTTCCTGCCTCAGCCCCCCAGGTGCCAGAATTACAGGCACACACTACCATGCCCGGATCCACACTAAATATTTTTCTCTTTTTTTTTTCCAACCTCTGAGCACACCCTTGAGGAAGTGATGAACATGTGGCTGTCATTGTAGATGCCCAGTTTTGAGAAAGTGGCATATCTCTCTTATGGAGAAAAACAGCTCAGCTGAATGTTATTCAGGAAATGTCATGTCAAAATAGCGTTATAAAATCCCAAATGTGAATGAGATGGAGATGCGTGCCCGGGCTCCGGGAGGTATGAAGGCCCTTGGTGAGCTGGCAGCCAACCGACCTCACCACTCAGCTGGTTCACTGGGGGATGGCAGGGGCTGCAGCTCCTCCCTGACGCCACCGCCCTCCCCAGGCTCAGAGGCCATCTATCCCACCTGACCAGCCCAGCCTTGCCCACCTGGGCTTGTGTGGAGGCAAAAGGAGACAAGGCCTCCGGGGTGACATCTGGCACTTTGTATCTGTGGGTTTCTCATCCCCAGATTCAACCAACTGTGAATTGGAAATACTTGAAAAAATTGTTCCTGACCAGGACACGCACAGACCTTCCTTGTGGTTTTTCCCTGAGCAACACAGTCTCACAGCTGTTCATATAGCACCTACATCATGTCGGACGTAGGTGCTGCCTGGGATTACAGCCATGTATCACCATGTCTGGCTTGTTGTTTGAGATAGGGTCTCACTAACTTTTTGCCCAGACTGGCTTTGAACCTCAGTCCTCCCATCTCTGCCTCTTGAGTAGCTGGGATTATAGATATACACTATTACACCCATCCCTATAATCCTGTTTTTAAATGAGGAAGTGAAGGCTCAAAGAGACCAAGATCCCACAGCTGTGGTAGTAACTCTTTGAGATCTGGTGACCCACTTGAGTCAGCCATGGGGCTGGAATTCAGGCAGAGTAGGGTCAGAGCCTGGGCTGTCCACTGTGGAGCCTTGTTGAAGCCAGGTATGTACACAGTCATCCCTTGATAGTCACATGGGATAGCTCCAGACATCTCCCCCATAATACCCAAATCCACAGACACCCGAGCCCCTTCTGTAAAACGTGTCGTACAGCATTTGCTTAGAGCCGACGTGCAGCTCCCTGGCTACTTTCTCTCCTCTGGATGACTTCTAGGCCCAGTCTATTGGCACACAGCCAGGCCTACTGACTTCTGTTTGTCTGAGGCCGGATGACATTGGCTTATGGTGACAGAGACCATATGGCCCCAAGTCTAAAATACTTACTGTCTGGCTCTTTACAAAGACCATTCCCTAGCCAAGCACCAGTGGCTCACACCTATAATCCTAGCTACTCAGGAGGCAGAGATTAGGAGGATCATGGTCACAAAAAAGGGCTGGTGGAGTGGCTCAAGGTAAAGGCCCTGAGTTCAAGCCCCAGTACTGTGGGGGAAAAAAAAAAAACACTGTTCCCTGACCCTGGTCCAGAGCGCACTGCTTGCTGTGTAGCCAGCCACAGTGGTCTCCATTCTTACTCAGGCCCCAGGGAAGCAGCTGCTAGGTGGGACCAGCTTCACTTACTAAGCACAGTGGTGGGCTGCTCCCGGGCCGGGCATGGTCTTTGCCATCTCCACAGTCGGTGTGATATTTCCCGTTCCATAGAAGAGGAGATGGAGGTTCTAGGAGGTGATGAGACCTGCTGAGATTTCCCCTGCTGAGTAAGTGGCAGTGCTGAGATTTGAACGCAGGGCCTCCCAGCTTTGCTGACTGCCCCTCCCTCTCACACAACCACAGGGCCCCACTGCAGCTGTGTCTGTCCAAGGCTTCCAGTAGCCTTCAGAGTCTTGAACATGTGGACTTTTGAGTTTTACTGCTCACCTCCCTAGCTGTGCTCCCAAGGGAAGACGTGGAACGGCACTGCCAGCAAACTGGCCCAGTGATGTCAGTGTGTGACGGGGCTGGGGAACCCTGGGCCATGGCAACAGGGAAGGCTGCCTGGGGCAGTGTGGCAAAGGCAAGGGCACAGCAGGGAGGGGCACCTGCTGGGTATGAGCAGGGAGGCAGGAGTGAGGCTGCCACCTGCAGTGAGGTGTCACTCTGGGCCCCTCCTGATTCCAGGGCAGGCTGTGGACAAGCCAGCCAGCTTTCCAGGCTTAGGGTCATGAGCCATGTAGCTCCCAAGAAATAAGGCAGCCCTTTCACTCTGGGCCCAGAGCCTCCTCTTCCTCTGGATTCCTAAAATAAACCAGAAGCAACAACCCTGGCCTTCAAAGCCTGGTGTACTCCGGTTCCCACCTTCCTCTCTGGCATCATTCTGACCACTTTTCTTCTTGTTTCTTCCACATGGGCCACACTGGCCTCTTTCCTGACACCCAAGAAGCCTTGTTCCTACCACAGGGCCTTTGCACTTGCTATGCTCACCCTCACATCTCAGCTTAGCTTCCCCTAAGGGCTTTTCTGACCAGCTGTCTCACTCCTGTAGTACCCTGTCCCCATTGCCCACTAACCCTCTCCCAGCCGTTCTGATCCTTCTCTATGGGGACAATGACAGTGCCTGGCACACAGAAAGCCCTCCATACATGGAGACCAAATAAACACAAAATGGGAAATGTGACTGAGCCAGAGACGGCTGTGCCAGGCTCTGGGCGCTCCACCTGGTCAGGCACCCAGCACCTGGACTGCTGGATAAGGGTCAGGAGGGCAGTGGAAGGGCACCAGACAGAAGTCTTCAAAGAGGAAACATGGCAGTCTGAAGGGCCTTTTTCTTCTTCTACACTCCCAAGAGAAGAACACACTGCCGACTTCTATAATCTTCCTCTGCAGACCCAGGAGCTAATGGCCGCCCCAGTTCCCCTCACTGAAGGAGCCCTGGTCCAGTCCTGCACAGGCCTGTCCTTGTCACATCTGTGCCACACAGCAAGTAAGGAAACATCGCTGCCTGCATGCACAGAGAGGAATGGGACTTGGGAAGGTGGAGGGATTTGTCCCAGGTCTAGAGAGGGATGGCACCAATGCTTGAGTCCATTCTGTCCAGTTTTCAGGTGTGTGTTGTGTGGCCACCTTGATCACACCTTCTGTGCCACTGGTTCATGCCACCCTAACTCAGCATTGTCAGGAAGGCCTTCTGAGATCTACCTCAGAGCCTCAGGGGACCACCAGGGGACAGGGTCTCAGAGACAGGTCTTGTCTGTCCCCCACAGAACTGCGGGGCTCAGTCCTGACCAGAATGGCACTGAGCAGTGAGAAGGAGGGCCTTTCTCTGAAACACAGCCAAAGAGAATGGGCCCTGGGTTCAAATCCCAGCCCTGGCTCTTGCTTTGCTTGACTTCAGTCAAGCCAGTGACATTCGGTGCTTCTGTGTGCCCTTGTGGAACCCAGGACTCTTGGCAGGCAGACCCAGGGTGCTGTGCGACTCAAACCTGCAAATCCAGTGCGAGCCGAGAGGCCGGTCTGACAAGCAGTCAGACAACAGTGCCAGAGGACCATAGAAAAGATCTCAAGGACCTTCCCAGGCACAAGCGTGGCCCCAACACGCAGAGCAGAGGCAGACCCTGCACTGCAGCTCCTGCCCCGCCAGGGGACTGGGGATGCAGTAAGCCCGACAGATAATGGTCCAGCTGCCGACCCAGAGGAAGAGGGTGGAAGATGCACTCCAGGCCCAAAGCACAAGGTGGCCTGTGGGTTCCAGTGTGCCACAAAGGACAGATATGTATGCTCAGAAAGTAGGAAGAGGTGTTGACACCTGGCCAGGGTGCAGAAGGGGCACCGAGGCCCCTGACAGTGGAAGGTGCTCACCACATAGGACACGACTCTGCTCCCAGCACCAGCTGTAGCAAAAGTTTTTGTTTGTTAATTCCTCCCTCACTTATTCCCTGTAGCAAAGTTTTTGTTTGTTAATTCCTCCCTCACTTATTCCCCTAAAATAATATTCTTCAAAACCGTCAGTATAATTCCCTGACTTTAGTGGAACTGAGAATTTCGAGGAAACGTGAGTTCAACGTGCTGCATTCCCACATACAGATGCCCTGGTCACAGCCAGGACGCCAGAAAGGGCCATGAAGCTGCCAGGTATTTGCACCATACATAGAAGCAACATGAGTGTGACAGCGACAAATACATAGAGGTACAAGTGTGTTGGCAGCGCCAGTGCCTTGTGGCACTGCTGTCACTGGGTGATTTTCCCAGGGTGGTGAGTACCTTGAGGTCAAGTTCAGAACAGAAGCAAGGGCGCCTCTGACCCCGCCTTCTGCAGTGGTTGCGTTTCTGGAAAATTTAAAGTAGATTCCAAGCTTGGCAAAAGGTGTTTGGTGGATTCGTTTGTAAAATGTCAGGGTCAGGGCCAGGAAACATAAACATACTGTCATCTACCTGAATGTCCACTGGAACAGTGTGCCACCAAGCAAGACAAGGGAAGGGGCTCAAAGGAACAGGGTCGTCTTCTGCCTTACAGGTCACCCCACTCCCCCCACCTCCAGCCTTGCTCCCTCTTGCCTGCAGAATCCTGGTGACAGCCTTACAGATTTAGAAGTTAGTCATAGGTGACTCCAGCACAGCGGCATCCCTGGGCCTGACCCCCAGCTGACAGCCCCAGGCAGGTCACTTAGCTGTTAGGTGCCAGCACAGGAGGCCTTTGTTCCTGACCCGACGGTCTGCTTGTTGACACAGCCAATGTTGGGTCCTTCCATGCTAAGTGCTGTGTCTCTCGTCCAGTCATGGAAAGTAAGGGAAGACTTCTGGGAAATCGGTGGCCCTGCAGGGTCTGGAACACTGGCCAGTGCCATGTGTCATGACAGCCAGGCCCTGGCAACCAGCAAGGGCCAAACCCTGGCCACCGTTCCTTATAAGCAAACATACTGAGCACTTGCGCATGACGGAGACCTTTTCTGTAGAACAGTGTCTTCTCCTGGCATCTCACTTAGGAGAGCTGAAGTCTCTCACTTGAGAGGGAAGAGGCAGTAAAATCCCTTCACTGTCTCCTTCATCCTTCCCCATCCCTAGCCACCCCCACCCACTGCATTCGCAACTCAGCTTCCTGTCTCAAAGGGCAAGGCCACATTGGGAAGGAAGAACATGACTTCTCGGCTTTTAAACCTGGTGCGGTGGTGCACGCCTGCAATCCCAGCACTCAGGAGGCTAGCCTGGGCTACAGAGTAAGACCTTGTCTTAAAGACATCTAAAAAAAATTAAATAACTAAAATTAAATTCTCAGCCTTTGAGCTTTCAGATTCTGCATCCTCACAATTTAAAGGGAGGGACTTTCAAAAGTGAGTGACAAATATTTCTGTTCCATGGTGGCCTTTGGAACCAAAACCATGAGAATGTGACTTCATTACTTCTAATCTTCCCTGCCACCTGCAGAGCAGGCTTCTTCTCCCCATTGCAGGTGAGGAAACTGAGGCAGGCTGGGATGTGGTCCAGGTCTGCTGTCCCCAGAGCCCACCCTCTTACAGTCCCCCTGCTGCCAAGTCATTTTTCTTCTCTCAGGGTAGAAATAGCTGTTTTCCCAGTTTTCTACAAGCAGCTTTTCAAAGAGGCCTCCAGCAAGCGCGAGCAAGCCGGGGAGCTGGGGACAAAGTGCTCACTACAGAGTGCGGGGCTGAGAACGTAGCATTAGGCCCAGCTCTAATGACAGGCCTGTCTGTCTCCCGCCTCACAAGTCACCACTGGCAGGGCCTGTAATTTAACCAGCATTCAAGGCCTGGCGAGGGGGTGGGAGACTGGCCTCCCCATGTCTTATGCAGGCTCCTGAGATAGAGATGGAGCCACTGGCATGGCCTTGAGTTCAAATCCCACCCTGCTGCTCAGGGCAGGCACAGCTCAGGTGAGGCGATCGTGGACTCACTCACCTGGGTACAAAGACCCAAGATCAGCGTAATTCTTCGCTTCCCACAGGTTCACACAGCTTAGCATGTCACTATGTTTTTGTTTGTTTGTTAATTTAGATATTTTGTTCATCATGGATTTAAAAAAAATTTTTTTTTGCAGTACTGGAGTTTGAACTCAGGGCCCACAGCTTGGGCCACTCCACCAGCCCTTTTTTGTGATGGGTTTTTATCTTGTTTGTTTGTTTTGCAGTGCTCGGGATTGAACCCAGGGCCTCATGCTTGCTGGGCAAACACTCAACCACTGAGCACCCTTGTGATGGGTTTTTTCAAGATAGGGTCTTGTGAACTATTTGCCCAGTCTGGCTTTGAACCACAATCCTCCTGATCTCTGCCTTGAGTAGCTAGGATTATAGGTGTGAGCCACCAGCACCTGGCTAAAGTATTTTTTTATGTGTGGTACCAGAGCCTCACACATGCTAGGTGAGTGCTCTACCATGGAGCCACACCCACAGACCCACTGTGGATTATTTTGCACTAAGTCTGGGTTTTTTTTGGCGGGGGGTGGTGGGTTGTTTTAAATATCATACCAGGCTCAGAGGTACACACCTGTAATCCCAGCACTGAGAAGCTGAGGCAGGAGGATCACAAGAGGCCTCCAGCAAGCATGGGCCTGAGCTACAGATTGAGACCTTGTCTCAAAAAAATTTTTAAAGTTTTTTTTTGGCATTAACAAATACAGATAGTCCCCCAGTACAGAATGGTTTGCTTAGGATTTCCCAAATGTACACAGTGGTGTGAAAGTGAGACAGAATCCATACTTTGAGTTTTTATTGATTTCTCCAGGCTAACAATGTGTGGTGTGGTGTGCTTGGTTCCCAAGACCCTGGGCAGCTGCAGTCCTAGTCAGCCCTGCGATGTCAGGGACACTCTGCCATGTACCTGTGGTGGCAGGGGTGTTCGGTGTGGTTCTGACCTGCAGTAGTTCCAACTCCCCAGGACACAACCCCATCCTTGGTCTACAGCGCCTGCTCTTGTCTTCATTACCAGGTTGTTTTGTCACTCCCTCAAAGTTTGCATCCTTAGTTTTTTTTCATTCTAGTCTCAGCCCCAGCCCTGCCACCTCTAGCCAGTTTACGAGGTCACCTCCTTGGCAGTTTTGCCACCTGTGAAGTGGAGATGATAACAGCACCCTCCTCATCCTGGCATACAGCTGGCGCTCAGCAATGCCTGACATTGTGAGGAAGACAGAACAGCGAGACACAGCTGATATTGGGGGCAAGGCTGGTGGCATAGCACGGGATGTCACTTATTCCTGGCTCACACCCACTGAAAGCCGCAGACGTCATCACCATGACAGCAAGAAACGCCTGGCCTCCCCCACATCTCCAAAATGCCTCCCAGGGGACAGTGCCAACCACCACTGGGCTGGATCACAGTCTTTGAGTCACCCAAGCCTAGGCTCCAATCCAAGCTGTCACTCAGCTGTGTGACCTTGGGCAAGTTCCTTAACCTCTCTGAGCACTGTGCCTTCTTCACTTGTAAAAGGACAGTCCCGTGACAGGGGTGATTTCGGTATTTAGATGTTCAGCTTGTGGTGGGTTCCACTGTTGTTTCTATGTTGTTTGTACTCAAAAGCATCACCCTCAAGCTGAGCTCTCCTATGGCAGTCAGGGGTAGGGGACACACAGGAAGAGGTCGTGAAGAGGGGACAGGCAGATCTAGTGTGTAAATATGTGTCTTTTTGAACAGAGCTGCATTTACATATTTAATTAGTTGCCAACTCTAACAAACTGGGAGTGCACACACACACCCCACCTAGTTTTTGTTTCTGTTGAGCGTGGAAAACCGGCCCACCCTAAGGCCACCTCTGCTCCCTCCAGGAGCTACAATGGCACCCACTAGAGGTAGAGAGCTGGCCCCACCGCTTCCTGGGGTTTCACATCCAAGGCTCCAGCGCCGCACATTCCCACTGACCCCCGTGGATGTTGGGCTTTCACCCAGTCTGCAGAGGGGACGGCAGGGAGGAGGTGGCCGCTCAGACATTGAACCACAGGCCGGGACCAGGTGGTCAGGGAAGATCAGCGGCCTGGAAGGCCCGACCTTGAGGAAAGCGGGCTTCTTACTCACAGGCCCAAGCCAGGAAACATTAACGTTCCAGGGAAGGGGGCTGCGGGGACAGAGCACAGGACCCAAAGCCTGCGGGCAGGGCAGGGGCTGGGACGCCTGTCGACTTCCAGGGCACAGCATCAGTCCTGGCCCTGCCACGGCCTGGGGAGGCCCAGCCCTGACCCCAGAAGGGAGAAAGGAGAGAGTTGAACAGGGGAGGGGCCTCAGGTGGAGGAAGGAAAAAAGGAAGGACGGTCGTACACGAAGAGCAGCCACAACAGCGTCAATGACAGGAGCAGTGGAGGACTGATGAAAGCGCTGCTGCTTTGGCCATGGTGGTGACTGTCACATCAGCGGCAGTAGTGAGACTAATGCCACTGGGAGCAGGGAGGAAAGGAGGACGGAAACTGTTCCCATGTGAGTTACAAGAGACAGAAACCCAATTCCACCTGGCTTAAGCTGGAGGCGAAGGGAGGTGATTTATTGCCTGGTGCACTGGGAAGTCCACATGCAGGTCTGGCTCCCAGCCCAGGTGCACAGGCCCTCAAACGCAGTCCTCAGCACCTGTCGCTGCAACTCTGTCTCCCAGCGGGGGTCTTGTGTCTGCCATCCTCTGGGGGCTTCAGCTGTCAGGCTTCTGAGCCCCCAGCCAGATGTTACCTTCAAAAGACAACTTTTCCTCCCCATGGTTGCAGACCAAGTCCCAGGGTCCACTCTCATTGGCCCATCTTGAGTCACATGCCCATCCTTCAGCCAATCACCAGGCTAGAAGGGTTGACTGATGCTGATTGGACCATGCTGGAGCTGGAGGCGGGGTCAGTGGGGTTATCAGAAGAAGAGGAAAGCGGCTGAAGGGCAGAGGCCCAGCCAGGAAAGAGGACCTGCGGCAGAGGGCCTGGTGCTAAATAGTAGATGCTCTAAATTCAGTACTTTCTCCCTGTGCTCTGAGAATCTGACACAATCTATAGGTTAGAAGACAGAGCAGCCCTGTTAGCATCTTCGTGGCTCAGTTTCCCTATCTGTAAAAGGGAGTGCTTAATATTAAATGATTTATTGGATATGGCCTGGGACATAGTAAGCACTCGATAAATCTTAGCTATTATTTTCACAATCTCTGAAATTGAAGTAATAGGTGCCAAGTCCCCCTTCCCTCTGCCTGGACGCTGTGCTCCTGGGTCTTCAGCTCTGCCCTTCTCCTTGGGGTCTCAGCTCAGATGTCACCCCCAGTATTACCTTTTTGTGTTAGTATAACAAAATTCCTGAGGCTGGGTACTTACAAAGAAAGAAGGTTTATTTAGCCCTTTGTTTTGGAGGCTGTAAGTCTAGACAGCACAGGGGCAGCTCTTTCAAGACCCTCCCCCAACCCCAGTCTGCATTGCCACATGGTCATTGGCACCACAGGAAGCGACCACATTGCTTGACCAGAGGTGGCCAGGGTCCTTCTTTTATAACGACCATATCACGGGAACTAAAACGCTGAGGACCAAGCCTCCAACATAGGCGCCGTAGGGGTCACACCTCAACCCCAGCACCTCCTCAGAGAGGGCCTCTTCCCTGGAGCAGATGCACCCTCACCCAGCCACTCCCCCAACTGCCCTTGTCCCTAGCTTTGTCACTCCTGAAGTGACCTCGCTGTTTCTTCATTATATGCCTCCCTCCCTCACCAAATGTCCGCCCCTGAAGACAGGGTCTGTCATGGCCACTGATGTCTCCTCAGGACATGCAATGGCACATGGCTGGGGTTCCACGCGTTTGCTGCGTGAGTGAGCGGGTGAATGCTGACGCAGTGTTTGTATGTGGCACAGCCCCCATGGAGGAGGACCCTGGCCTCAAGGCCAGGAGAGGCCACTCTGCCCCAGAGAAGGGCTGCTTTGGTCTCCATCCCCAGCTGTGGATGTTCAGGGAGCAGAACATCCACTGTGACAAGGATCAGCCCAGCCAAGTTCAGGCTAAAGCCAGCAGGACACGATGTACAGGCCTCAGCTTGCTCTTCCTGGTGCATCGGCCACTAGTGTGGTTTGCGTCAGCGCTGCACCCACTGTCCAGGGCCAAGATAGGGCCACAGGCCATCTCTCCCTCCTACTCCCCAGGCCTTTCCTGCCCTGGATTGGCCGCGAGATCCACCAGAGGCTGGGCCAGGGCTGCAAGAGTGGCCATCTTTCCTCTGTCCTCTTCACATTCATTGAACGCCTGCTGTATACTAAGCCTGAGCCAGGCTCTTCACAGCCCCTAGTCCTTCGGTGTGGTCACAGGGCATTCGTTTACGTTGACCGGTTCAGGCCCTCAGTAGTTATTAAACATCAACTGTGTGCAGGGCACAGGTCTAGCCACAGGGGTCAGAGGTAATTCCCCTCCGTACAGCTATAGAGGGGAAGACGGGCAACTACTGAGTAAAAGCACACATTCAAAATGCACTTCTGTTCCCAAAGCAACGATGGGAGACAAAGGAAGACTCAGACAGGCAGGTAGAGTTCCTTTGTGCACAATCTGGCGCCAAGAAGAAGTTCTGTGCCCCAGAACTCGTGGCTGGCTAGGGCAGCTTCCCTGTCCAGGAGAGAATGGACTATGGACCCATCACTTCCCGTGAGTGTTTGTTGAATGACTGAATGAAAGCTCTGCTTTTGCTCGAAAGCCTGCCTGCAGGGTCTCATCCAAGTCCTTCAGCCAGTGTTCACAGCCACTCCTCCCAGGCACTCCTCTGAGTTGTCACATCTCAGAAAATGCCTCCACTCCCCAGGGGCTGCGGACAAAACCTGAGTCTCCTCCTTGTTTCTTCTTTCCTTCACCCCACACATCTGCGCCATCAGCACTTGGGTTGGATTCAGCTCCAAAACATGTCTTGAATTTGTCTCCTCCATTCTCAACAGCCAAACCTCTCGCTGGACACCTGCCATGGTCTCCTCACTTGGTGTCTGCTCTGTTCCAATTCCCAGCAGGCTGCTCCTAATGCAGCTGGAGGAGCTTAAAACCTGCGTCCGGTTTTGCTGATATGCCAAGGAGTCTCTCTGTGGCTGCTGGGATTTTTGGAATAACCATACCTTACCAGGACTATAAGGCCTGTCTCACCTTTGTCTTCTCTCACGCCCTTTGCCTTCCTCCCCAACTCCAGGCACACCCCTCTCCTTACTCCTTCTCTTTTGTGTCAGTCTCTTCCCTGCCTCAGGACCTTTGCACTTACCGTTACCTCCTCCTGGAACACCTTTCCCTGGATCTTCGCACCCCTGACTCAGATTTTCTTAACCCATTACCTTCTCACAGAGGCCCTCCCAGGCACCTGAACTCAAGTGGCCACTCCTCCCTTCTTATTGTCCTGTCAGGCCCAGACCCCCTGCCACTCTCTCCAGATTTTCTGGAATCTAAGTTTGCAGGGGAAATAAGCATTGACAACTAATTCCTTGTGTAGCTGGGGAGGGGACCCCAGCTGACAGGTGGTCCTGGTTCTCGCTGCCACACCACTCACCCTTCATTGCACCACATGGCAGACGGGGTACTCACTTTCCGTGCATGATGTCATATTGCTTCACAGCCACCTGTGCGGTGGAGACCATATAACCCTGTGTTGTAGATGAGGAAACTGAGGCTTAATAAGGCGGTGGTCATCCACATCAGGGCTCACCTGAAGCTGGAACTCGTTTGTCTGACCGGAGGCTACAGTGGCTGCAAACTGTGGTAGTAGTTTCTGCCATGCTGTCTGACTTCTTTCGTCCAGTCCTGGGGGAAACCAAGGCTCAGAGAGGTTAAGTAGCAAACCAGAGGTCACCCAGCCATCTCTGCCCAATGTCATTGTCTGTCCAGCTCCAGTATGAAGGAGACTGAGTTGCTACAGGGCAGTTCAAATGCAGTTCTGAAGCCATTGCCTCTGTAAGTGCCCACTAAGTGCAAGGCTCTGAGAAATACTGCAACAGCCACCCATCCTTAGAGTCCCAGGTCTGCAGCCAGGACCCTGGAATGACTTTTTTTTGCAGGGAAAAGTATCTCAGGAATTTGGTTAAAATGCTGATGTCTCACAGCCATTTCACTCTTGCCAAACCCTGAGCCTTGGTTTCTGCCCTAGCCCAACCCCAGCACAGGCCAGGAGGGCAGAGAGCAGCCTGGCACTCAGGAGGTACCAACAGACCACCTATGCCAGCCCCACAACTGTCATCCCCAGGTCTGTGGATGACAGCAGGTGGCACTGTTGAAGACTCAGTAGGTGCCCAGAGTCTTATGACATCTTAGTGACACTCAGCCACTTCCAGCTGTGTGGTCCTGGGCAGGTCACTTGACCCCTGTGAGGCTGAGCTGTTCACCTGTAAAACTAAGATTATCATTTTGTCAGCTGGCTTTTCCCAACAATGACAGAAAAGGTCCCAGAAGGAACACTGATTGGCCAGTTTGAGCCACGCCCATCCTGCTCACCAATCACTGTGACCCAGCACCCTCCGCAGAGCTGGCAGGCCTGAGCTCCAGTCCGCATTCTGCTGGGTGACGCTGGGTGGGTTGTCTATCTGCCCCAGGCCTCCACTTCATCCTGGGAAAGGGGAGGAGGCAGTGCCCTGGGACCTCATCCACAGAAGGCACTCGGTAAGTGGAGGCCTCACTGTGCGCACCTTCGCATCTGTGTGTCTGTCCTGGCCAAATGGGGTTAATTGTTATCCCCACCTCAACCCATCAGATGCTCTGCCTAGAACAGCCCAGCTCCCGGCGGGAATCCATGTCTACCCCAAGCCCCACCCAAAGCCTTCTTCTTCCACAAAGCTTCCCCTTCTTGTGCCTTGCTTTCCCCAACTGCAAAACAGGAATTGAGGAGAATCTGTTGAGCTAAGGAGTAATGAGATCAGCCACGTGACATGGTGGGCACAGTGCCCAGCACAGTGAGAAGTCAATAAATATTAGCTGTTATTATTCTGTCATTAGTATCGAGCATTCAGCTGCTAATTCAGGCTTTCATTTCCCCCACAGCACCTCACACAGGATGGGTACTCAGGAGACAGATTGTATTGGGGTAGTCCAGTTGAAGCCATTGCTTCTAAACCCACCCACCCCTGTACCCATCCATCCATCAACTCCTCCACCCACCCATCCATCCACCCACCTGTCCATCCACCCATCTACCCACCTATCCATCTACCAATCCACACACCCACCCATCCATCTATCCATCCATTATTCACCCACCCATCTATCCATCTATCCACCTGTCCATCCATCCATCCATCCATCCACCCACTCACCCATCCATCTGCCCATCCATCCACCAATCCACTCACCCATCCATCCATCCACCAATGGATGCACTCACCCATCCATCCATCCATTATTCACCCACCCATCCATCCACCCACCCACCATCCACCCATCCACCCATCTGACCAACCAATCATCTATCCAGTTATCCATTCATTTATTGTTTTAAATGCAGCAGTATTTGTTGAGTGCCAACCCCATACCAGGTGCTGTGCTGGGCAGTAGGGATTCATTTTGAGAAACAGGCCCAGTCTCTGCCCCATAGTGCTAACCTGGGCCAGTGAGTAGGCAGAAAAGAAATAAGTGGGCAAATGAATAAGCAAAATGATTCCAGGTCATGCAAGTCACCAAGGAGGAACAGTGGTGTAGCAAGGGCAAGTGACTGGGGCCATTATTTAGAATCAATTAGTCAGGGACAGCCTCTCTGCTGAGAGAATGTGAGGGAAAAGAAGGAGCCAGTTGTAGGGCTGGGTGCGGTGGCTCACGCCTATAATCTCAGCTATCTGGGAGGCAGAGATCAGAGGATTGAGGTTCCAGGCCAGCCCAGGCAAAAAAGTTAGCTTCATACTCTCTTGGTCTTATTGCCAATCAGATAGGTTGGCAGTGCCCTGTGTAAGTACTACTGCACATTCTCCATTTTCTGGACCATCTCTGGGCTAACCCCCTGCTGTGTTGATTAAGATCTGTACCTGGCTGCTAGAAGAGAGAGACTCGGAGACAGAGGTGCTTGTCTCTCCTCAGTTTACATGTAACTAGTCCAGGATGGGCATGGTGGCTCTACAAAGTTGTCACAGCCCCAGGTTCATCCCATCTTTCACTTAGCCCTTCCTAGAGTGCTAAGCCATCATCATGGCTGCTATGGTTCCAGCCATCACATCATTGCCCCTGGCAGCAGAATGGAGGTCTAGGAAGAGGAAGAAGCCTTCCCTGCTTTAAAGAGAATTCTGGAAGTCCACACAACACTTCCACTTCCATCACATGGGCCAGATCCAAACATGTGACCTCCACCCAGCTGCAGGGGTGGGGGTGGGGATAATTGATCTTTAAGCTGAGAGTCTGTTAGCCAGTCAGGACGCTGTTCATGTGAAAGTAGGAAGTGGACACTTGCTGTTTGGGACACGTGATGCTCCTCAAAGTGGCCCCGGCCTGTGGGGAGCTCCCACTCACACGCACCAAGCCTCAGACACCAGGAGGATCAGGAGGCCTTGGTGGATTCTTGTCTCCTTCCTGGGCCATTGGTGCAGACATTGCAGGCACTTGGACAAGTCAGGCTCCCCTGTAACAAGCAGACCAAAGACTTGTGGGTTTGCCAGCCAGAGTGGTTTCACAGAGATGCTGGAAACCTGAGGGTCTTCCAGGAAACAAGGGTGCCTGTCCTTGTTCTCAAGGCAAGTCCTCCAAAACCAGAGGGATGAGGTAATCTTTACAAATGCCTGACCGTCATTAGAGATAGTGGTCATTTTTACAGATGAGAAACAGAGGCACAGAGAGATCACACTCCTGTGCTAGTACTGACATGTCAGGGGCAAGATTTGAACCCGGGTCTCACCTAATCCTCTCTTATACTTGGCCTCCCTTCCATGAACAGCAGCAACAGTGCTGAGGCCTTCCTTTCCTCACCGGTTTTAAATGAACCGCTAACCTTCACTGAGCCAGAAAACACTTTGGTGGTTCTGTGGAATTCTCCTTGGAGACCCCGTCCGGGAGAGGGGAGCTGGCGATCTCCACCGAGCCTGAGAGGTTAAGAGACACATCCACCATCTCACGGCTGGAAGACCGGAGAGTCAGTCAGCAAAGTAAGCGCAGGTCTAGCTTCCTAACCACCACTAGCCGGTGCCTCCCTCCCTGCTGAATCCAGCTCAGTCATTCACTTTCAGGTTTTATTTGATTTTTTTGCATGGGGCCTGGCCTCATCCCCAGCACTGGAGAAGCTATTGGGTCATGGCCGATGTCGCCTGAGTCTTGCTGCTGCTGCTGCCACCTCCAGAGCCCTGTGGGGCGCGGGGCCTGGGGAGCCACCGTCCTGGTCTGGAAAGTCTGGGCTTAAAAGCACAGAAGAGAATCTGTAGTCAGCCTCAGCCAGATGAACGAGTTTGAGGCCAGCCTGGCCTACATAGTGAGACCCTGTCTCAAAACCCCAAACAAGAACAAGTGACAACTCAGAGAGCCATCATTCTGATAGCTGGAGTGACACTCAACCCCTGCCCCTCTCCTGCCTGGGGCAAGGGGACTGGTTTGGGGCTCCACAGAGCCTGTGGGTGCCAACCTTGCCTCCCACGCCCTGTGCCCGTCATTTCTCACTCAGTGCACTGCGGTCTGCAGCAGAGATGGCCCTGGGTCTGCCACTGTTGGGCTGGGCTGACAGTCCCCCCCCACCCTGCTCCAGCCGCTCACGTCCTCAGTAAGCAGAGGAGCTGGCAGTCACCCAGGCTGGAAAGACAGTGTGGTTGTCACAAAGAATCCTCCCTGGCTCAGTCTCAAGGGACAAATCTTTCCTCTCCCCCTGCTGGCGCTGTGCTTAGGTGGCCATGGTTGGCACATCACCTTCTCCCTGTGCGCTGCCTTTGGCAAAGCTCGGGGGACTCGGATGGCCCATGAGGAACAGGCTGCCAGCCTAGGGCTTGTGTCAGTCAGGCCACCTTGGGAGAGGCCTCCCGTGAGGGTACAGGTGGGATCCGTAACCCAGAGCCCAGGCTGAGAGAAGGAAACCCAGGGTGTTTAAAAGGATGCAAGAGTAAACGCTTTTCTCTCTGGCGGAACTGAGGCTTGAACTTGGGACCTCGCACTGGGCAAGGGCTCTACCACTTGAGCCACAACCCAGCCCTTTTTGCTTTCTTTATTTTTCATATAGGATCTCGCTTTATGCCGGGGCCAGCCTCGGACCCTGATCCTTCTACCTATGCCTCCCGAGTAGCTGGGATCACAGGAGGGTGTCACTAGCCTCTTCCACTTTGTCGCCTCGGACATTTGTTCTGTAAGCCTTAGCTTCACCAATTTAAAATGTTTCTGGCACACAAGTTGTAGCATAGGTTTGTTTTGTTTTGTTTTGTTTTGTTTTGGGGAGGTTTTTTGGCAGCACTGAGGTTTGAGCTCAGGCCTCTTGCTTACTAGGCAGGCGCTCTACCACTTGAGCCACTCCACCAGCCCTTTTTTGGTGATGGGTATTTTTTTTTTTTTTGAGATAAGGTCTTGAGAACTATCTGTGTGGGGCTGGCTTTGAACCATGATCCTCCTGATCTCTGCCTCCTGAGTAGCTAGGATTACAGGTGGGAGCCACTGGCGCCTGGCTTGTAGCACAGATATCAGGGTGAAATGAGAGCCCTTGTTCCATGAATCTTTATCTAGCATCTTCTTAGGCGCTGAGCATTCAGGATGGAGGAAAGTCTGATGCAACTCCTGCCTACACTGTCTACAACAGTGGACATCATTGCAAAAACACTACATGGACAGTGCTGTGGAAGGATGGGCGTGACACCATGAGAGACTGAGATGGGGGTTGCCTTGCCCAGGAAGAGTGAGGGTGGCTTCCCTGGAAGGGGATAAGAAGGATGAGTAGGAGCTAACCAGGCAGAGTGCAGGGAAAAGCATTCCTGGCAGAAGGAACAGCATGGACAAAGTGCCTGTGCCAGGAAGGAGCACAGAGTCCATGAGGGGCCACGGGAAGGCTAACATGCCTGAGGTGAGAGCAGAGGTGGCATGGACAGAGAGGCAGGAGTGTTAGGTAAGGGATAGACCAAGCTGCTATAATGAGACCCCGAATACAGTGGCTTGAACAGATAAAGCAGGAATCAGCAAACCTTTCTGTTAAGGGGCCAGTCTAGGGCTGGAATTGGCCTCCATTTCAGACTCAGGATACTTGTTCCAGCTCTGCCCACCACATCTGCCCCACAGCCATCAGGAAGGGGGAGAAGGAAGGACTTGCATCAATTCTGCCCTGCTTCCTACCTGCCAACCTTGACCACCTGGCCTTGTCACTGCAGGGGAAGCTGGGAAATGCAGTCTTGTGCAATCCCACATGTCAGCAGGTCAGTAAGGGGTCATTGTCTTCGTTATTGTATCAGGTGGGCCCAGGATTGCAAAATCAGCCACCTTCAGGGACCTACAGATAATAACAGGTGCAAAGCACCTGGGGCACTGCCCACAGTGTGGCTGCGCCGTCCAGTGGCGCCACAGGGACTGCAGGTCAGTAGAGAGAACCTCAGATTTGCCAAAGGGATCCGAACATCTGGATTTTTTGTGAAATCTCTCAATTTGAAACTTGGGCAACTATGGGAAAAAGTAAATGCCCGAGCCCCTGAGGCCTGAGGGTTATAGTGACTGGGGTGTCCTTGTCCCCCTCCCCGCTTTGTGACTGTCTGCTTTTCCTGAAGAAGGACTCTGCTATACAGCACCCAGCTTGGATTCCTGTTCCTGGACGCCCACCAGTGCCCCCTGCAGGCCCACAACTCTAATTTCTCCCCAGACCCAGCCTGGCCCGGTTTGGGGTGGGGTTGAGGACAGAACCCTCAGGCTGCTCCCAATCCCCTTAATCGGATTGGCCAGTGACCCTTCTAATTAAAACTCACCGCTGTAATCCTCCTTAAAGCTAGGGGAGCGGAAGCACCATAAAAGGAGCTGGAGGGTTGACTTCCGGAAGCTGTCTCTTCCTGTGTCCTTGAAAACTTCTCGGGGGAACACCCAGAGACCTGATGTCACATCCAAGTCCACTGCTCACAAGCTGCATGACCCTGGAAAAGTCACTTGATTCTCTGAGCCTTGGTTTCATTGATTTATCAGTCATTCAGGGAGCATCCACTCTGTGCCAGGCACTGTTTCAGGAGCTGGGGACACAGCAATGAGCTAGACAGACCCTGTCCCAGCCACAGGAACCCCAACTTCTATTGTGGGAAAGAGAGGAGAAACAGTTCCAGTTCAGCAAGACCAGTGCTGAACTGTGGGAGGCTGGGGGCATGAGGACCCCAGGACAGACCCACTCCAGAACTGGAGGCCAGAGGGAGCTCACAGAGCAAGTGGCCCCAATCTGGGGCTGAGTGGGCAGCAGGACTGTCCAGGAGGAGCCATGGGGGGAGGGCAGAGGGACCAGCATGGGGCAGGATATGGAGGTGTGAGCACCCGCCCAAGGGTCAGTTTAAGAACCATAAGTTGTTTCACCAGGATTCAGTATGGACTATGCAGTGGGAAATCGGGGAAACTGCAGAGAGAAGAAAGGTGGACTTAATATAAAATCCAGATCTCTCCCTCATGCCTCCTCAGGCCCACCTGCTTCTCTGACCTCACCTCCCACTCTCCCCCTCACTCACACAGAGCTCTTTTATTAAGCTGCTTAGTAACACGACCTCATTCCTGCCTCAGGGCCTTTGCATGTGTGCTATGCCTTCCACAAGGAACATCCAGGTCTTCAAATAACATGTACTCCTTCCCGTCCCTAAGTCTCAGCAACCAGGCACCTCCTAAAGTAGGCCTGCCATGACATTCCAACCTCACGTGGACCCCAGTGCTCCCCGATGGCCCCCGGCTCTTCTCAGAACCATGCGTCACATAGCTGGGCTGGCAGCACCTCGCTCCTTTACTGACCTAGGTAGTCTGTGGGGAGCTATCGCTTGTTAACACCGCATCCCCCAGGTGGTGCCACCACACACAGTTCGTGTTGCTGTGATTAATCCATATTGTCACAAGGATCATCAGCCCATCCTTTTCAGAGATAAAGACTATTCCACTGTGTGGCAGAATCGCCTTTGGTTTATCCAAACTGGTGGACACTTGAGTTGTGTGGCTCTGTCACTGTTAGAAATACAGCTGCTAGGAGCACAGTGGGTATAAATAGCAGCTGGCTAGCCCCAAACACTTCGTGCCTCACAGCTGGCCAAGGCTCTTAGCATGGCTCTACAGTCCTGACTGAGCTGGGCTGTGTGACTGAGGCATGTCCACTCTTCTCTGCTTGAGAGTCCCCATCTCTCCAGAGGGGCATTTGAGGCCTTTCCTGCTCTGCCATTCATTGTCTCATACACCTTCCTGGAAGATTGGGGAGGCCAGCAGTGGCAGTGACCAGTGGTCTAGATGTTCCTGTGTCAATACCAGAGGATCCCACCTGCCCATTTGGCCCAGGCAGGTGAGCTTCTGGACTGGCAAGAGAATTCTCTCACAGGGAGAGAATTGGAGACAGCCTCCCAGGCCTGGGCTGGTACCAGCTTCTGCTCCCAGGACTGGAGTCCTGCCCAAACCCCACTGGGCTCCATCTGATCCTAGGAAAGCAGAGGCCCTGTCATGGCCTTTGTGGGGCTGGAAGGGCCCCAGGTGGTGCTCTGTCTCCCACATCAAGCCTGTCCCAGGGACCAGATCCACTCTGTCTTTGGTTTGACTCTCGCTGCCTTAGTCAAGCCCTTGGGGTCCACAGACCTAGTGCTGGCCTTCAGGAAGCCACCTGTTCAGGAGCTAGGGAAGTGAGTGGCAGTCACTTCCCGGGATGTTGGGGTGAGTGCTCAGTTACTTCCCCCATGGAGGCCACACAGCTGTGATATAAGACCCCGGAGACAAAAATCCAAGTCCTCGCCCAGCTTATAAATAAGTGTGAAGCTGTGTAGTCATAAAAATTAGAACAGCTCGGCGCTACTGGGCCACAAACTGATCCCAGGATCCTGGGGACTTTAGATTCTCATTGAAATCTTACATCATGTCCCATGTTGCAAGGGGAAACCAAGGTATGGAGGTCTTAACTCACATTCAAAAGTCCCCAGGAGGGAAGATGGCCCCTGACTCTGAAACCCTCAGTGGATCTGGAAGAGAAACGAATCTGGCTGGTGGGCCCAGGCAGGGTATGGCAGGGGACCCCCGGGCTGCAGCACGGGGGTGCTGTGGACACTTGCACACACAGAGATGGAGGCCCTGCCCCTCCTCACCCAGGCCCAACAGCAGGCATTGCTCCTCCAGCACCCGGTGGGCCCCTTTTCTCCCTTCATCCTTGGACTGAGGGAGGGAGCAGAGGGCACATTCTCAGGTACAAAAGGGGTGCCTGCCTTAGAATAGCAGGCCCCAAGGACTGTACAATGGCTGGGTGCATAATTCATGTGTCTGTTGTCTACAGGCAGAACATGGCTTTAAGGCTTTCCCTGGAGTTCTCTGGGGTTGAAAATGGGAGCAGGTTTCCCCTGAGAGCCTCTGGGGGAAATAGGGCCTCTCTGCTCTTAAAGGGACAGACTCCCCAAGGCCTCCTTCCCTGCAGGCAACCTCCTTCCAGA
This sequence comes from Castor canadensis, assembly GCF_047511655.1. Taxonomy (NCBI): domain Eukaryota; kingdom Metazoa; phylum Chordata; class Mammalia; order Rodentia; family Castoridae; genus Castor; species Castor canadensis. The sequence continues at coordinate 170,617,107 of NC_133390.1, read as the reverse complement.
AGCAGGGATGGGAGAGGCTCCCCCAGTGTTCAGCCTGAGGTCTTTTTCTGCCCCATGTGCTCAGAACCACACTGAGCCCAGCCAGCCATGTGCTCTGAGCTTGTGAGGCTGGGACCATGGGCACACCTCAGAGTTGTTCAGCCTCCATACTGTTGGCAGCAAGGACTGGATAATCCTTGGCATGGGGTCAGGTGGGACCTCTGGCTTCCACCCGACCCCACCTCAGTAGCCCCCCAAAATTTCTTCAGAAATGGCTAAGTGACCTCTTGGAGCCAAAATCCTCTCTAGTGGGGAGCCACTGGTAAACATCCACACTTACAAATAAGGAAACCGAGGGAAGGAAAGTTCCCATGCTTGAGCTGCTCAGCAGCTTACCTGTTCCTTCCCAGCACTGTGAGTTTATTGTGCCTACCTCGCTCACAAGAAAGCCATATTATTTCTTAGGATGAGGCCATAATAACACAAGGTGACTGGTCTTTGGTTTTGTTTTTTTGACTTGTTTGGTTTTGGTTTTCACCATTAAGGAAGGAGAAGTACAAGTAACAGAGGGACACACACAGTAAGGTATCAGACAGAACTGGGCAGGACAAAACTACCATTTGTTGAGAAATGCTTGGGCTCCCATTGAAAACTTTAGAAAAGCAAAAGGCTGAGAAAAGAAAACCCAATGCCAAGGTTATCTCTGGGTGCACAATGACTCACTGGAAGTGTTGGTGCTGTCACCAGCTCTGTGGTTCCTTACCTTGGATGAGGGGTGCACAGAGGTCTTCTTGGTTATGGTTTGTACATTACAGGTCAATTAGAGCTGCTTTTATATGTATTGATTATGTCATCTTATAAAGCGGTAACAGAATTTTTTCCTTTTTCGATGAGTGCAAATCAAGACACTAAGACTCAAAAAAGCTGATTGTTTTAAAAGCTGAGAATGTGTCCCAGGTGGCTGTAGCAAAAGAAAGAAGCAGTTGGTGACCCTCCTGCCACACGGCTCTCCTGCTACACAGGGCCCAGCCTGGGGCTTCACCCGCAGGACGATTCCTGATGTTGGCCAAGGTGAAAACTGAGTTCTGGTCCTGGCCCTTCCCTTTGCAGAGCTGTGGACTTGACCAACAGCCAACAAGCACTTTGGAAGCCTGAGGGTATCACTCCTAAATTAGGTGCTGGGTGTGGAGAGAAATCTCAGAGCTGGTCCCTATCCTCAGGGCTCACAAGTTCTGGGCAGTGATGAGTGCACACACACACACACACACACACATGCATACATGCACAGACACACACACACACACATACACATGCATACATGCACAGACACACACACACACATACACATGCATACATGCACAGACACACACACACACACACACACACATGCCTGTAAGGAGACGTGTCTCCACGTGTCTCCAAGGAGTGTCAAAATGATGCCATGGCTGGAAGATGGAGCAGCCCCTGACCTGGGCAAAGCAGGAAGGACTTCCCGGTGGCGGGGCCACTTGCACTGACTTTTAAAAGATGTGCTGAAGTTCTCTGGACTCCAGAGCACAAGGCTTAGACATGCAGAACTGACCCACAGGAGTGTGTGGCTAGAGATGTATGTCATTTGGGGACCTGTGGCAGAAGCCAGATGGGGTCAGATGTGAAATGTGAGGGACATAGCTGTGTGTGTCTGTGTGTTGGGTATTTGTCACAAGGACCAGAAACTTCACATGGCAAGGAGGTTCACTTAATGGGGTACAGCAGGCAGTGCCAGCCAAGGGCAGGAAGCAAAGACCAGTGGGCCCTAGGAGGTGGGGTGGCCTGAGCTGGCAGAGCACTGTGGACGGAGACATTGCCCTGGCATGAGAGCTGAGATTTTTCAGACACCACCTTGAGCACTGCATGTGTGATGGCATGGAATCAGCACAGTCCATTTCACAAATGGGGAAACCCAGGCTTAGAGAGATCAAATGAGCTGTCTAAAGTAAGGAAGAGGCAGAGTTGAGGCATGGGAATCCAAACAGGTGACACCAGAACCCGAGCTCCTAACTTCTGCCCTCCACACCCTATTAGGACACCCAAAGCCCCGCCCCCCCCCACCACCACCCTTCACTCTCTGGCTTCTCTTGAACGGTGTGCTTTCTCTGACTTTTTTTTTTTTTATGGCCTCTCTGTCCTCTTGGGGCTTGGGCTTATCATGACACTGGGTCAAGTGAGGTTCTACTTGACCATTTAATTCAGGGCTTCCCATCCTGTACTCGACTGTTTATGCTGGGACTCACTCTGAGCACAAATTATCCCAGGTGGGTTGACTGAGCCCAGTACATGGATTGGCTCAGCCTGGATTTTCTGTCCACCTGTGGCCCAGTCAGCAGCAGCCCACCCCTTCAGCAAGGTGGGGCAGATCTCCAAAAAGAAGACAGGGCAGAGCAGTAGACAGGTGACAGGTGTAGGGGTTTAGATTTTTGTTCCAAGGAGTGCTGGAGACATTAAACAGAGAAGTCATGTGATTGAATTTGTAAGTTTGGGAAAAAAGACCCGCAGAGCAATTTATTACTTGTGGCCTGCATTCTATGAATTGAAATCAAGCATTCATTGAGTTCTTTCTCTGGTCTGAGCCCTCATCTTGATCTGGGGGACTTAGTGGTCAGGAAGTCACAGTTCTCAGGCCCAAAAGTTCTTAGTTCCAACCAGAAGTTAATCACGTGGGTCGAGGACATCTGTGCCTCCCTGCAAGTCACCCACAAGAGCTTGTGTGTTGGGTATTTTTCTAGCAAAAGGGTCCTTCCATCGGATTTTAACACAGTTTAAAAGCTCGTACTCAGGGGTCAGACGGACCTGGGTTAAAATCCTGGCCTTGCTGCTTCCTAGCTACGGAACCCAAGTCTTCCCTCCGGTCAGTGGAGCCAATGGTACTTAATGGGGATGTTTTAAGAGTGAGATAAGGGCCTGGAAAGCTCCTCGAGTTGGGAGGATCTCCAACTTGAGGCCAGTCTGGGCTGCACAGGGAGACACTGTCTAGGTCAGGAATCAGCAAACTATGGCCTGAAGGTAAAATTCAGCACACTCTCCAATTTTGTAAATAAAGTTTTATTGAAACATAGCTCTGCCCTTTCATTCATGTGTTATCCAAACTGCTTTCCCGCTACAGTTGCAGAGTTGAGTTGTTGCAACAGAGAATGCAAAGTCTCTACACTCTGGTTCATTATAGAAAAAGTTTGCCAAGGTTGGGTATGGTGGTGAATGCCTGTATTTCCAGTTACTCGGGATGCATAGGTAGGAGGATCTCTGTCCAGTGTTGGCCCTGACAAGAACACAAGACCCTATCTGAGAGACAAACTAAAAGCAAAAGGACTAAGGTGTGATTTGAGTGGTAGAGCCCATGCCAGCAAGGGCAAAGCCCTGAGTTCAAACCCTAGTCATGGCAAAAAGAAAGAAAAAGAAAAAAGGTTGATGGCCCCTGGGCTTGCTGATTAACCTGAAATCATTCCAGTTGTCTGGCCTCAGTTTTCACAGCTTTCCAGTGAGTGGACTTGAATTAATTATCTTTAGAGCTGAAACAATCAGTCACTGGGAGGCCGGTGAGATGAGAAAGTGCCAGTGTCAGCCTCGGGCGGGTGATGACGGAGTCTCTCTCTGCCCCTCGCAGATCCTGGCCATCATTTCCATCATGTTCATCGTCCTCTCCACCATCGCCCTGTCACTCAACACACTGCCCGAGCTGCAGAGCCTGGATGAGTTCGGCCAGAGCACAGACAACCCGCAGCTGGCCCACGTGGAGGCTGTATGCATCGCCTGGTTCACCATGGAGTACCTGCTGCGGTTCCTGTCCTCGCCCAAGAAGTGGAAGTTCTTCAAGGGCCCGCTCAACGCCATCGACCTGTTGGCCATCCTGCCCTACTATGTCACCATCTTCCTCACGGAGTCCAACAAGAGCGTGCTGCAGTTCCAGAATGTGCGCCGTGTGGTCCAGATCTTCCGAATCATGCGTATTCTGCGTATCCTCAAGCTCGCACGCCACTCCACCGGCCTCCAGTCCCTGGGCTTCACCCTACGCAGGAGCTACAACGAGCTAGGGCTCCTCATCCTCTTCCTCGCCATGGGCATCATGATCTTCTCCAGTCTCGTCTTCTTTGCTGAGAAGGATGAGGATGACACCAAGTTCAAGAGCATCCCGGCCTCTTTCTGGTGGGCCACCATCACCATGACGACAGTTGGATATGGAGACATCTACCCCAAAACTCTCCTGGGGAAAATCGTGGGGGGGCTCTGCTGCATCGCGGGGGTCCTGGTGATCGCTCTTCCCATCCCCATCATCGTCAATAACTTCTCCGAGTTCTACAAGGAGCAGAAGAGGCAGGAGAAAGCCATCAAGCGAAGGGAGGCCCTGGAGCGAGCCAAGAGGAACGGCAGCATTGTCTCCATGAACTTGAAGGATGCCTTTGCCCGGAGTACTGAGATGGTAGATGTCGTGGTTGAGAAAAACGGGGACAATAAGAAGGATAAAGTTCCAGATAACCACTTGTCTCCCAGCAAGTGGAAATGGACAAAGAGGACCCTGTCTGAAACCAGCTCAAGTAAGTCCTTTGAAACCAAGGAGCAAGGGTCCCCTGAGAAGGTCAGATCATCTTCTAGTCCTCAGCATTTGAACGTCCAACAGCTGGAGGACATGTACAACAAGATGGTCAAGACCCAGTCCCAACCCATCCTCAACACCAAGGACTCAGCACCACAGAGCAAGCCAAAGGAAGAGCTTGAAATGGAGAGCATCCCCAGCCCTGTCGCCCCTCTGCCCACCCGCACGGAAGGAGTCATCGACATGAGAAGTATGTCGAGCATCGACAGTTTCATCAGCTGTGCCACAGACTTCCCTGAGGCCACCAGGTTCTCCCACAGCCCTCTGGCATCACTCCCCAGCAAGTCTGGGGCCAGCACAGTTCCAGAGGTGGGCTGGCGGGGAGCTCTGGGGACCAGTGGCAGTAGACTCATGGAGGCCAACCCCTCCCCAACCCCCGATGCCAGCCATCGCTCTAGTTTCTTCATCGAGAGCCCCAAGAGTTCTATGAAGACCAGCAACCCCTTGAAACTCCGGGCACTTAAGGTTAACTTCATGCCGGGCGACCCCGGCCCACTGCTCCCCGTTCTGGGGATGTATCACGACCCTCTCAGGAACAGAGGGGGTGCTGCGGCCGCTGTCGCAGGACTGGAGTGTGCCTCGCTCTTGGACAAGCCTGTACTGAGCCCAGAGTCCTCCGTCTACACCACAGCAAGTGCTAGGACACCCCCCCGGTCACCCGAGAAACACCCAGCAATAGCATTCAACTTTGAGGCAGGCGTCCACCAGTATATTGACGCAGACACAGATGACGAGGGACAGCTGCTCTACAGCGTGGACTCCAGCCCTCCCAAGAGCCTCCATGGGAGCACCAGCCCCAAGTTCAGTGTCGGGGCCAGGTCAGAAAAGAACCACTTTGAAAGCTCCCCCTTACCCACCTCCCCTAAGTTCCTAAGGCAGAACTGTATCTACTCGGCAGTGGGGCTGACGGGAAAGGGCCCCGCAGCTCAGGAAAAGTACAAACTTGAGAACCACATCTCCCCTGACGTGCGTGTGCTGCCCGGAGGGGGAGCCCACGGGAGCACGCGGGAGCAGAGCATCTGAACACCCCTCGGAGGGGGACTCGAGGGTGAGGTCCAAGGATGGGGGCTTGCCTGCAGCCACAGAGCTTTTCTGCATGAACCTGGAAACAGAAAGGCCCTGCGAAGCCCCCAGGCAGAGGGAGAGGCTCCAGAGAAGGCTCCCACAGACCTGGAGAGCCCAAACAAGTCCACAGGCATGAAATTGGCAAGCCATGGGGACATGTAGTAACAACTCTGCTCTTTAGATGATGGTAAGACCAGAGCTCACGGTCACCACTATCACCATTTCAACCCACCCCAGGCCATCTGTTGCCCATTCTCTCTCACAGTCCTCCATCACAGCCTCTGGGGACAACGGCTCCATCCCTCCTGGGTGCAGAAGGAGGAGGCCACTGGAGCTAGTGGCTGGTGTGGACTGAGTGGGTTGACCAATTTGGTATTCTGTGTGGCCCAACCATTTCTAGGAACACCTGTCCATCACCTCCTGGCTAGATGGCACAAGAAGGCTACAGGGAACGCTAGTGTCATGGAGAAATCTGCCCCATAAGCCACGGTGCCAGCGCAAAACCCTTAGGAAATGACTTCCTGACTGCAGTATTCAGTAGAACCTGTGGTTTTATTTTGAGATATCATCAGGGTGAGTTGCACCATTTGTACTCCATTCTCACTGCCCCCTGGCGATGTGGGACAAGTTCAGAAGGTGACATGCTGCCAGGGGAAGAACTCTGAGTGTTGCTTTAGGGCTTATAGGAAGAAAACACTCTCTGTATGTCTCTAGTTTAGACTCAAAAGATACGCAAGCGTCAAATATGGAAAAGAAACAGCTTACTCAAAGAGACTGTGCATAACTGAACAACAGAATAAAAAATCTAATTTCCTTTTTTACCTGCAAAAATGAAAGAAAAAGAAAACAAACACCACCCCTCATTGAAAAGCCCTGTGCAGACTTTTGGCTCCTTCCGGCTACGGCGGGGAAAGCGCCTACTATGGTAGAAATTCTTTTTTGTTTCCTGTGGTATCCCAGCTAATCAAAAAGTTAATAAAAAGCACTTTATGTTTTTCAAAACTAGGTTTACCAGGGACAGTGTCAACATCTTGCACTTTAAAACAAGCACGATCTCCCATGGGTCCCTTGTTGGCACTGCAGTTGGGTTGTGACAGTGAGTTGCACTGTCACCATATCAGAGCCTGGGGGCTCCTCCCTGCCCCTCTAGAGCTCGTCTCTGCCCCTCTTTGGTCAGGCGGGGACCTCGGCCCTCCGGCAAGGCCTCTCTTTAAGTCACTGGTACTGGAGATGGCACATGTCAGAAGGGCAGTGACGGCTGGGCAGTGGGTGTTTCATCCTGTCCTCTTTCTCATCCACCAGCCCTCGGTGTTCCCAGTGTCATGGTCTGTCCTCAAAGCTCAGTGCTTGTTCCTGCAGCCACCAAGGCAGGCAGTACCGACAAAAGCAATAAGTATCTGTGTGCATCCTGAGCGGTTCCCTGTATTTCTTGGTGTTGCTGTCCTGTTCTAGTGTGATGACCTGGCATGTCTCCTGCCTGCTTGTAGTCCAATGGCACAGTGTTGTTGGCAACTGCTTGGTGACACTGGGTTGAAGCACTGGTTAACACAGCATGATGGTGTTGACTCGTCTGTCAGAAAACACGCCATGTTATGACTGGTCTGCCTGTGTGTGGTCCGGAGAGCCATGTTGCCCTCTGAATCTGACATTGATGGGTGAGTCACAAGTCCTGCCTGTCCTCAAGACAATGACAGTGACAGGCATGTCTTCTTGATGGAGCATAGACATGGGGTTGGTTCACCTGTCTTTAGGATAATTTGTTGCTGCTCTACCCTATAGTACAACGTCACGACCCACCCATCAGTTCGCGATTATCCCAGAGTTGTTCTGCCCACCCTTCACTCACTGGCATGGGGTTGGGCCACCTGTCACAGGTATGATGACATGGGGTCATTCCACCATCCTTAAAAATGTGTGTTCCCTGTATATGAACCCAGTTCACACCAGTTCTCAGCATCTCCAAGGACCTGGGCTGTTTGCCGTGTTGTCATATAAGTACCACACGCTAACCGGCTGTGCCACTGGAGCTCCTATTTGCTGTGTTATCAGAGAAAACATGAACTTGATTCCTGCTAGGTATCTTCAGAGTTTTCACACAGCAAATGCAAAGGGACTGAGGCAAGGAGAGGGTGAGGTCGCCGTGTGCTGGTGGACGCCCCAGCGACAGGAAGTAACCACGTTTCCAGAGCTCTATGCTGAGTGAGCACAGTCCAGGCGGGGGCCTGTTGAGCAATGACCGTGGGACAGCTCTCTGTTGGCCATCTTCCGTGTCTCTTTGTTTTTCTCACATTTATGTCCACATCAGCACAAATGTGAAAATTCAGGGAAAACAAACAAATGCTTTTTGATAAAAGTAAATAGTTGTGATTTCTGATTCAGATATTTTTAGAGCTGATGTTATCTGTAAAAATTACTATGATAATATAGTCTATTTTACATATCAGGAAAGTGAATATGTTTAAATATAGCCATATATAGCAAGAAGGGATTCTCCACCCCACCCCTTCTTCAGATCAAGGCATTTCATTTGTAGGTTGAAGCAGATGAGAAATGTACAGATTGAAAGGATTTCTTTCTTTCTTTCTTTCTTTCTTTCTTTCTTTCTTTCTTTTAACTAATAACCAAGTGGTGCAACTCTCCTTGTAACCAAAGGCCCTTTCGCCTTGTGTCGTATAAAACCTGGCCCTCCTTTTTGCGTGTATTTTGTCTGACCTTAAAGTAGCATTTTATTGAGTCACTTTTGAAGGATGAATTCAGAAGTATCATTAAGAACCTACCTTTCCCGGCTTAAAAGCCAGAGCCCTATAGAGTTCTTATAGAAACAGAACCGTTGAAATTCAGCATATACTATGCTTAGAAAGTATTCTGTTGTTTTTTTTTTCTTTTACTCGTGTGTGTATGTATTGTGGGAATATAGCTTCTACCCTGTGCTCAACTCCAAACAGAGTATTATAAATTCTCTCAGCCCCTCCACCTGCCAAAAAGAACATACCCAGATTTTAATAGGTGTGCACCTGCCCTGTACCTGTGAACACACATGTACGTGCACCAGGAAATCTACCTGAGGGTCCCTCCTGAGAAGCTAAACTTGGCGGACGGGTCTCGGCAGAGAAGAGGCAAGGCTGTTTGAACGTCATAGTCCATTTCCACCCATTGCTGAACCAACCAGAGCAAGGTCAACTCAAGTCAATGGAGCTAGGGGCTGGAGGCACTCAGATACCTAGTCCCTTTGGTGAATTCGGTGGAACTTGTCTGAATCCAGTTGAACTTGAGCTCCAACTTTGACTTTGTCAAAAAGGGCCCAGAACCAGGCAGCTGTGTGTCCCCACCATGCGAGGGGAATGTGAGCGGCCGGAGAGAGGTGGACAAAGTAGCGGCTTCACCTTTTTCTCTTTGGGTGTGAGAAAACAGCAGGTCTTGGGTGCAGTAGACTTTTCGTGCCTTCTTTAGGAATTCTATCTTAAGCACACTTTAAAGGGAAAGAAAAAAGAGCAAAGAACATTTGCTCCATGAAGCTCCTCTCTCTAAAGAGATCATTCCTGATCAATGGAGAAGGAAGAAGAAGAGAGAAAACCAAGCTCCCGAGAGGCTGTCCAGACAACGCCAGTGACACAAACCCCTTCAGACTGACTCCCCACCTCCCCTCCACGTCCCCCCAAGTCTTGGTAACTGTAGCCCCTGTCTCTGCCCTTTCTCCCAATAAGAACCTTTTCTAAGAAGAAACACAATGGAATTTGATTCTGTGAAACTGTAACACAGCGTTGATATTTGTAACTATTGTGCATTTCTGTTTCATTCCAGTCATGGCTGGATCCTCTAGTCCATGACCAAGGGGATTTTCAATCCACCACCGACAAGGGTCACTGAAGCCGGGTCTCTCTCTGTCCTTTCCTCATTTCTCTGCCAACTAGTTTCAAGCAACATAACCCTAGGCTTTTCAAATCAAGTAACTCTGAATCCAAGGAGGGCGCAAAGAAGAGCCTACCGGACAGGAGCCTTGGGGAATGTTTTTTGCTTTGGTTTTGGTTTTGGTTTTTCTGTAGCTGGGAAGCAGGCTGTGCGTCCCCAACCAGGGAATGGAAAGCTTGCAGCCCGGATCCCTTGCTTAGGTGACAGCATCCAAATGCTGGTCACCCAAACCAGCCCTGGCCACACCTAGAAATAAGAGTTACCTCTGCACTTTCTGTTGCCATTTTTGTGGCTCTAGAAACATCTGATATGTGACGACATCACAGAATGTCTCAGAGCAGTCTATTTTTTGTTCAGATAATATACATATATATTATGTATTTTTTAGCAAATTTCTAATAGGGCAATTTAGTCCACTTTCTTGTGTAATATTTTAGGAGTTTCAGTGTTGGTTCTTGTCATAGCTGATGTTTTGGGGTCTTTTTCATTTCCTGCCATTGTCCCATTATTTTTCCTTTCTTTGGATTCTGATTTTCTGGGGGTAGGAAAACTTTGGGGTCTAACTTCCTGGTGCAGCAATTTCCTGGTGTCAGGAAGTGTGTGTCTTTCTTCGTCTGGTCTGTGTGTTTCTCCTACTCGTTACTTTTAAGAATCCAGGGCACAAGTTCAGGGTGAGATGCAGGGAGTCTCCAAAAGCAGGATGGAACGCGGGCTGCTTGAGCTCAGCCCTTATATCCCCCAGGGAGCTCAACGGACTGAGTTTTCTCATCCCAGAGATCTTGGAACCAAAACCTCATACAAGCAAACTGGATGCTGGCATCTGAGATCCAGAACCCTCCGTGGTCCCTCTTGGCTGACTGCCCCCATGTCCAGCACCCACGCCCCAGTACCACCAATCAGACCTGAAGGTCTGAGCACGTTCATGGGCTTGCAAATATCAGAACGTCTGGGTCTTGGAGCCTCACCAAGAAACAGTGGCTGGATACTCTGCCACCAAACGCTGGGGAGAAATGTCCCCAGAAACTGCTAGCTCATAGTTCCTTCCCTTTCCAGCTGCCTGGCTCCACCAAGCAAAAGATGTGTGGCAAGGGCCATGGTATTTTTCCAGCTTCCACCTACCCAAGCTTTGGAGAGTTCTTGGACTGTCCTGGAATTAATTCCACAGGAGGTGATTTTCAGCCTCGGTAGGCAAAGGCCATCTCTCCCAGAGCAGGGTTTTGAGCGGAAAGGGATTTTCATCCAGGGATTCATATGGGACACGGAGAGCATGCCAGGCCAGCTCCAGTTTGTACCCATTCCCACCTGCCTGCCCCTCAGCCATGAGGAAGAATCAGAGATTTGAGCCAAACCAGAAACCCCCATATGCAATGACTGTCCCTACCAGATCAACCCAAGGAGAGGCTAGCCCAAATATTAACTTTTTGTTCTAGACTGTAACCCTGTTCAGTGTTTTCCCCTAAAATTCCTTGTAATCTGGTTTGAACCAGAACCAAATTATACATAATATTTTAAAAAAAAAACTTTTTGCATAAGAATAACAAAAAGAAAAATAATTGCCCTCCTCCACTCCAGTAGTTTCCTAGGTTCAATGCCCAGAGAAGCAAACTCCGTGGCCTGTGGTTGTATCATCAGGAAGAAGGTTGTGCAGTTTGGGTGTCAGGCCACCATCCCTGTTACTGTCTTAATCTGGAATTTCTCCAGAACCTTCCAAGTGGCTACTGAAGAATTGAACCTGTAAGAGGCTCTGTTAGTCCAGCAGAGCTTCTCCTCTCCTATCCCTAACACTGTGCATCCCCACAAAGTTCCTGAAAAAGTGGCCAGCAGTGGATGGAGCAGGTGGTTAGCCTGGAGAAGAGACCACCAGCTGCCAATGACAGCAAGTGCGGATCTGTGACAGGTGCTCTTAAGTGAGAGGGCCAGGACAGCCACTTTAGCTCACATTAAGGCAGTCCTCATTGGCTGTCTGCTCACAGAACCCAATGTTATGGGCGGGCCAAGGGGCTCCGTGCCCCGCTGTTGTCGAAAGGGAGGCTAAACAGTATGCCAGGTGGGTGTTGCCAACAGCCCTGGAATTGCACAGGAACCGGACCGAAAAATCAAGAGAATTCCGTTCTGGTGTGTGGGTGCATGTGTGTAGGTGTGTGTGGGAGGGACAAGGGGAAAGAACATCTGGTTAGCGGCTCCAGCCACTGGGCTAAGGGCACAGAGCACAGTTAGCAGGAGCTCACAGTCTAGGACCTGGAACTGTCATGGAGGTCGAAGCAGGAAGATGACAGTAGGGAACTCCCTTCCTTCTGCTCCGTGCCTAGAGCAAGTTCAGTGATGCTGTCAGTCGCTCATCCAAGCGATCCCCAATTGCCTAGCAGGTACCACAGTGGAGTGAGACTCTTGCTACTCTTCCCCAGGCCAGCCGAGGAGCAGCCGCAGAGTCCCCATCTCTGGCTGGCCATGCCACGGTGCTTCAGCCCTCTGTCCATCCCTGTGCCCTCAGAGACGCAGTAATCCACCCACGAGCCAGCCAGCCACTGCCTAGGCACCATTCCGAAAGGGCTTCTTTTCCATTCAATCAAACAGGATATCCTATTCAAGATCTTTGAAAACCTCCGCCCACAAAGTAAATCCAGAGAGGCTACAAGAGACACTCCTAGTCTGTTTACAGCAGAAGGAGGCTCCAGCAGCCTCCCAGCAGAAAGCCTGCTGCCCACCTCCACCCCAGCGGGCCTGGCTCTGGCCTCCTCCCAGCAGAGCATGCAAAGAGGTTTGAGAGCCCCCTCCCCTACAAGGGCATGATGGTCTTAGGCGTTTGTGCAAGGTGAAGCAGGCTAATGGGTGTGGGTGGGCAGACAGCAGCTGCCCTCCCCCAAAACCAAATAAAACAAACCGGTCTGTAAGCTCTCGCCCCACGGAGGCCGTGGCTCTGCAGAAATGGATTCAGGTATGAGGCCACAGTGCAATAGGTCCAGGGAAATGTGGGGAACGCCCCATTTTGTCCCCTTAGGATGTGCTCCAGGCCATACATGGGTCAGCTGTACTCCCTGTCTCACTGAGATCAGCTGGATCTGGAAGGAAGGGGCAGTAGCACAGTCCATGAGGCTCTGACTCCTCTATGACACTATTTATGGCCCCTGCCCCTCAGGTTTAGGACTCTCTCTGAAATGAGCTTGACATTCAAGAATTGGGTATAGTGAGGAAGGGGCAGCAGCTCCCTTTCTCTCCAGACCTGTCTTGGCTTCAGTCCAAGATCAAGGGCAGACAACCCAGGGTCATCCATCCTGGGCACACAGAGGTGGTGGACTTATGTGTTGTGCCAATGAGTCCCTGTAAGTGATGTCCGAGTGAGCAGATGGCTGGTTGAAGGTGTGACGAAGGTAATGAATTCTTACCTGGCTGAAGGTGCTGCTAACTGGAAAGGAAGGAGAAATGGAAGCCTCCTCCCCTCGCTGAAGCCCCTAACTGCCCCCACTAACCCTGTCTGGGTCACAGTGAGGTCCACATTTGAGGTTTGCAGGCCCCAAGCTGAACAGGACCACAGTCCACTCAGGGCCTCAGTCCCAGGGGCCTAGGGGCAGCCCTGCCCCCTTCTCACTCCCCTGCCCTGCAAGTTCTACTTCAGCTCACAGGGAGATCTCAGAGGTCTGTCAGTGGGCTGAGCCAAGGGTCTGAAGTGGGGTTTCCCTCGATCTGGGACTTGCAGGTCTGGAACTGCATCACATTTGCTGAGCCGTGGGAGTGCAGCTGCACGCGAGGGCCTCTTTTCCTCTGAGCCCCAAAGCCCTCCATGGTAGCATGTGCCTCAATCCCATCAGCTCAGATCCTGAGGCCTCTCCCACAAACCCATGGTGTGAGCTCGGGGCTTTTCTGCCAGCAAAGCCATTCTGATTGCCCCACGCTTGCAGGGGGCCAAGCCAATCATATTAGCCATAAACGACCAGTGTCCTCAGCTGCTCCTTTCCTCGGGTCACGTTCCTGGGTCCTGTTCATCTCTCATCAGTTGACAATGTCTCTAGTCCTTACACACACACTCACATACTCACACACACACAGAAACAACAAAAATCCCAGTGTCTTTTTATGCATGTGGTAAGATGGACTCGTGACCCTTGTGTGGCCTCTGGCTGCTGTCCTGTCTTGTACAATATGTCCAAATGTTTAAGAATTTTCAAGCAAATGGTCCCTTAACAAAGTCTGCAGAGTTCAATAAAAGGTATGGAGAAAAATGAGCTTGCTTGTGTTTGGTTTATTTCCTGGAGGGCTCTGGGAAGCAGGGTGGGAAGGTTGGCTAGGAGGCCTGAATCTGGAAGCCTGGGGACCTGGAGGGGCAGCACTGGTGTTGTCACTGAAGAGTGAGGGCATGGATACACCTGGATACACAAGTCAGTGGCAACCCAGCCCGTGCTATGTTCATGGAGCGAAGCCCAACACTGGACAATGGCTCTTATGTCAACCTTGCCAAAACATAGATGCTCACATGCCTACAGGAGCCAAGCAGGTGACACAAATGAGTAAAGCAACCTAGTGTTTGAGCCCACCCAGGGATGCCAAAAAAAAAAAAAAAAGCAACCTAGGGAGAGACATCAGGGAATGGTGGTGAGTGTGGCCCACTGAAGAACACACACTATCCACCTCCAGTGGGATTACCACCTAGGGATACCAGCATCCTCTTTTAAGAGAAGTCAGAAATGTAGATTCTTATGGGAATTATCTCAACTTTTAAGGGTTAACAACAAATTCCTTTTTTTTTTTTAAGACAGGTTCTTGCTATGTGACCCAGGCTGGCCTGGAACCTGAAATTCTCCCGAGTGCCGGGATTACAGGTGTGGCCATCACACCCTACTACAAATTCTAGTTGCTTCGGCCCTGCACTGGCTGAGTGAAGCACATATGTGGCCAACCTCCGCCACAGGCCTTTGCGGTCTCTGTGGTCACTAAAAGGGTTGGAAGAAATCAGTATTCATTTTCTTTTGCTATGTGACAAATTACCCACCACCCAGAGACTCAAAGCATTGGCATCCCATGGCTGTCAAGGGCCAGGAGTTCAGTTTGACTGGGTGGCTCTGCCTGGGATCTCCCTGGGAACACTGTCATGATGGCTGCAGCCTGCTGGCCCCCTGGCTCCTTGGTGGCTGGTGGTGGCCCTCTGCATAGGGCTCTTCAGTTTCCTTATGCATTGCAGCTGGCTCCCCCAGAGTGAATGATCCGAATGAGGGAGCAAGGAGGAAGCCACCGTGCCTTTGTGGCCTCGTCTCAGAAGCCAGACACTAATGACCCCACCCACTTCTCCTGGCTGATGGTAAGTCACTAAATTAAGACGGAATTCCACCTCTCCTGGGAAAAGTATCAGAGATCCGAGGGGTGTATCTTGTTTAATTGTTAGTTGTATTTATTTAATTTTTGCAGTGCCAGGGGTGGAACCCAGGGCCTCATGCATGCTAGGCAAGCACTTTACCCCTGAGCACAGCCCTATCCCGGGGACATGTGTCTAAATCACTACATTCTGAACCCTGTGTAGTGAGATTAGTGGAAAGAGTTAGTTTTAGGGTCTTAGAGTGTCGTCATAGCCTAGTCAAATTTCCCATTCGGTTTGGAGAAGTGTGCGAGCCTTGCTATTTTGCTAAGTATTAAAAAAGTGACTGCCCTACACAGTGAGTTTGAGGCCAGCCCAGACTACAGCAGGAGACAAAAACAAACAAACGAACAAATGGCCAGGTACAGGGGTGCATGTCTGTAATCCCAGGAGGCAGACATTGGAAGGACCACAGATGGAGGCCAGCCTGGGCAAAAAGCTCAAGACCCTATTTGAAAAATAACTAACACAAAAAAGGCTGGAGGCAAGGCCCTTGAGTTCAAATCCCAGTACCACCAAAAACAAAAACAAGCCAAAAGGAACTGCCGTGAGGCAAACGATCACCATCACCTAGCAGGACAAAGGATGCGCCAAACACATCATCTCAGGATAAAGATCTTCCCTCCCAAACACGATTTTACTACATTTTGTAAGAGATGGGAGCGTCTCCGCCTCGGTAGCGCCAATGTTTAGGGCAGGTGTTCTCTGTGAGCTGTAAGCCGCGCTCCCCCAAGACCCTGGCTCTACCACTGGAGGCCACCAACACCAAAATGACTGCAGAAAAACCATCTGTCCCAGGGACAGACTCACCTCCAGAGGAGAATCGCCTGGGAGGGACGAAATCCAAACTCAGCCATTTCCCTCTGGGTCCTGTCCCCATCCCTGAGGTCATTAACTGTGACTAGGTCTCTCTCATGTGCCTCCCCTTCCAGAGCGGGTTTTCACGCACACGCACGCACGCGCACACATGTACACACACACGCACGCACACACACAGGAATGGGTGGCACGTTTGCATTTCTCCACACTAGTGACACGTCACAGACACTGCTCTGCACCTGGCTGTCTTGGAAGTCGTTCTGATTGCACACGAAAGGCTTCACTGCCAAGGGTCCTCTTGTGAGGTGACTGCAAGGCTCCGGTGCTGTGACAACCAGCACTGGAGTGAATGGCCTGCGGGCAGCTCCTCCCATCTGCCTTCAAAACAGATCTGTACTCGAATTTCTCACCCTCCACTGCCTCAGCCACCGCTGTCCAGGTCCTAATTGTTGAGGAAGCCACCAACCGGACACCTCACTTCTGCCCGTGACCTTGTTTACATTGTTTGTTTGTTTTTGTTTGGCAGTACTGAAGTTTGAACTCAGGCCTTGCATCAAGCGCTCTAGTTTTATTTTTAGATAGGGTCTCTTGCTTTTTATCTTCCTACCTCCACCTCCTAAGTAACTAGGATTACAGGCACTTACCACCAGGCCCATCTTGCTTGCTAAGATGGGGTCTTGCTAACTTTTTGTCCAGGCTTGGCTGGAACTGTGATCTTCCTACCCCTGCCTCCACGGTACCTGAGATTATAGGTATGTACCACTTTACCTGGTCCTGTTTCCTGCTCTTCTCAACACAGTAGCCAAAGGGGCCCTGTCCACCTGTCAGTCTGACCACATCACTTCATCATCAGAACTTCACATGTTGAATAGAATTCCAAGTTCCTGGCACGCTCTACAAAGCTGTTCGTCTGCTGACTGTCCCCTGCCTGTCTCTTCCATTCTTCTGCCCCTGCTGTTTTCCAGTGCTCAAACACACCCACCACAGCCCACCTAATGGTGCTGCTCCTCCCCCACCCAGTCTGGTGGGGATCAGCCTCTACCCTCCTCTGATCCTCTGTCTTGGGACTCATTTTCCTCCCTCACTTGCCTGCAGACACACCGGCAGCTACCTGTCAATTTTCCAATGCACAAAGCACATTTCTACCCCAGGGCCTTTGCTCTGGCTGATGCTTCTACCTGAAACATCATGGTTTACCACCTCACCTCCTTCAGATGTCACTTCTCAACAACCCTTTAATCTGGTGACCACACACTCACACACACATCCCTATCACCCACCCTTTCCCTGCTTCATTTTTCTCTACACCATTTATTACCTGCTGACACATCCTATTTTATGCATTTATTCTGTTTACTGTTAATCTCCCTCCCTTAGAATGTAAATTCCACAAACAGAAGGCTTTTTATCAGTTTTGTTCACTGCTGTGTCTCTGGTGTCTGGAAGTGCTCAGCTAAAAGTGCCCAGCTGGTGGAGCGGCTCAAGTGGTAAAAGCACCTGCCTAGCAAGCATGGGGCACTGAGTTCAAACCCCAGTACTACCAAAAAACAAAACAAAAAACAGTTTGCTGCATGTTGAACAAAACAAGGAATGCCTGGCTGGATGGGGTCATCCACGCTGTGCGTGCATTTCTTCTAAGAGATTTCCTTGGGAGTCCAGTGGTCTGGAAAGGGTTTCTAAGCTTTCTGCATTTTGGAAGCTGCCACACCAAGGTTCCTGCGGAGGAGGTGCCAATGTTTACTCCCAGGGCGACAAGGACAGCAGTGTCTCCAGTGGAATTCATTTGCTTCTAGGAAACCCTCCTTCAGTTGCCCTGCTTTTTCTCATTCCCTGCACCGGCCTGGAGAAATCACTGGACTCTGACGGCATGTCTCCGGCCAGCATTTGAGAGCCTCCGATGTCTGCACTGGGTGTTCACAGCCCCCCTGAGAGGCGCTGGTCCCATCTCACAGATCAGCACACTGAGGCCCCACCTTGTATGCCAGAAGCCCTGTATTGTTGGCAGCTGAGCAGGGGGCAGAAGCCCATCCCTGGGCCCCTCACAAAGAGATAAGCTGTGTAGGACCAGGAGCCATCCCAGCAACTTTCAGGCCTGCCTACGAGGACTGAGGAGAACTTTCCAGTCTCCAGGCAGCACTCCATTGGTCTGTAGATTGTTTGTTCACTTAACCCTATCGGCCAGGGTAAAAGGGAGATTCTAAGATGAACTCAGATGCCCTTCCTTGCTTCCTTTTTCTTTCCCTTCTCTATGTGCCTCCCTCCTTCAGGCCTTCTTGCCTTCCCATGCACATTTGTTGAGCACTTGCTGTGTACCAGGTCTCCTGCTTGGTGCTGGGAATACACATCGACTTGAGCAGAGTCCCTGACTTGTGGAGATAATAATTAGGGGAGACTACACTCCACCCCGCAGCCAGGCAAGGGGACTTCAGAGAACCCACATGTACAGATCAGAGATCCCCAACAAGGGAAGGGCAGTCCAGGATCTCTGTACTCCCAGGGCTCTCCTGAGCCCTCCTGCTGTCGGCCCCCCTGTGCTCACAAGCTCTGACAGGAAGACAAGATGCAAAGGGGACCGAAGCCCAGCACTGAGATGACTTGTCCTAGGTCTCCCAGCCAGGAAGGGGCAAAACTGGGCTTTAACCCAAATTTCTTTGCTGTCACTAGATGCACCCCTGCCAAAGGCTCAAGCAGCAGGCAGAAGGCAGAGCTTCAGAAACAGGGAGGAGCCAGACCACCTGACTCCTCGCCTTGCAATACCTGGCATCAAGGAAGCCTGTCCTTCTGTGCCTCAGTATCCCCACCTGCAGAATGAGGCAACCACTCTGGAAGGGCCAGGAAGAGGGAGAAGAGACTGTTCAAGGTGGAGCATACAAGGGCAGGGCTGGACCTGACTTATTTGAAGTTTTAACATTTTGTTCATCACAGATTTATTTATTTATTTATTTTGGTGGTACTGGAGTGCCCTTTTTGCTTTTATTATTTTTAAAATAGGGTCTCCAGCCTGGACCTCAATCTTCCTATCTATGCTTCCCAAATAGCTGAGATGACAGGTGTGCCACCATGGCTTTTATTAGTTGGGATTGGCACACACAAACTCGGGGAGGAAGCAGCCGATAAAAAAATAAAAAGATACGGCACTTGTGGATGGAAAAGAGACCAAGAGAGGTGTGTGGCTAAAAATAGTGCCCATCCCACAAGAGCTGGTGTAGAGACAGAAAGCAACGATCCACGCTGAGGGTCTCGTCCAGAGGCCATGCGCTAAGAGCTGCTCTCTGGCCAGTGCTTGACCCTCCAGGAGATTTCAGCCTGGGCAGCACTGTGACCTATGGATGCAGAGGTTCTTAAACCATGTGCATTGTGGACCACGTGACACCTGCTGAAGCCCCCAGAGCCTCTCTCAGAACAACACTTCCAGGTGCAGAACATAAAATATACAGGTTACAAAGGAAGCCCGCTCTGTAGAGGGGCAGTTACCAAATATTTTTAAATTGTGACAGCAATGCATGTACCTCTTTATTCAAAAATGAAATCACTCTGGGCGCTGGTGGCTCAGGCCTGTAATCCTAACTACTCAGGAGGCAGAGATCAGGAGGATTGCAGTTCAAAGCCAGCCCCGGGCAAATAGTATGCGAGACCCTATCTTGAAAAAACCCATCAAAAAAAGTGCTGGTGGAGTGGCTCAAGTGGTAGAGCACCTGCTTAGCAAGTGTGAGGCCCTGAGTTCAAACCCCAATGCCACAAAAAAAAGAAAGAAATTAAATCACAAGATCTAGCAGTAGATCTGTAGGTCTGGTCACTACCACGGTTTGGGGGCAGTGAGTGGCACAAATGCTGTCTCTATCTGCAACAGCCATAATGAAAAACGCAATCGTCTGTCTTTTTTGGTTTTTCGGTGACCAGGGTTGTAAATACTACTATTTCTTGCCTGTGATTCATAGCTAAAGGAAGTACCGTATTTCAGCCTGAGGTCAGTGACTGTAAGATTGCAAGTTTTGTTCAATCCGAGTCCATAGAACCCGAATATGAACTTGTATACCAGAGAGCTTGGAAATCTATTTCATGGGTATACGTCACACATCATGTGTGAAATACTTGTCCCCATAGCTCACGATCAAAAGTGTCTGAGAAATGACAGCGTGGGAACAAGCGGGCTCAGCCCAGCCCGGCAGATGTCCACAAGCATCCTTGCCCCTCTCCAAGTGCCCATCAGGCTTGGCTGGGCTCCTGTCCACCCTCCTACCCAGCCCCAAGCTCAAAAAAGGCCATGTTGTCAGTGACCGCTTAGCAGCCCCCTCCACAGGAGAGGAACAGGTGTGGCAATGCCCATGGTCTGAGCTCATGGCCTGTTTGGGGACCTGTTGTCCTGACCGCCACATGGCCCTCCAGCAAATGTCAGGAGAGCCATTAACACAGAGCCAGCTGGCAGCATGTCTGGGGCTGTCTGGGGCCAATTAACCTGCCTCGGATGAGACGTCAGGAGCTAAGGCCAGACCGAAGTTTCTGCACCTTCCTTTTGTGAACACATATCCTCCTCTCTCCCAATCCTACCATTACAAGGGGGGTATCCTGGGGGGAGGAGCCTGGAACCACAAAAGCCAAACTCTCCTCCGGGGGCAGCTGGGGATCTGCTCTGCTCTCCTGGCTCCCAAGGGGAACTTGAACTGGGCAGGCGGGAAGCAAATGATTCCTTGTCAGACTGCGAGGTTTTAACCCTGTGCTGCTCAGCAAGAAAGTGCTAAAGGGGTGGCAGGGAGAGGTTTGGGTGAACTTCAACCTACAGCTCAGGGTCCTGAACCGATGGGTCAGGACAGAAAATTGGGGGTGTAAAGTATCTGAGTTCAAATTCGGGCTACACCACATCCTTGCTGTGTGACCCGGGGCAGTCATTTTCCCTGTCCTGACCTTGGATTTCTAGTCTGTCACATGGGGTAACAATGGCATCTACTTGATGCTGCTGGGGCAGGATATAAAGTGCTCAGCCCGAGCCGGCATACAGTGAGTGCTCAATAATTGCAGCTTTCATTGTCATGGTCTTAATGATTCCTGCTGCAGTCGGGGCACAGGACTGGTCCTCATGAGAATCCATTAAACTGCTGAGCACCTCCTGGGTGTCATGATGAAGTTATAATTGTCACCAAATGGGTCACCACAGCCCATAGTTTATGGATGAACTGTACTCGCTATCTGTTGCTGTGTGACAAATTACCCCGACACTTGGAGTCTTGAAACAACAGTGAACATTTGTTGTCTCACTGTTTCTGGGGCTGGAGGGCGGGGGGCAGGGAGCTGGGTCATCTGAACTGGATGGATGGACGTGGACTCTCAGGAAGCCGCAGTTGTGTGGCCATGGCTGGTGTCACCTGAGGCTCAGTGGGCAGAGGGACGGCTCCCAAGATGCTCTGTCACAGATGTCGGAGGCCTTGACTCTCCTCAGAGTGCCTTGAATATCCTTACAATATGGCTGCTGGCTCTCCCAGAGTGAGGGACCGAAGAGCCGGGCAGAAGCCACAGTGTCTTTCTCCCCACTTAGTTGTTATGGAAAACTATACATACGTAGAATTTACAATCGTAACAAATTTTTTTGGCAGTCCTGGTGTTTGAACTGAGGGCCTCACCTTGGCTAGGCAAGGGCTCTACCACTTGAGCCACATGCCCAGCCCTTTGCTTTAACCATTTAACGATCCTCCTATTTATGCTTCCAAAATAGCTGGGATGACAGGTGCACCCACCACACCCAGATTTTTATTGGTTGAGATGGGGGTCTCACTAACATCTCCCCACTCCCACCACTGGCCTCTAACTTCAATCCTCCTGATCTCTGCCTCCCAAGTAGCTAGGATTACAGATGTGACCACCACAACCAACTTTAGCTCTTTTGTTTTTATTTTATTTTTGAGACACAGTCTCCCCTGTCTCAGGCTGGCCTAGAACTCACGATCGTCCTGCCTCAGTCTCCCAGGTAGCTGGAATTACTAGTGTGCACCACCACATCTGGCTCCATAAACTCTGTACTCACTAGCCCTAGCTCCCTCTGCCTCCACAAGCCTGGTTGCTCCAGGACCTGACTCATCTGAGTGGCACCTGCAGTATTTATCTTCTGTGACTGGCTTATGTCATTCGGTACCAAGTCTTCAGGGTTCATCCTTGCTATATAGCTTATGTCAGAATTCTTTTTAAAGGTTGAATACTATTCCATTAACACAATAACTTTTTATCATCCAGCCTTGGAATACATACAAACTGTCACTTCCAAAATATCCTACTGATCCCACAGTCAGCCCTATCTCCTGTGGGAGGGGACCACACAGAGGAGGGAGTGCCAGGAGATGACACTCACTGGGGACAGTCCTGGAGGCCCTCATCAGAGCTGAGACTTAGTGATTCACCTAAAGTCACACGATAGGCACTGATAAATCCAGAGTCTGAGCCCTGAGCCCATGGCATTGGAGAAGGTCATTGTCCCTTCATCCACACCTGGGCCCGGCTCCCACTGTGGGTGGAGACTCTGGGTAGCAGGTCAGGAGGCCCCATGGGTCTCATCCACAGCATTCATTGCCCCTCCAGGCCTCAGCTTCCTTCCTTGTCAGCAGAGGCAATGAGAACTACTTCCCATGATGCTGAGGTAGGTAAAGAAAACAAAGACCCTGAGTTCCAGCCTGAAGTGAGCGAGCGGCCTCTGCTCACCAGGGCAGCCCAAGGGCCACCCTGAGTCATAACCATCCATCCATCTTTGTCCCGGCCTCCTCCCAGAGTCACTCCAGACCCCATTAATATAAATGAGGCCCTTCGATGACTCGATTTCCAAATGAGTACAGACATGCATGCTCTCCATTCTGGGAAATGGGAAATTTACATAATGAAAATTAAAAGAGAAACCGGGAGCAGCTCCTTAAGTGCCTGCTTCCCGGGTAAGTGAGCCGGGCTGCGTGTCTGGCAGAAGACGGACGAAGGTGCCACCCGCGGCTGCCGGGAGCCTGCGAAGGGGAGCCTTGGACCCCTTCCTTCTGAGGGGAAGAAAAGCCATGGTAACGATGGCTCACGTTCATTGCTACTTGGCCAGCGCAGTTCTGAGCCCTTCGCTCACGGACGCCTCACTTCCCCCTTATGACAACACCACGGGCCAGGCATAACCACCTGCCTCATTTCATGCACGAGAGAAATGCCTTGACTGAGGTCACCAGCAAGCCAGCAGCTACATTAGAAGCTGGTCATTTTACTGTCGTTTCCACAAACCCTTGTCCCTTGTTGCCAAGAGGTCAGGCAACATGGTTTGGCAGAAAGGCTCAGAAGCTCAAGAGCCCTGCACTCAAATGCAGCCAAGCCTCGGTCCCCAAAGATCCATCCCCTTCCAGCCATCGCTGCTTCTCCACAGCAATCACCTCTGAACCAAACCACACAACGTACAGAAATACCAGGTGCAGGACATCCACTGCCGGCTCAAACTGGTTTTAAAAAATTATAAACTCGTGGAAGCAGAAAGTCTTAGGGTATCTGAGCTCAGGTATGGCTGGATCCAGGGGCTCTAAGGATGTCATGAGAGCTAGTTTCTCTCTCTCCATGTAGTTGGCACTCACTGGGTTAAATCATTCTATAGCCAGAAATCTTAGTGGGAAAGGACCTTTTTTCCCAAAAAAGCAGCAAAAGTCCCAGGATTCACTCTGATTGGGCCAACATAGGTCATATGTTAATCCCTTAACAATCTATAGCCAGAGGGATGGGCTCTGCTGATTGGGCCCCCTGGGTCTCATGCCAGCTCCTGGAACCTGGGAGAGGGGTGCAGAAAGCCCAGGCTGAACTCTTTAGACTGTGAGGGCAGAGGGCAGGTCCCTATAGGGAAAGCAGGGTGCTGCTACCAGAAAGACACGCAATGAGGGTGCTCCTGGCACAATCGTCTCCCCCCCGGAGAGGGCTATAAGGACAAAGTAGAATAATGTATGCAGAGTCCCCAGCAACAATGAATAAATCCCTTCTTAAAGGAACAAAATGTGCTGGGATAGGCTCAGGAGTCCCGCCACGAGCTCAGGAGCCCAACTGCTGGCCAGGCCAGAGGAACGGCCCTGAACGGCAGCCAGGAGCCTCAGCTCCTCCTCCCCCAGTCCCAGCAGGGCCAGCGACAAGAGTGAGGGCATCCAGAAACTGAGTAATCAAGGTCAGTATTATTTTAATGCAGTGTTTTTAAAGAAACAGTATTAACGGAAAAACCCACAGTGAACAAAATATCAACATCTGAAATAATGGTGTACATACACACCCGGTCGCCTATCAGTTCTATCCAAATGTCCAGCCACACACACAGAGGAGCGTGTTTCACAGACATGTCTGTCCACATTCACAGATGTAGATACGTAGCCGCTGTGCTGCACACCCGCACTGTGAGCTGTGTGAATAGCACCACCTGAATGGCACAGGTCCGGACTTAGGTAGAACACAGAAGCCCAATGCACAAATGTGTGCACGTGACTAGCCATACATAAATACCTGCCACTAAACGTGTATCACACATGCAAAGAGATATAAATGTGGAAAACAGTCTCAAACAAGCTCTCACTCCTGCCTCAGGGCCTTTGCACTTGCTGTTTCCTCTGTCTGGAATGCTTTTGCCACAAATAACCAGTGACTTCCTCTTTCACCTCCTTCAAGTTGGGCTCAAAGCTCACTTTCCCAGTGAGGCCTTCCCTGACACACTCACATCTCTACCACTCTCTAAAATGATAGCACCGTGCATGGTTGACACCCAACACCCCCCACAGCTTCCTCCACAGCACTTACTACCATGTGACACGCATGTTCCTTTCCGTCACGTTTGATGTCTGTCGACCTCACGAACATGTCAGCTCTACAAGGCAGCGTTTCTGTCTGCTCTGTTCCCTGCTCTGTTCCCTGCCATGCGTGCCATCAAGAAGGAAGGATCAAACTGGATGCCTGTGACTCAGGCCTGTAATCCTAGCTACTTGGGAAGCTGAGATTGGGAGGATCAAGGTTCCAGACCAGTCCAAGCAAATAGGTCTCGAGACCTCATCTCCAAAACAACCGGAGCAAGGGTGAATTCAACTATGATATAGTGTAAGAACTTTGGTACATGTCACAGTGTGCCCCCAGTACAACAATTAAAAAATCAAACAAACAGCAAAATGGACTGGAGGTGTGGCTCAAGCGGTGGAGTGACTACTTTGCAAGCACAAAGCTCTGAGTTCAAACTCCAGTACCATCAAAAAAACCACAAACACACACACACACACAAACTGAAGGAAGGAACCGTGCAGGGCCTCACAGGTGCTGTTCTGAGCACACTCATGAGCCTGGCAGCTCTTGTTTCACATGAAAAATTGCTCAGGCTCTGAGAGGCTGATTCACTTGCTCAAAATGTCTCAGCACAGAAGTGGCAGAGCAAGGATTCAAACCCTGGCCCAGGGCTCCACACAGTCCAGACTGCACAACACACAACCCCCCCCACACACACACCCTCATATGCACACATGCACCCCCAGACCCACTGACATACACAAACGCACACGCAGAGGCACATCTCACAGTCACACACACTCGCATGCAGGCACACTCATTCACACACGTATGCACATATGCACACAGGCAAGGGAGCACACACTCACACACACACACGCCCACACACGCACACGTGCACTCCCACAAGTGCACACGCACACACTAACACACACTCTTGCACAAACTAACTCATGCACTCACATTGCAACACAATCACACATGTGCACACTCTCATATGTGCACACACACACAGCACCACCAGACCTTTCAACACCTCTAAGAACTGACAGCCTCCTTCCCCAGAACAGGTGTTTGGGGTCCCCTTCCGTGAGCCAGCACCCTGCTCCCCATTGTCCTGATTGCCCAGGCTGCAACTTGGCCAAGCGCAAATCTGCATCCCTGGTGACGCAGGAAGCTGTAGGCTGTCCAGTTGTCATGGTGATGGCGCCAGCCCCTGTAAACAGTCTCTCCTCCCTGCCGCCTGGCTGGCTCATGGTTCCACCCTCAGGAGCTGCTCCAGGCTACCTTGTTCTGGCACTGAATCCCTTCTGGGAACTCCATGCTTCCCACCTGAAGGGAAGGGGCTCCAGGAAGCTTAGAAACAGAAAATCAGGGACCGTCTCCCCTCTCCCCTCCTGCCCGTCCTTGGCGTGTGACCTAAGCAGCCTTCCCTCTCCATGACTCAAGTCCCTGTCAGTTCTTTGCAAAGCCAAGGCAGTCATGAGGAGTTAATGAGTTCTCCCCTCCCTCCCTCCCTCCCTCCCTTCCTCCCTCCTTCCCTCCCTCTCTTCCCCTCTTCCTTCAACAAATAACTACAGAGCAACTACAATGTAGCATGCAATGGTCTAGGGGCTGGGGACATAGCAGTGACCAAAACAGACCAGACCCTCTGAGAGACAGACAATAAACACGTTCTAGTAAGAAAATCATGGAGGTGAATGTGTATGATCAGGTCAGGCGCTGCTTTTCTTAGGGTGGGCAGGGAAAGCCTCTCTTTGGAGATAACATTTGAGCTAGACCAGAATAAGAAAACAGTGGTGCAAAAATCGGGGAGAAGTGTCCTAAGGAGCAAATGCAGCATGTACAAAGGTCCTATGGCGGTGGCAAGGATGACAAAGCCTATTTAAAGGACACAAGGCCTTTCCCTCAAAACGAAGCTTATAATCCTAGGCGCGAACTCTGGCACTGCAAGTGAAGGGAAAGTGAACATTGACAGGGTCGAGCCTAGGATGGCAGGAGGAGAGGGTCTCACAGCCACCCACTATAGGTCCAGCCTCCGGCTCCTGCAGCAGCCACCCTCACACTTGGCGTCTGAGCTTTTGCACCAGGAGACAGAAAAAACACAGCAACAGCAATACAACATCTCCTAGAAGCTTTGCATATACCAACTCCCCACCCTGAGAGAGAGATGACCGTTGCTCTCATGGCTCCCATTTCACAGACAGAAAAGTGAGGTGAGGCACCTCTTGCACACACTCATGCAACTGCTGAGTGACCACGCTGAATGCATCCCTGGCTGCAAAGCCCAGCTGCACGCACTCCAGGCCTCCAGGTTGGACCAGAGGCGTGGTTCGTGGTGCTCAGTGGGAGACAAAAACTCAGGGCCTCTCGTTCAAATGTAGAATAGCAAGCTGGCAAGCACTGGGGCAAGAGCCCAAGCTCGGGCCCTAGGCAGACGTGGGACGTGGACACAGAGGCCACTGGCACTTGCTGAGGATCTGGCAGGGAGGGGAAAGAAACAGAGATGAACAGAGCTTCATACAACAGCTCACCCCAGACAGGCCCCTGTCCACGGCCACACATGAACTCCAACCCTGCACCATCAATGGTCCCAAAACTGGACACGTCCCTCAGTTCTGCACCATCAGATGGGTAAACTGAGGCTCGGTTTCCCTTTGCTCATTTACTGAGCACGCAGCATAGTGAATGGGGTCATGGAAACTGGGAGGTCTCAAGGTGCGGGGGTTCTCTGGGTCTTGCTAACACCGAGTGTAGCAGCAAGGGAGCACCATGGGAGAGGGATGGCAAGGAGGACAGGGAGGCAAGAGGAGGAGCCGCCCTCGGACCACTGCCCAGGCTGCACCAGGCTCAGGTATCGGGCAAGACCGTGTGGAATGTGGGGAGGTCACCACACCCAGCAGAAGGGCCCATGGCATTTCTGAATCATGGTGTCAAACGCCCCAGCTTGGCTCTTCTCCGGCGATCCAATTACTAAATGCAGCCACATTCTTTAAAAATGTCTTTCCTCTTATGTAATGCAATAGTGACAAACGCCAAACAGATGGTGCTGTGACAAGCTTTATAAAAGTTGATTAGGAGCTCATCTTTCAGAATTAATGTATAGGCTTTTAAACAAGCTTCAGCCGGCCATGGGCTCCACCAGGAATCCAGGTGGGACAAGCTGTGGGGGACTGGCCTGGCCCGCCACCTTCCCAGCCAGGCTTCAACATGGACATTTGGAGATTTTGTTAAGTTGGCTTAGGAGCCACCATCAGATGTCCCTGGTTTGGACATCTGGAGAAACACCACGGGCCTCCCCAAAGTCCAACAAGTAGAGCTCCTCCATCCGTTCCCCAAGGCATTTCAAACTTGCACAGAGTCTCAAAGACAGTGACTGTCCCTCCTCACCTCCCAGGAGGAAGCAGGTTGGTCACAAACTGTCAGCTGCTGCCCGGGAGCTTGTCTACCCCCCAGCCTTTCCTCTGAGCTTCAGGGATGAGATCATTTCATTCGGAGCCAATTATAGATGGAGAATGCCAGGATGTGGGAAGAAGCCTCCCCAGAGGGAGCTGTCCCTCTCTTATCGCAGGCTGTACCCTGCCGGGATAGGCAGGAACAGAAGGCTGGAGGTCCAGGTCCAGGTCCAGGTTCAATCCCACGGTTCATGAAGGCCACACAATCTCACACCCCAGCTCAGGTCTGCCAGACTATGGTGCTGGGCCGCTGGCAGGATGGAGTCTGTTACCTGAGAGAGTCACAGCCGACTGAGCCCTTCCAGGTCATCCTGATGGGGAAACTGAGGCTTGGAGAAGGGAAGCAGCCAGCTCAAGATCACAGAGCAAGTTGGTGGCAGAGCCAGAAAGGTAGATGGTGGCCCCTCCACCTCCTGTGAGGAGAGCACTAGCTGTGGGGAACCTGGCCGGCCCGTTCCTGCTGCTTTTGACACCAGCACCAGCCTGCGCTGGGGAACATCCCTTCCCCCACCTGGGTACATGCACTCCAAGTGGAATCCACCCCTCCCCTGACCCAGTCCCAGCCAGTCAGAGCCATCCATCCCTCACCTCCCCTGTTGGTTCAGGAAGACGTTCAGGGACTTGAGGTGAGATAGACCAATAGGCAGCATCCCAGGACTTCAGCTGAGGCTGAGCCATTGGAAGATGGTCTCCTCCCCTTGGTGGTGCTCAACTGGGAAAAGATGGCCTAGAGCTGCTGGCAGCCATCTCCGCCACCACAAGGTGACTGCTTAAGACTGAAGTCAACACAGGGGGAGAGATGGCCAAAAGATGATCACTTCATCTGGATCCAGCCACACCTTAAGGCAGCCCTGTCCTGGATGTTTTAATTACATGAATCAGTGAATTCCCCATTGTGCCAAAGTTAGGAGTGAGTTCTGTCACCCATTCCTCAAGGACCTTAAAGAGTACAAAGACTCAAGATCTTTTGGTGCAGGGCAAAGCTCTAAATGTCATTCTGGAGGCTCACACACTTCTTTTTTTTTTTTTTTTCCTGTGCTGGGGATCAAACCCAGGGCCTTGTACATACTAGGCAAGTGTGCTATCACTGAGCCACGCCCCAGCCTCAATATTTTTGTGACAGGATCTTGCTCTGTAGCCCAGGCTACCCTCAAATTCTTGATCCTCCTGCCTCAGCCTCCCAAGTGCTGGAATTATAAGCATTGCCACCACATTCAGGTCTGGTTTTTTGTTTGTTGGTTTTTAAGTATTAGGTGGATAGAGCCCCCTTCCCTTCTCTGCCTGAACTCCAGTGACACAGCCCAGAGGGACCCAAGGTAAGTGCCTCAGTCCACAATACCCAAAAGATAGCCCATAACCAAGTTGCTCCCATCCCAGCCTCTGCCTTTACCCCAGGTCACAAGCACAGGCCTCTGAGTCCAGCTCACACCCCGCCCCAGCCCACCTGGCCATCAGATCTGGGCCTCACTCAGCTTTCCTGAGCTTCAGGGTCCTTGTCTGTAAATGGGCAAAGATCACATGGCCTGCAGGGTCATTGCAGGGATTAAAACATGTGTCCCTATTTCAGGGCTGCAAACAGTAGCTACAAGGGAGTCCAGGGGCCTCTGTGCCTGCTCCCAAGCCTAGGCCACTGTCAGCATGCAGAAATCTGCCTGAAAGGGCAGAACCTGTACCATACAGCAGCCTCCTGTAGCCAAAGCAAATGCAGGAGAGAGGCAGGGAATGTCACTCTGGGGACCTGTCCCAGAGGTGGATGCCCCCTGCTGGCCCACTGGCAGTGGCTCCTCCATCCCTCATCTGTCCCAGCTCCTCCACCTGTATAGGCGCCCGCAGGTGCTGCCCAATGGCTCAATGGTGACTCATGCTCCCAGCACAGGAACGGCCAGTGCATCCCCGAGGTGTCCCAAGTCCTTAAGAAGGGGAATCAAGTAGCAGAGTTGGAGCCAGTTCCTGCCCCACCCCAAGGACAGCTTTCCTGCCGGGAAGCCCAGGGCAGTGCATGCAGGACCAGTGTGGGGAGCCAGTGCAGTTCCCCCAACTTCTGTGTCCTTACAGCCATACCCTGGGGGGGGGGGGAGTTCCTCCGCAAGAAGGCTTTGCGGGGATCCAGGATGCAGGGTTAAGTAGGGGACCCCAGGAAAGACCCATGCTGCCCAGTGGAGGCACCTTGCAAGCACTCTACCAAGTGAAAGAACCAGGCCTGGGGCCTGCACGCCACACCGCCCTTTACGTGAAATGGCAGATGACAAATCCACCGGCACGGAACGTGACTCCATGCTTAGTGTCTGAGGGGTCAGAGGAATGAGTCACTGCTGACAAGGACAGGGTGACTCTGGAGATGGCTGGAGTGTTCACTGAACAAATGAGAAGGGACAAACGGCCCACCTTCAGTGCGGGATGGGAACGATGTAACCATCCAGCTGTTCCCAAGAGCAGGTGACTTCCCAGGGGACAGATTAGCTACGTGTCTTGGGCTCTCAGGTCACTTTCCTCAGGTGTCACAGAGCGCGCCTCCGTGGCTAGCGTTCTCGCTCTTTAGCCTCACTAACTTCTGTTTGAACACGCTCGCTCGGGCGCCATCCACGCCTGGCCAACTGTTCGGTTGCATTTGTTTTCTGATAGTTTTCTTATTATGGTGGCTGATCGTTAGCTTGTTCATTCCTTGTTTTATTCAACAAATATTTATGAAGCATTATTGTTGCTGGGCACTGTTTTAGACTTGAAGATGTCTGAATCAGTCCTTGCCCTTGTCAGGTGACACTGGTGCAGGGAACCTAAGCACAAGTCACTTGTGGGTTCAAATCCCCGCTCTACTACTCAGCCACGTGGCTCAACCTCTCTGAGTCCCAGTTTCCCAGATGATAATAACCACACCTACCCCAGGATCCAGTGGTGAAAATTGTAAGGGGCCAATAAAGAGCACTGCCAGTTCTTAATAAATGTTTGCTGCTATTATTTATTGTCATTTGTAACTGGAGTAAACATTTCTTTTCTACAGGCATATATTTAATTGTAAGTTTTCCTTTAAAACAAACTTATTTAAGTAAAAAAGAGACAGTGGAGAGCTGATTTTAAAAAGGAGAGGAGAGCAAAGGCCACAAAAGCACATTAGGAGACAAAATTTGGAAAGCCCAGGACTAGAGGGAGATGTGAGCAGATGATTCCACAGAGAGTGGGGGCACAGAGCCATTTCCAGTCAACGACAAGGACGGCTGTGTCCTTCTTGGAACAGCAGACTTCTCCCCACTCACACGTCCTGCGGGACTCCAAGCCCTGAGTCCCCACCATCTAGGGACGCATCCAGGGACCAGACGAAGAGAAGGTTGTGGAAAGCAGGGCAGGAGCAGTCCCAGAGCCACCCTGGCCTCTCCCAGGTCCCACTGCACCAGGGCTGGCCAACAGCTCGACACAGCAGCAGTTGGCTCCTGCAGGGGACAAGGCTGACTTCGTCACCCTGTGACTTCCCCTCAGGGTTCATGACTGAGTAAAGACAAGCATAATCCAGGCAAGATTCATTATTAGATATTCATTACTATGATGCCATTTTTCTATTTCTGGTTTTAAAAGAAATTAAAATTAAAACATCTTTGTTTGCCCTAAGAGCAAGTGGGCCCAGCGGATAAGTCAGGCTTGGGGTGGCGGCAAAACCGTGAGCCCTGGAACCCAAGAAGGCGACCCAGAGTCAGTACTGGGGACCTGGGGAGGTGGCACTCCCATGGTCTTGCTGCTTAACCTCTCTGTGCCCCTCTCCTCCTCCATTGGTGTAGCAAATGGAGGCAGAGCTAAGGGCACGGCCCCTAAAATCAGAAGGAGTTTGTGACCTAGCTTCAGGAGCCTCTGTCTCCTCAGTGGAGAACGACAATTGTAATGACCTCACCGCTCAGCAGGGGTGGACACTGAAAAAAACGGTAAGAGCAATAACAGCTAACCAGCTGGGCACCACAGCTCACGCCTATAATCCTACATACTTGGGAGGCTGAGATCAGGAGGATTTTGGTTCAAGGCTAGCCCTGGCAAAAAGTTCAAGAGATCCTATCTCAAAAATAACCACAGCAAAATGGACTGGAGGTGTGGCTCAAGTGGTAGAGAGTCTGCTTTGAAAACGCAAAAGCCCTGAGTCCAAACCCCATTCCCACCAAAAGATAAAAATAAATAATAATAACTAACCATTCTGGCAGGAAGGAGGAGCAACCCAAAGCTGCAAATATAAATGGCAGACGAACCTTGCAAAACTCACACAGAGCAGGAGTGGGTGGATTCCAGAGGGCACATTCTGCGTGACCTTCACAAGTTCAAGGAGAAATAAAACTGCATTTGGGAACCCGCTCCGAGGTGCAAAGGCTGCTCAGGAAGCACAGTGGGCAGTACTTCAGTCTCCTTCGTGAGGAGGGAGGATGGGGTGACACAGAGGGCTGGGGGCTGGTGGGGGTCTGTTCCTTGCTGGGTGGTGACTGTCCCCTGCACCTCCTTCCCAAACATCTGTTGCCTTGCTCATATAGGTCACAGCCAATTTTCCACAGCTATAATTCAAATCTTTAAAAAAGTGAAAAATAAGCTGAGCATGGTGGCACATGCCTGTGATCCCAGCTACTTGGGGGACAGCGTTAGAAGGACCCAGGTCCAGGCAAAAGCATGAAACCTTATCTGAAAAAAAATAATAAAAGCAAAAGGGCTGGGGTGTGGCTCAAGTGACAGCACACCCGCCTAGAGAGCTCAAGGCCCTGAGTTCAAACCCCAATACTGCAAAGAAAACATTAAAATAGCAGTGGGGTGTAGCTCAGTAGCAAAGTGAGTGCTTGGCATTCGAGAGACGCCCCCCACCACCACCAAAATAATAAGACAAAATGTTGACAAGAGTAACAAACACAGCTTGAGCACCTATCATGTGCTGGGCGGTGTAAGCTTCTGGGCAGAGCACCTGGCACACAAGAGGCATTTCACAGATGACAGCATTTCAAGTCACTATTATTATTGCTGTCATTGTGACATGAATCAGAGCCAACGGGCCTTATCTGGAAGGGGCTTTCGAGGACTGAATGATAGAACACAAAGCTCCTTCATGGCACCTGGCACCCAATAGGTGAGCGACTCGTGGCAGGAGTTCTAGCTGCTGTGTTCTGCACTGACCCCAGACAGCCCCTCATTGCCCCCAAGGGTCGGCAGCACTGTGGCCATCCCAAGTTCACTCAGATCAACCCTCCTGAAGTCCCTCTCGCCCACACCCTCTGTGCCCACTCTCATCAGCTGTCCACAGAAGGAATGTGACCGACAGCTCATCTTGCCCTGATCTGCCTGCCTTGCCTGGTGCCTCCTGGTGAGCTCACAGCAGATCAGACCTCCACCACCTGTTCCTGGAGCCGGCCTGGGCAGGGAGCACGGGGAGCAGGTCCTCTCCTTTCTGATCTCCCCCACCGCTGATAGGAAGCCTCATAGTCTCAGCCTCACCAAAGTACCCAGTTACACATCCCTGCATCTTTACATTCCAAAAGAGAAACTTGGAGCTAACCAGAGACTTAGCGCTTGTCCAAAGAGAGATGGCCCAACTGAGGCTCTGAGAAGTGAGCGTTTAGCCCCAAAATTGAATCTGTAATGGTGAGATCTAGAGTTGGGACAGGTAGGTGGGAGAGAGGACTTTCTGTGCTGTGATAATATTCTGACCTTTACTTACTGGACACCTACTCGGTGCAGGTTCAGCACACCCTTTAGGTCTCATTTTCGCAGAGCAGGTATTATATCCGTTCTACGCATCACACACGACAGTGGCAGCTCCTATTAATGAGGACCTACAAGTGATGGGGTGCCACACCAAGGGTCAGGATCCATCCCACAATCCCATGTGGCAGGGACCACAGTCACCCCACTAGGGAAGGCTGGAGGTGGAATTTGAATCCAGAGCTGCACAATCTCATGGTTCTTACCAGATCCCTCCCTGGTGTCCACGTTCCCTGTGAAAGGGAGAGGACTGTCCCCCTTAGATGTAACAGAAGTCCCTGAAAGGACCCCTAAAAACAGGGGCCTGCACTGGAGGAGCAGGGGCAGTGGGAACAGTCTCACAGGACTGAGGAGCATGGCTTGGGGGCCTGGGGCAGGTTCAAGTCTTATTGCTGCCACTTGCTGGGTGTGTGGCCTTGGCAGCTCTCACATCCAGTGAGCTGCCTGGAAAACAGGAACCTGAAAGAATCCACCAGAGCTTCCCGCAGTGTCTCCATGGCATGCTGTGTGCTGCGGTGACCTCAGCTCTGTCCATACTCCACCCGCTCCCTTGGCTGCAGGATGGCCTCTCTTGCTTCTCAAATGCAGCAGGCACACTCCTGCCCCAGTGCCTTTGCACTTGCTGCTCCTTTGGCCTGCAATGCCCTTCCTTCCCTTCAAGTCTCTATTCAAATGCTGCTTCCTTGACACAGCTTTGGAAAATAAGTACCCCAGGACTTTACCCTCACTCTGCTTTCTTTCCCAAACACTTCCCTCCCTTCCAGTAAGCTATAGCTTTCCTTCCCTAAGGTCTGTGACCCCAGCAGAACATTGTGTCCACAAGGGAAGGGCCATGACTGCTTTGTCCATGAGGCCTTCCCAGTGCACAAAGTACTGCCTGGCACCTGAGCAAGTGCTCAGGAAGCACTTTCTGAACAAATGAACTCGTGAATGAATATAAACGGCTCAGAATAAATCGCAGATCACAGTAAGCAATGAATAAATGCTAGCTACTATTGCCAATTAGTATGTAAAGTTCTTCCTGTGACATCCTGCCCTGTGCGACTGATGTGAGCCAACCAGGGGTCAAATCCTGCTGTGGAATCTGAGTTGGTTTCCACATCTGTAAAATGAGGGTAACCCAAGCTGGCTTTAGGAGACTCCGTGAGGATTCAATTGCAGTGCCAGCTCCCTTTTCTGGCTGCCAGAAGCCCACGTGACCTCACTTGGCCTCCCCACGGCCCCCCACAGAGGCTCTAATGATCTGATCTGCGTTTTCAGAGGACACCCTTGGGGTTCAGAGGTTAGGAGATTTGCTGGAGGTCTCGCAGGCAACACTGACAGGAGCCTGGCTTCTTACTGGCCCATCGCCTGGGACACTGGGATCAGGACCTGCTGACCCCTGCCCTGGCCAGGGAGCTGCCACTCACCCTCCAGCTTCACTGCCGTCCCCGTAGCAGTGCTGGCCCCTGGTGTCCTGGGCAGGCTACTCACATCTCACACAGACTGTGACCCTGGATCAGATACCAGGTCCACTGGGCATGGGGTGCCCTCCCTTGCCCACAGCTGCCTGGAATGGACCCCAACCGCAACTGCACAGAGTACCTGTGTGTACCCAGCCCTACACAGGCCTGGGCTGGTGCAATTCCCCAGCGAAGAAGCCTCCCGGACAACTCAGTTCCTTCCATGGAGCCAGATGGCTCCTCCTGTGGTCACATGATTGGGGCCACCTGGGCCAGGCAGGCTTGTTCCAGGCGCTTCATCCAAAACACCAGCCATCTCTTCCATCTCCCCCAACGGAACGCCAGCTCCCCAAAAGCAGGTTTTTGTTTGCTTCCTACTGTGTTCACCTCTAGACGTGGATCTGACCTGGTGAAATGTATTGAACAAATCATTTGATCCAATGGCACAGGGAAACCCTGTAAGGCGGGTGTTGACAATTTCAATCAACAAACAAGTAGAGTGGAGCCTGCCCCAAACTGAGAAGGGACCCCACTGCATGTAGCAAAAGATTCAGTCTCTACAAAATGTGTACCAGAAGAATTATTTAAAACGGAAGGTCCCTGTTCCAGGATGCGGAAATCAGACCCAAAAGCCAAAAATTTACTTTGACCCAACTTCATCTACAAGTACAGTGGCGAACAGCGCCCCCTGCTGGAGAGACGCCGATGGCCGAGGCCGCAGGTGACGGCGTGGCGGTGCTGCCCCCTAGTGGCCGCAGCTTCTGGAAAACCCTAAACCTGCTCCGCAGCCCTGGCCCTCTGAGCCACTCCCATAACTCTTCAGGACCCTGTGCCCTGCCAGACACCTGTGTTAGCTGGAAGTGGTGTCTTCCCACCACGCCTCCTCTCCCGCTTCTGGTGGTTCATCTGGGGGGCTCCTCTCCTCCCTTACCAGGTGTTGCGGGGACAACTCAGGGCCCCCATACCTGCCAGGAGGGCGGGGAAGATGGTCGGAGCTGACCAATCAGAGCGTCCCGTCTTCCTGGCCACGGTGATTGGCTCAGGGATGGGTCTGACATCCAAGCCGGACCAATCAGAGTCTCCTCAGAAATGATACCCTGAGACAAAAAAGAGCGAGGCTGGCTGCTGCCTGCCCTCCAATGTCCCCAGGGTGACCGTCTTGGCTTGAGAATGAAGCCAGTCCCGAGAGCGAGTGAGCGAAAGAGAGAGGGGAGCAAGTCCCAGCAACAAACATTAGGGCCACTCTTGGCGCCAGCCATGCTTGAAGTGACATTAGTTCAAATCCTCGCCCCCAGTCCTGTGAACCAATAAATCTGCTTTCAGTCGAGGCCCTCTGAGCTGGGTGTCACTTGTAATGAGAAGAATCCTAATATCTTTCTGGTGGCCATGTCCACCGTTGTGGCCTTGGTGCAGACCTTCCCATGGATGTCTACTGAGTTCATGTGGCACATACCTGGCCCCTGCCTCCTCGCTGGTCTCCCAGATGTCCCCTTTGTCTCTCTGCAGTCTGTTCTCTGGATAGCATCTAAACGGTCCCATGCACACCTAAGTCACTCCTCTGCCAAGAGTCCCACCTCCTGAGAGAAAGTGCTGGACTCCTTACCACAGCCTACAACCTACCTCGTCCTTCTGACCTCATTTCTCCACTCCCTGGCACTCCAGTTGTCTGTGTCTCCTGTGGACTCTTGGACACACCAGGTGTGCCCTGCCCCAGGACCTTTGCATTTCCTGTGCTTTCTTCTAGACACACTCTTCCTCCAGATTTTAAATCAAATGGCACTTTCTCAGTGGGGATGTCCCTTTTGTTTTGTTTTTCTCCCTCGCCCTCAGCAGTATCTCCCATGTTATTTGTTTGTTGACTGTCCAGTGGATGAGAACAAGTATTTCTAGGCAAACATTTAGACTTTAGCTTGACTTTGGGTTCATTGGTTTCCACTCACTTCCTGTCTCAGGTGCCTTGGGATCCACGCTTTTTTCCCATTCTTTCCTGTTGCTGCCTGTGGTTATCAGAGCAGGGACTGTGGGTCAAGGAGAAAATGACAACAGGAAGGTCAGCACTCAAGGATATGGCAGCTCCATAGGAACACCGAGCTGGGTCCCCCTGGTGCCCGAGTCGCTTGCAGGATGGCAAGCACCCCCAAGCACCCGGTGTGGGATGGAAGAAGGATCGCTTATCTCTGAGACTTCAGGGCTTGGACTCTGTGAATCTCAAAAAAAAAAAAAATCTTAGGATGATATAGTGAAGGAGTAAGTGACTGGTGACTGGTGGAAGAATCAGTAGTGGCCCAGGCCTCTCCCTGCCTCTGCCTCCCTTTCAGCAACTCAGCACTTCCTTGGGGCAGCTTTGAGCAGGAGGGAGAGCCTGGAGAAGCCGGCTGTGCTTCCAGCTCCCCCTCTTGTAGCTGAGTGATTTGGGGGAGCTACTCTGCCTCTCTGAGCCCCATCTCCTCATCAGCAAAACAGATAGAGTCGGTGGCTCACGCCTGTAATCCTAGCTACTCAAGAAGCAGAGATCAGGAGGATCATGGTTCAAAAACAGCCCCGGCAAATAGTTTGTGAGACCCTATCTCGCAAAAACCCATCACAAAAAAAAAAGGCTGGTGGAGTGGCTCAAGGTGTAGGCCCTGAGCTTAAGCCCCAGTACCAAAAAAAAAAAAAAAAGGGGGAGGAGGTAATATCAGTCCCTGTGTCACGGGGTCCTTGTCAGAACTGAGCAAGGTGAGTTAAGATGAGCCTGGATGCAGGAAGTTCTCAACAAGTGGCAGCTGAGTGGCCCTTGGTCTTCACCATGTGTTCCCGAAGCTGCTTTCAAAACC
The DNA here is from genome assembly GCF_047511655.1 of Castor canadensis. NCBI lineage: Eukaryota > Metazoa > Chordata > Mammalia > Rodentia > Castoridae > Castor > Castor canadensis. The sequence goes on along the minus strand of NC_133390.1, from coordinate 170,579,197 downwards.
ACCTCACAGGCTGGAGTGTGGCTCAGTGGCAGAGAGCTTGCTTAGCACGCACAAAGCCCTGGGTTCCATCCCCAGTGCTGCAAAAAATAAAAACTAAAAAAGATAAAAATGGACGTCCACCTGCACATTTTGGTGCCTGTGCCTCCCTGTGGGTGAGACCCACTGCAGGACAGCGGCCCACACTTGTAGGGCCATTTTCAAAGGGGAAAACACTCGCTGAGGCCCCGACTTGTGCCAGACCGTTTAGGAAGATTGCCCCATCACACCCATTCCTCATTCGGCCCCGTAAGGTCAGCCTTACTATTTACACCGGACGGAAGGGGAAACTGAGGTGCAGGGATGCTACAAAACTGGCTCATGGTCATGTGACCAGGCAGCAGTAGAGCCAGTCCCCCACCCCCAACCAGCAGCTCCAGTCCTGCCTTCTGGTCTGCATTGTTCATTGCTGTCACCCCCATCCCAGGGCAGGACAGGCCTGGCACAGAGCCAGGGTGGCTGCCAAGGTCACCTCCAGGGGACAGAGTAAAAGCTGTGCACCGTGGCACTGAAAAAAGGATGTGTGTGTCCTCCCAGCCCCTGTCCCTCTGCTGGGTATGAAGACAGTGTGAGCCTGCTCCCCAAGGTCTCCCATGCTGCAGGCCTCGAAAAAGGTCACCTGAACACAAGGTAGTGAGGAAAGTGACAATGGTGGTGACAAATTGCTATGGGAGTGCAGAGGCTTGGCCCCAAGCCAGTCCTGGGGGACTGGGCCTTGCCCTATGGTGGGTCTAGTTCTGGATAGAGGACACAGCCACCAAGAGGAGAGAGAGTAGGAATTGGAGCAGGTGACCTAGGGTCCAGTGGGAAGTCCTGGTTCTGCTACTCATGAGCTGTGTATCTTGGGCAAATTTCACAGCCTCCCTGAGCCTCAGTTCCCTCTCCTGTAAAATGAGCACTGCAGCACTGACTTCAGAGTCAAGTGGTGGGGTGAAAAGCCTGGCATGTAGAGTATGCCCTCCTGGGGAAACTGACATCTATGAGGAGATGACAACACGGGGGTGGGGGTGGGGGAGGGGCTCCAGGCAGAGGCAATGACATCGCACTCTCCCACTGCCACCACCCTGCTCCAGCCACCGTCCTCTCTTGCCTTGGCCGTGGCAGTCATCTCTTTCTGGCCTCCCCCACTGCCCATGAAGCCTAGTGTCCCCACTGTGGTGACAATGACCCTCTAAAACAGAAGCAAAGAGAGGGAGGGAGGAAATGAGGTGGCAGGAGAGGGGAGCCATAGCTCTGTGTGCTCAGTCTTCCCAGGAGGAACCTGGGCCTCACCCAGAGGGCAAGAGCAGGACCTCAAGGCTAGTTAGGATTTCTGTCTACATTGAGCTCCCTGCCACCAGCTGTGGTGTGGGAGAGATTGGGAAGGGACAATTTAGCCCCACTGCTCGTTCCTCTGCCCCCCAGAGAAAGCACTTTCCCTCCTGTCGTCAGTTCTTCAGCTGTGCAATGGCTATTGAGGTTTCTAGGGACCCAGCTAGAAAGAGACCCCAGTTAGAACTATGGGGAAAGAGGCCTTCCCTTCCAGCTGCTAGGCCAACCCAGAGGAAAGAGGAGAGAGATTCCTGACAACGTTGCTTGAATCCCTGGATCCAGCCATACCTGAAGGCAGTCCTCAGAGTTTTAGTTGCATGGGCCACACACATTTGCTCAGATCAATTTAAGTATTCAAAATTCTGACTGATGCACAGGGGGAGAAGTGGAAAAAAGGCCCTGAGATGTCCACAGAACGGCAGAGCTTCTTACTTCGTACGTAATGTGAGGGAGGAGTGATCAGGACAAAGGAAGGCAAAGCCCCTCTCAACTCAGATCCCACCTGGGAACTCCTAGAAGGCCCTGCATTTCGGTCCTATTCCACTGAGAGCCATCCCTGGGGCTGTCCCAACTCATCCAAGGCCTGCTGGCACTCCACACCTTGGAGGCTCCATTACTCCATGCAGCCAGCATGCTCTTCCAGGGTGGGGCAGGGGGCACCTCCGTTCCTCAGTTCCCACAGGATGTGCCTCCTGTGGACATGGTAGGAGACCTGGCAGGGCTTGACACAGCAACTCCAGCCACTCCATCCCGCCACCGTGCGGGGGACCAACTTCTAAGGGTTCGTCTGGCCTGCTCTCCATCCTCCTACAGGCTGACCTCCAAGAGCGCTTGACCCTAATCACAGCCTTCCCGTAAAGCTGTCTCTGATGACTTTACACATCTACCTGATCTCAGAGTAAAACTCCATGCTTCCTTCATCCAGCGTTGTGCCGCTGTGTCCATCACTCCTTCCTTCAAGAAACACTTCCTAAGCACTCAGGGCACCTGAATTCACTGCCTCAGTGTCCTCCTTTGTCGAATGGTAATAAGACAGTATCCCCAGAGCAGGGCATTGTGGTTCGCACATATAATCCCAGTACTGGGGATTGTGAGATCCAGGCCAGCCTGGGCTACATAGCAAGACCCTATCTCAAAAACCAAAAACAAAGAAAAAGAATAGTATCCCCAGGATGGAGGTGCAGCTTCGAGGTAGAGCGCCCAAGATGGCCCGGTTCCACACTTCCACTGCTGTCTGAGGACGGAACATGCCTCAAAGAGGGAACACACTGTTCCCGAAGTCAAACCTTGTCTTTTTTGTTCACTATTTTGTCTCCAGTGCCCAGGATAGAGCCTGGCCCACAGTAGACACTCAGTAGATATTTGTGGGATCAGTGAGTGAGTTCTGATCATGGCAGCTGCTGTGTAGACATGAGATATATGTATGCCACTGTCCAGGCTCACTGGCACTTTGTACAAATTGTCACACTTGGAAACCACAGGGTCCATGGTGTTGCCAGACAGCCTTGCCCTGTCTGGTGTTCCCAGTCCTGAGTGGGGACCAGGGACTTGGAATGAAGAAGTTAAGGCCCTGGGGACTGCAGCATCAGAGAATCAGAATGGTGGCACATGGGACACCCCAAGAGCCTGAGCCTCCTTCTATGATTACTATGGTTTGCATCTGAACCATTCCCTCCCACCTCCACCCCCGCAAGGCCATGTGCTGGAGGCTTGACTGACAGCAGATAGCGTTAAGATGAAGATGGTGGATACCTTGGGAGGTAGGGCCTGTCCTTGGCAGGTATATCCTGTCCCCACCCCTTTCTCCTCTCTCTCTCTCTCTCTCTCTCTCTCTCTTTCTCTCTCTCTCTCTGCTTTCTGACTGCCATGATGGGAGCAGCTTTCCTCCACCAGCTTTCTACCATGTTCTGCCTCCCCACAGCCCAGAAACACAAGCCACCAAGGACTGCAACCATGAGCCAAAAAAAACCTTCTCTCCTTTAAGTTGCTCAGGTGTTTTGTCACAGTGATGAAAATCTGACTGGCAAAGGGCCCTTCAACCTGCCATCTTGCCACTGTTGAAACACAGAAGGAAGAAAGGGAGGAGAGCAAGACAAGAAAGAAAGAGAGGAAAGAGAAGATGGCAGGAAGGAGTGGAAGGAAGGGAGACAAACTGTGTGACAATCTAACGACCATCAGTTAATGGCCTTATTAGTCTTTGGTGCTGGACCAAGGAAGGACCTCACGTGATCCTTGTGACAATCTCACCCTGTTGTGCTGGCCCAATCCACTGGCTGGCATCTGTGAAGTCACAAGGCAGCACACATATGACAGGCCTCACACAGACCAGGGTCCAGGACTCGGTATCAGTGTGTAGTTATGTCTACTGTGCTCACCTCCTTAACTACAAGGGCGGCTCCATGTCTTCATCTGCCTTGCTTCCCCATGAGCCATTGCCAAGAATCCATCCCTTCTTAGGCAAACTGCAAATCTTGCAACAAAGCACTGACCACAAGTTGACATAGCAAAAAGCTACCACCAGATGGTGGTGTTTCCCCAAACCAAGCCTGTGCCTTTTTTTTTTCCTCAGAGTAAAGGAGAACTTGAGCTATGGTGCACAGGAAAGGGGTGAGGGGTGGTGTTAAGGCTGCTCTTGGGTCCCAGGAGACCCATGACATCAGCCAGCTGCACGCAAACCAAATTCCCCCAGCCCTGTAGGCTGACTCTGCCTCACCCAGTCTGGCCCAGCTCATCTTGGATCACCTCCATAGATGGACATACGGACAAAAGGTCTTTTTTGATGACGGATCGTAGGTTGGTTTCCCTTGAATCCTCGCTTATTCAGCACTGCTCCATCTCCTATTTAATGTCTCCTCCCCACCGCCATCACTCTTAGTAGTGACAGCTGTCACCTCCCAGCTTTCTCCCCACATCTGCTGGAAATACCAGCCCAGATTTCTCCTGAGCAATCAAACTTCCCCATTCTCAGACCGCGTGGTGTGGATGAAGTGATCCCATCCTCTCGTTCCAGGCATCGGACCCAGACATGCCAGTTGTCATACCTGCTCTCCCCCAACTCAGCGATTAACTTGGCCTGGGAGCAGCACTGGGCCTCTGGCTGGAAGACTGGGGAGAGCATGCCATCCTTGCACTAGGAATCCCAGTTTGCAGCCACTATCTGCTACCACGGGGATAACAACATGCCTGAGAACAAAGCTACACAGGCAAAGCCAGAAATGGAAAAAGATGAGTCCTGATGACATCCTTAGAGCCCCTAGATCCAGCCATGACTAAAGCTGGAATTCTGGGATTGTTTTTCCGTTACCCAAATCAAAAAATCCCCTTGTTAGTTTAAATCAGTTTGAGATGAATTGCAACCCTGAGTCCAAATTAGTACAATGAGCATGTAAGTGAATGAGTGGGGACGTCAGCCGTTATGGGGTTGAGGTGACAATGAATATCAGATACGGGGAAACATCAGTAGAGAACAGAACAGACCTGGGATGTGGCCCAAGTGGTAAAGCACCTCCCTAGCAAGCACAAGGCCCTAAATTCAAACCTCAGTATTGGAAAAAAAAGAATGGAACAATGCAATAGTGTCAGCCCTTCAAGCCTTCACTAGTCACTCCAGCCCTCCCCCGCCCCCATCCTCACCAAGCATTTCCAATTCTCATTTTGCTGGACTGAAATTATTTATTGCATGACTACCTCGTCCCCCCAAAATAGGCTATAAGATCAAGGGATAACAGAACCCCATCCTTGCTTCCAGCTCCTACTGCTCCTAGCTGAGCTGGGCACACAGCAGGTGACCACCAAAGTGTAATTGAAAAAAATGTGGAAGATGTCGAGGGCTCATGTCACCTGTGGGCTCAAGTGTCCCTCTCCTAACATGCTTGAGTCTCTCAGATTGCTGGGTTTCAACCCAGACAAGGTCCTGAACTAACAAAACAAAGAAAAAGCTTTGAGACTCTTGGGCCAGCCCCCAGCTCTTTGCAGAAAGGAACCAGCTTGGGAGCTGCGTTTCCTTGACCTCCTTTCTGGGGTCCCCACTGTCCTGCTGTGGCAGGGGAGTCCCGGTGGCTGGTGCTAATCTGGGCACTTCAGGCCCACGCTGCATGAAGGCCCCACCGCATGGCTGTCCCTGTGAAAGCTCACAGAAGCGTTCCCAAGACAACGCAGCCCACACACTAATGACTTTTCTTCTGAATGCCACCCAAGCACTTGGGAACCAGCAAGGGGCCAGAAGAGAGACATCAGACTGGCTCCTCCTCCCACTGATCTCCTGGGTGAGCCAATGCCCTCCCCTCTTCTGATCAGGGACACTGTTGTTTGCCTGAACCGGACACCAGCCCAGCTCCTGGGCGGAGTAGATGGATGACCTATGACTGATGGATGTTAGGTAGGTCCCTTGCAGTTTGAATAGTTAAGATCTCTCTCTCTCTCTCTCAAGTCAGCAATGTGGGGTCAGTTTTCTTCCTGACCTAGGCAAATTGGATTACATTCAATTTACAATGCGACAGTTTAGATTTGGGAGGCTGGCTTGGTGGCTCACGGCTGTAATCCCAGCTACTCAAGAAGCAGAAGTAGGAGGATCACAGACACCACAGAGTGACCCTGTCCAAAAAATAGCCTAAAACAAAAAAGACAGGAGGTGTGGCTCAAATGGTAGAGCACTTGCCTGGCAAGTGCAAGGCTCTGAGTTCATAAACACCAGTACTACCAAAAAAACAAACAAAAAAAAACTTTTAGATTTTAGTCCCAAGTGGGTGTGAATTTGTTACTTCTGAGATTTGACAAGCACTGAGTCCTCCCCACCAGTGACTCAAGGAAAACAACTTTAATTTCCCATCGCCTTTACAAGGAAAGCTTGGACTCACCCTTGGATCCATGGCCACCACTACCTCAGGACCCAAGGGGACTCAACCTGTGTATTTATCAGGTCCCTGGCCCTTCCCTCCCTGCCTGCCCAACAGCTCCTTCCCGGCGTCCCTTCCCTCCACTTTCCTCGCCCCTGCACCCCTCCTCTCCAAGCCTGCTCCCCAAGTCCTTCCTCCCCTCGGGTCCTCATCACCCTCTCCGTTGGCCTTGGGACCCAGCCGGGTAGCGCGCGCCCTCCTCCCCGCAGCCCGCGCCCAGGAGCCGGGGTCCCGCGGTGTCGCCCTGGCTGTCGTGGACCTGCCAGAGTCACCGATCCTTCTGCCCCCGCCTCCGGCCACCGCGCCCGAACAGAAACTTCCTAGGCAAGTATCTGCTGCTTCTCTGAAATTCACGTCTGGCCGGGCGCCCCGTGGTTTTACTTGCTAAATCTGGGTCCCTACCTCCACCCATGCGCCCCCTCCCCAACCTCCCCAAGCTTCGCAAGACCCGGGCCTCACCCGGTGACCCGGACCTTCTCGACCCCGCCGCTCGGCCCGCTCACTTCCCGGGGTTCTGCGCCCCCCTCGCCCGCCGACCCCTCCGCGGCCACCGCGGCCAGGGCGAGCGCCAGCCGCAGGGTCCGCACTGCGCCCCGCGGGGCCATCGCCAGCTCAGGCTGGGGACCAATAAATACCACGCCGCCCGCCTTGAACTGGGCGGTCCCCGGACTCACCTCCACCGAGGTCCACCCTCCTTCGTCCTATCCGAACTTCGCTCAGTTCTTTGTGGCAGAAACACCGGAGACAATGACAGTAATGATGGGCACAACTTGACAGAGCTCCCCAGTGCCCCAGGCCCAGGGACAGAGGGATACAGAAGTGATCGAGAGAGATCACTTTCAGAGAGAGCCAAACATTATAGTAATGGTAGCAAAAAAAAGCCAAAATTCACTGCCAGGATTATTAAAACAGTAAAAATGGCCGTGATGATCGCCAGGTAAACAGCCTGGGAACCAGGCTCTGTATGTCATCAGTGTTGCTCAAACCTGAGTCCCTTGGATAAACCTTTGATGTTTGCCTTACTCCTACCATCTTGACTATTTCCTGTATATTTCTCTTTTTAAACTTAGGATTACTTAGGAAGTTTTTTTTTTTTCTTTATTTTTCTTTCTTTATTTTAGGGTGCTGGGGTTTGAACTCAGGGCCTACACTTTCAGCCACTCTACCAGCCCTTTTTGTGATGGGTATTTTAGAGATAGGGTCTCAGGAACTACTTGCCCAGGCTGGCTTCCAACCACTATCCTCCTGATCTCTGCCTCCTGAGCAGCTAGGATTGTAGACTTGAGCCACCAGCATCCAGCAACTTAGTAGTTTGTTTTTGTTTTTGTTTTTTTTAAACTACTTCATTCAAGAAAATAAAAGACAAGCCACAGACTGTCTGTGTACATCTGATAGCACTGAAGGCATGGCTTAAGTCATAGAGTGCCTATTTGCAACCACAAAGTCCCGAGTTCAAACCCCAGTCCCCACCAAAAAATACATCTGATAAAAGACTGCTGTCCAAAATGTACAAAAAAAATCACAAAAAACTCTTTGAGCTCAACAACAAAAAATAAATAAACAGAGGCAAATTTAATTTAAATAAATAATTTTTTAAAAATAATAAAAATAAACAGGGGGCTGAGGGCGTGCTCAGGCAATAGAACACCTGCCTTGCAAGCACAAGGCCCTGAGTTCAAATTCCAGCACTGCAAAAAAAAGTTGGGGCGGGGAGCATAGAACTAAAGACACCTCCCCACAAAGGTTATGCTGATGGCAATGTTCAAAGAGGTTCGCCACGTATGCCTTCTGGGGCTGGAAATGAAAAGGATGGGCCAGCACGGCACGGGTTATTAGAACGGTTTAAATCCCAAAACGCTGACAACACCGAGTGCCAGTGGGAACGTGGCACAACAGAAACTCTCCTTCACTGCTTGTGGGGGTGCAAAGTGGTGCAGCCCCTGTGGAAGACAGTGTGGCAGCTTCTCATAAAATGAAATGCACTTTTACCATGTGACCCAGTGTCTTACGCCTACCCAAGGGAGATGGAAATTTACAAATGCAAAAATTACCTATAGATGTTTAGAGCAGCTTTTTTTCTCTTTTGGTAGTACTGGGGTTAGAACTCAGGACCGTGCAAATGCTAGGCAGATGCTCTACCTCTTGAGCCACGCCCCCCCCCCCACCAGCTTTTTTGCTTTAGTGACTTTTCAAATAGGGTCTCACATGTATGCCAGCTGGCCTGGACTGCAATCCTCCTTTTTAGACCTCTTACATAACGGGGATGTCAGGTGGGAAGCCCTACTAAGGTTGAGATGGGGTCGAACTAACTTCCCCCCATCTCCACCACTGGTCTTGAACCAGGGATCCTCCCTATCTCCACCTCCCAAGTAGCTAGGATTACCAGTGTGAGCAGCGTTTTCATGATTGTCAAAATGTGCAAGTAGATTGGAGGTGTGGCTCAAGCAGTAGAGCACCTGCTTTCAAGTGCAAAGCCCTAAATTCAAACCCCAGTCCCACCAAAAAAGAAAAAAAAAGTACAAGCAACCATAATGTCCTTGATTTAGGTGAATGGATGAATGAACCTCTGGAAAATGGAGGATTATTTAGCACTAAGAAGAAATGAGTATAAAGCCATGGAAAGCTCACCTGCTAATCAACTGGCCCTGAAACTGGATGGCGCTGGAGCGTTTCGGGCAGTCAGGATGGGACAGGACAGGACAGGACAGGAGTGGCCTCCCGACCTGGGGCGGGGATGCGCTTCCAGAGGCAGCTAGAGTGGGATGCGTGGGAGGTGTGGGTCTTGAAGCCTAGGGCGTGCCCAGGTGGAGCTACCGCACTTGCAGATCTTGGTGGTAATAGCAAATTTTTTTCCTTTTCCTTTTTTAAAAAATAAATAAATAAAGTCATGAAAACAAATGCATGTTGCTAAGTGTTGTGCAAGTCGGTGGCCTTTGGCATGGTACCGTGAAACGGCAATTAAATGACATTCTGTAAGAAGCCAAACTACTAGCATGGCAAAAAAAACAAACAGTGTTTGCCAGGAGGTGGAACATGGTGGATTTTTAGGACACCATATACGACACCGTATGACACCTGTCGCCATCAAAACCCATACAATGTGCAACACCAAGAGTGACCCCTCATACAGACTATGGGCTTTGGGTGGCCATGATGAGTCAGTGAGGGCTCATGGAGGGTAACGAAGGTACCAATTAAGAAGGATGTGGAGAAGGATGGGGCAGCGGGATGGGATTTGAGGACTCTACTTTTCTACTCTGCTCAATTCTGCTTCAAACTTAAAACTGCTCTTGCCAGGCACCAGTGGCTCACGCCTGTAATCCTAGCTACTTGGGAGACAGAGATCAAGAGGATTCAGGTTTGAAGACAGCGAGACCCTATCTCAAAAAAAAACAACATAAGAACAGGGCTGGTGGAGTGGCTCAAGTGGTAGAACACCTGCCTAGCAAGCACACAGTCCAGAATTCAATCCCCAGTACCATCAAAAGAAAAAAAAAGTCTATTTTTTAAAAAGAAGAGAAAAAGATATCACCATGATAAACAGGAAGCCAGCAGTATTTTTTTACAAACAACGTGATAAGGGAAGCTAGAGGAGGCACACACAGGAATAATGCTAAAAGTGAGCTAAACTCTCATGTGTTAGAAACTCGGCAAATCTCTCTACATCTGATAAACCACCTAAGGTCCACGTGAGCACCTTGTTCGGCTCTCTGAAAAGAGCAGCTAGAAGAAATAGCTATGGAAGGCTAGAAGTGGTTGCCATGACAATTCAGCATCTAAAGATGCTCAGCCTAACACAAGACTTCAAGTATAAAAGCAGAGATTTTTTTGTGTTTTTTGTTCTGTTTTGTTTTACCAATTCAGTAATAGAGACAAAAAAGGTTGATTTTTATTTAAGCAGAATTGGGGAAGATATGGAAAAAGAGCACTTGAAAATGAAATTGACAAACAAGTGTGTCTTTGGAGGACAGTTTGTCAACATCTATCAAAATTACAAAGCATTTGCTGTGTGGCTCAAGTGGTAGAGCGCCTGCCTTGCAAGCACAAATCCCTGAGTTCAAATCCCAGTCCCACTAAAAAAAGTAAAAGCCAGTCTTACAAAGTGTGTACCCTTTGACTCAGGAATCTTTACAGGTAGAAGCATGCATGTGCAGGAAAATGTGAGTCCAAGGTTATTTGCTGCTTCACTGCAATATACAAATGTTGGCACCAAGCTCAATGTCCCTTAGTAGGATCTGGTGACATGAGTGGTGGCACGTTCCTTCAATGGAATATTTTGCAACCTCCTGACATCATAATGAATTATGCATTTATGCTCCGATCTCGAACCTCTGAGATGCATTGTTAGGTGACAAAGCAAGGTTCCGAACAGTATTTGTAGCTTATCACTGTTTCTGTTTTATTTGTAAGGCTACTTACGGTATTGTGACATATGCATTGATTGGCATATTGTTCTCTGGAAGGAGACAAGTTGACACAGGTGATTGCCTTGGGGGAGGGGAGAAAAGTGGTGGAGTCAGAGGGAGGGGGACTTGCTTTTCTCTTTTCCTTTAGTACTGTTTGACATTTTCACCACACGCCTTCTATCACTTATTCAAATATATAGAACAAATTGTTAAGTCACTGCCTCTGGAGAGCTGAACAGAGTAGGACAGGAAGGACAGTCACTTTTAATATCTACAGTACATATTAATATGCAATTGACCAAGTATTTACAAATGTCTACAGAGACTGAGAGAGGAGGCTCCAGTGACATAAGGTCTAGTGGGGCAGAGGGCTTCTCCTAACCCTGCTGTGTCCCCATGCCACAGCCTGGCAGCTTCTTAGGAAGTTCCCAGCCTCCTTTATCTAATTTCTCTTCCTCCTGCCAGGTCTGAAGCATTCAAGTGACTGGTGGCTCGGTTTCCAGAAAGTCTCCCTGGCTGTCCTTTTGTAAGGGCCCTGGGGGCACAGGGCACAACAAGAAACTTATTCTCCTGTCCACTGACTAACTAAGGGGGGGCACCCATCGGCACAGAGGGCTGTGTCCATGGGCCCAGGCTGAACAGTGCTGTGCTCTGGATGGGGACACAGGAGGGTCGTTCTCCTTCACTGTTCACTTCTACCTGGTGGTCACTGCTACGTAATGATCCACCCAGGCTTAGAGCCTTAATACAAGTCTTTCATGCTGGGTGCTGGTGGCTCACACCTGTAATCCTAGCTACTCAGGAGGCAGAGATCAGGAGGATCGCAGTTCAAAGCCAGCTCAGGCAAATAGTTCTTGAGACCCTATCTCAAAAATAACCTACTTAAAAAAGGGCTGGCAGGGGCTGGCAGAATGTCTCCAAAGTGTTAGAGCACCTGCCTAGCAAGCGTAAGGCCCTGAGGTCAAGCCCCAGCCCACTTGGGGTCTCTCATGAGGTTGCAGGGGGAGAGCAGCTGCAGCCATCAGCATCATAAGGCTAGATTGATGTCCTAAAGGGCTTCTTCACTCCCACATCTGGTGCTGCAGCTGGGATGGCTGGGACAGTCAGGGGTTGGTTGGGGAAGGAGCCCCCCATGAACAGTTCTGAAGGTCACTCAGCCCCCTCCCTAAGTACCAATTCTCCTATGGACAAGGGAACACCTCAGGGCTGTCAACAGCATCCAGACCAGCATGTCAAATAGTCTAGAAGCTATCAGGAGATATGAACTGGAGCACTGAGCCACTATGGATAAGAAAACCTATCTGGTTGTGGTGCCTTCTGTGCCTTGGCTCAAATAGACCCATGTTGGGATCACAACATGGATCACAGGGTGATTTGTTGTAAGAAACTGGAGCTGGGCACTGGTGGCTCAAAACTATAATCCTAGCTACTCAGGAGACAGAGATCAGGAGGATCGTGGTTCAAAGCCAGCCTGAGCAAATAGATCTCAAGACACTACCTTGAAAAAACCCTTCATAAAAAAGGGCTGCTGGAGTGGCTCAAGGTGTAGACACTCAGTTCAAACCCCAGTATCAAAAGGAAAAAAAAAAAAGTCCAACCACAGATGAGTGACCAGGCAAATTGTAGCAGATCCACAGGATAACACTGCAATTGCAATAAAAAGGAACAAATGGTTGAGACTTACAACATGAACGAGTATCAAAATCATCGTGTGAGTGAAAGAAGCAAGCAAAAATTCATATACACACACTGCCTGCTTCCATCTCTATAAAATCTAGAAAATGCAAACTCACCGATAGTGGCAGAAGTAGTTCAGTGGGGGTTGGGGCAGAGAGGGAAGAGAATGGATCCAAGGAGACCTAGGGGTGATGGATGTGCTCTCACTCCTGATGTGCTGATGGTTTAGGGGTGTAATTATGTCAAAAGGAATCAAATTATGCACCTTCAGTGTATACTATGTAACACACTTCAATGATACTTCAATAAAGTTGGGGGGGATGAATCAAAATTTAAAAACAGCTGGGCTGGGACAGCAGGTCTGTGGTAGGGCATTTGCCTAGCATGTGCAAAGCCTTGGGTTAGATCCCAGCAAAGGGAAGAAAAGAGAGAAGAAGCCAGGTACAGGTGGCTCACGTCTGTAATCCCAGCTACTCAGGAGGCAGAGATCAGAAGATCACGGTTTGAAGCCAGCCAGGGCAAACAATTCAAGAGAACTTATCTCGGAAAAACCCATCACAAAAAAGGCCTGGTGCAATGGCTCAAGCAGTAGAACACCTGTCTAGCAAGTGTGAGGCCTCAAGTTCAAATCTTAGTACTGCCACAAAAAAAAAAAGAAAGAAAGAAAAGAAGAAAGAGAAGAGGAAGGGAAGGAAGAAGGAAGAAGGCAAAAGAAAAAAAAAAAAACACAGAATAGGATTTATAGTTAACAATAGTTACCTTCAGAGAATAGAAAGGAGACCAGAACGGCCACTTGTCACCTTACCCATGACTTTCTAGTTAACAGTTCAGCCTCAGCCCTGCCACCTGCCCTGAAACTGACAAGGTCATTCTGTCACTGATGTCTCCTGGATTTGAGCCCATGGTCTCCAGGAGCAAATTCCCACCCTGAGACACTGAGAGATGTGATCACTCAGAACAAGGGCTTATTTATACCTTGCATTCACATTTGGGATCATGGCACACTGATGACTGCCGCGAAGATAACAGAGTCATTCATCTTTGTCTGGATAAGTTTGTTCCTGCCAATTTCCCATCTGTGTAATTAACCCTGCTGGCAGCCCTGTGTCTGTCTCCATGGCATCTGCAGCCTGGGCAGCAGGACACCTCTAGATGCTGCACATGGTTGCTCCAGAGAGGTGACTCCTGGGTGACTTACGAACGCGTAAGCTGAGCCCAGGCAAGGGTCCTTGGTCCTGACTCTGGCTAGGAAAGTGTTCTGAGGCTCTGGGTATGTCATGGGCCTGGTTACAGATGTCTGAGCTTCTGCGTCTTAATGTGGTTTCCCACATGTGCACTTCTGTATTTCCTAATCTTGCTCTAAATCTCATTTCTTTAGGTGCTTCAGGAGTTGTCACTCAGGGGCAATAAGTTATCTGTATGACTTTCTGTGACTAACTGTAATCAAAGAGAAGAGGGATGGATGTTTGGTACAAGTGGAATTTTCCCAGCTGCTTTTGGATACTACCCAACCCCAAATGCAATATGACACCCTCAGACACACAGGCAATTCCTACAAGGGTCTAGCTGGCTCCACTGGTAGATGAAGTTAAGAGTGGAGCCAGATGTAAATGAAGGGTGGAGCCAGTGGCTCATGTCTGTAATCCTACCTATTTGGGAGGCTGAGATCAGGAGGATGGAGGTTCCAGGACAGCCCAGGCAATAGTCAGTGAGACCCCATCTCCAAAATAACCAGACCAAAATGGACTGCAAGTGTGCTCAGGCTGTAGAGTGCATGCTTTGCAAACACGAAGCCCTAAATTCAAACCCCAATCCCCCCAAAAAAAGAAAACGAAAAAGTATGGAAATTATTCTGTGAGCCCTTGGAACGTGTGAGCCATCTTCCTAGGTTGTGTAGGCCCCAAAAGTGACCACGTGGAGAGGAGTGATCTGGCCAAGAGATTCTTTATTGCCGGGTGGGAGAGGGAGAGAGGAGAGAGAGAGAGAGAGGCAGGGGCTTAAACACCCCTCAGTGAGACTCAGCATGATCTGATTGGTTAGGATCTTATGGTTCATGCCGATTGGAGATTGGAGCAGAAGGAGGATTCAAGCTAGACTTGAGGCAGGACCGTGACCCTGGGAAACAGAAGCTTAAGGGTGCAGTAAAAACTGAAACCTATCAGTGCCATTATTGCCAACATTCCTCCCTTTTTTGTTTGTTAAGGAAGGGGGGCGTTGTGTTTGCTCTGGCTTCTTCGAGCTGTCAAGGGGCGGCGTAGGGAAGGGAGGGTTAGTTGGCAAACAGTGTTGGAGTGGCGAGCCTCATGGTGGTGTACACCCAGGCTCCGAAAATGAACATTTCCTCTTCCCTGAAGTTGATGAAGGTCCCTTGCAGCCACAGGTCATAAAGAGTCTCGAGCCAATCCTCCGAGCTCCATATGGCGGGTATTAGCCATCCATCTTCGCGTAGGGAGTCGAGGAATAGAAGCAGGCATTCTGTGAGGGTTCCATGATGCTTATAATCCAGTGTCCCGGTGGGATCCATCAAAGGTGTCCTCTGGTTGGGCTATGAGGGGTTGATATCCTTGGAGGAGAAGCTGGTTGAAAGTTTGGTTAGAGATTCTGTTTCTCTGGGATCTGAAAAACTGTAGTAAACAGGGTAGGAGGTGCATAGAGTAATGAGCGTGAGCAAAGGGCCCAAGAAAGGCAGGAGCCAGGTGATGAGAGGAGAGTTTAGCAGGTCGGTTAAGGTGTCTTTAGTAGGTCTCTTTAGGAGGTCCTTGGCCAAGTCTGTTAATTTTTTGACATTCTGTTCTACAATCCCAGACTCATTGACATAGTAGCAACACTCCTCCCGGAGGAAGAAGCAGATGCCCCCTTTTTCAGCCGTTAAGAGGTCTAGGGCCCGGCGATTTTGTAGGGCTACCTGGGCTAGAGAAGTAAGCTGACGTTGAAGGGAAGCCAGTAAGGCCGAGGTGGACTTGAGGGTGATCTGTAAGCAATCTTCAAAGTCTTTTGCAGTAATAAAACTATGGCCAAGGGCTCCCCCCGTGAAGCCTGCGGCAACAATGGAGATTGCCAGACTTATACCAACCATAATGGGCAAGAAGGCGGCATGCTTTGGTCGAGCGCCAAATAAGAGGGAGAATTCAGCTTCCCCGTAGAGAGTGAGTTGGGGGACTATAATTACCAGTATGCAGGGCCCAGGAGTAGCTTGAACTATGCAGGAGTGTAGGGTGTTGTGGCACCAGAAATATAGCCCTGAGGGGGATGCCAGTTGTTCTGCAATCGTAAGATTCATATGACAGGAGAGAGCAAAGTTGGACCGAGGCACTGAGGACTGGACATAGCAGGCGTGCGTGGGAGGAGGACCTTGTGCAAGGTCAGGTTCCCATAAAGGTACAGAGGGCAAGGGAGGAGCACATGAGAAGCTCCGCAAGGCAGGGGAAGGTCTGATAGAAGACGAAGCATTAATGGGAACTGCGGCCAGTAAAGGACGTTGGAGGGAGGCACAAAGAAAGCAGTCAGTGACATTAATGGGCATGGCTAGGTTTAGGAGTTGTAGTGAGGAAGAGTTGGAGCCAGGTTGGGGGGTGGAGGGCTGGTGAAGGGATTTGTGTAAGTTTTGTTCGGATTGTAGAACATTAGCAGTGACCTCCTTTTGAGCGGTAATTGGAAGGGTTAGCTCCCTGGATATCATGATGTGAGCCGAGGGTTTTGAGGAGTCACCCTGAGCACAAATGGCTGCCTGTTCACCCTGGACCCACCTGTTGTCCCATGGGTCAGGGATGTGGAGCATGGTAGTCCCATTTTTTCCCAGATAAAAGTGAAACTGGTTGTCTGGTCCCTTTGATCCTAGTACCCAGTAGACCTGACAAGATCAATAGGGACATCCCCCATACTCCTGGGTCCATTTGGCTCCCCTTTTACACTAATTTTTTGTTTGGGTGAAGAAAGGGCAAGCGAATGCAAAGGAACAACTCCTTAGGGTGGAACCAAACCTGGGTTTGAAGGGGATTGAAATAGGGACCTGACATCCCTTAGGATGACAGTCACCAGTGCCGACTAGGCTGGTGATAGAAGTTTCTGAGATGGTGTAGGTTTCCCGTATCTTAAATCTCCAGAAGTACCCTCTGGTGCTAGTCAGCCCACCCACAAATAGGAGGTTGAGAACAGAGAACAAAAGGGGAAGGTTAATGCACATCCTCAGGGACGGGGGAGGGAACGCAAAGCCGAGAGATGCGAATTTTTAAGGGGTTTCCAAGGGAAGGGGTACAAACAAAGCTTGGTCTGAGGGTTTGGGCCTCGCATAGCCTGGGCCAACATTTGGCATTTTTGGCATCTTGCCTTTTCATCACGGGAGTGGAACACCTTGAAGGTGGCCGCCAACACCTCAGTCTGAGGAGGGAGGGGGCCTCTATCAAGTTTTTTAAATTTTGCCCTAATGTCTGGGTAACTTTGGGAAAAAAAATAAGTCATAAGGCATTGTCTACCATCTGTGGATTCAGGGTCAATGTTGGTGTATTGTTGGAGAGCCCTGGTTAGCCTGTCTAAGAAGGTAGAGGGGTTTTCTGTTCTGTCCTGGATGATTTCCTGGAGTTTTTCAAAATTAATGGCTTTTTGTGATGCCCATTTTAGCCCTGCCAGGAGGCAGGTGGCAAATTGGTCCTGGAGGGTAAGTCCAGCTGGGTGTTATAATCCCAGTTGGGATCATGGTCAAGCACCACAAGGGTACCTGTGGGGTGATTGGGGTTTGTCTGATGGACCTCATCTGCATACGTGCGAGCCTGTTCCCAAACCCTTCTATGTTCCTCGGGCAGGAGAGAATGATATAGATATCATGGTAGGTTAGGCTGTAAGACTGGAGTAGATACTGAAATTGTTTGACATAGGCTGAGGGGTTAGTTGTATAGGAGCCCAGGTGGGCTTCGATTTGGGAGAGATTGAGCATGGAGAAGGGAACATGGACCCTGACAAGTCCCTCTGATCTGGCTACCTCCTGAAGGGGTGCCAGGAGGGAAGGGTGGGGGAGGCTGGGCAGCGAGTGTGCATGATCTAGTAGCGGGGGGCTGAAGGAGGGGGAGGGGGGAGAAGGGGCGGAGGGTGTAGTGGGGGCAGGGGGAGGCAGCGATGAAGGGGATGAAGAAGGAAGAAGTGGAGGAGTCACCAAAGATGGTGGAGCAGGTCGCGGAAGAGGAGGATTGGGTGGAGCCTGTCGGCGGTATGGAGGGGGCTCATCAGCCGGGTCGAAATCCGAAGAGAGGGCGGAGGTTGAGGTTGAGGGCTTCAGAGCAAGAAGTACATGTTTTGGTTTGCAAGTGGTGCAGAGACCCAGTTTTACACGGAGGTATGAAAAGGCTTGGATATATGGAATCTCTCCCCATCGTCCCGATCGCTCACAGTAGTTATATAGGTCCTGTAGGAGATTGGGATCTAAAGACCTGAAAAGGGGCCAGTGACTTTGGTTGTCTAAAGGATAAGTGGGCCAGATTTGGGTGCAAAAGTGGATCAATTTTTTTGGTTTTATATCTGGGGTCAGACCCAAGGTGTCTAAATTGACACCTTGAGGAAGCATTTTAGTGGGGAGTCAGATGGCAAAGAGGAGGTGGCCCCCATAGTGGGAGCCGGTTGGAAGGATATATGGAATCGTGGGGCATCCCCACGTGGCTCAAATATCCTGAGAACGGTACAAGGCACACGAGAAGCAGTCGTCATTGTGTTCAAGTGGCTTGTAGGGCCCCCGGGGCCCGGAGGCTGTGGGTCACCCGGCACCAGGCTTTGCAGATAGGCGGTCTCCGAGACCGATGACAAAAATAGACCCAAACCAAACAGAGGGAAGGGAACCTCCCTCTACTGTCTGAGTCCCAGAGATAGCCAAAAAGGGAGGGTGTTTAAACCCCAGAGACACCGAAGGGAGAGACCTCAAAGGGAGCCCAAGAAGGGTATGTGGACTCACCAAAAGGATGTCCAGTGTTGGATGCAAGTGAGGGCGATTGGGAGGATGAGTCCTGGCCAGTCACATCCTCAGGGTGGTTGTGGGGTGAGTCAGAATCGGGATCCCACCAGGATTAATGGGGAGACCCGATCCAAGTCACGGCACCAAATGTGGGCCCCAAAGTGACCACGCGGAAAGGAGTGATCTGGCCAAGAGATTCTTTATTGCCGGGTGGGAGAGGGAGAGAGCAGAGAGAGAGAGAGAGAGAGAGAGAGAGGGAGGGAGAGAGGGGCAGGGGCTTAAACACCCCTCAGTGAGACTCGGCATGATCTGATTGGTTAGGATCTTATGGTTCATGCTGATTGGAGGTTGGGGCAGAAGGGGGATTCAAGCTAGACTTGAGGCAGGACCATGACCCTGGAAAACAGAAGCTTAAGGGTGCAGTAAGAACCGAAACCTATGGGTGCCATTATTGCCAACAGGATGTGCGGCCATCATGTGACTTGCTACTTCACAGCCCTGTTCTGTTTTGATCACACTTACTGTTGTACAGAGGTCAAGGACATTGTTGAAGCAATCCAGTGCTTCTTTGGGTTAGGGCTGTTTCACTCTGGATCTCTTTTCTTATGCATCAAGAAAGCCTTTAAGAGTTAGCACTGTAGGGAATCTGACATCAGATAGAAGGCATTGCTTGGAAAAATAGTGCCAGGAAAGCATTTTTCTCCAACCTGGTCCCAAGCCCACCAACTGCCCAGCTTTTCCAGTGATAATCAGCACACTCATTTTCAGCTGAGGACTGCATTTATGTAATTAGGGGTTCAGCATATGGAAGAGGATGACTAAAGAGGGAGAGGAGGGAGAAGGAAAAATCACACTTATTTTAAGTGGATGTAAGGAAGAGTGGGAGAAAACAAATTTCCCACTTTTTCTACATTAAAACAAAACAATAGTGCCCTGGGGGCAGCCTGGGCTTAGCTGAAATGAGCACAACTGGCCTCACACTCCTGTTCTGCTAATATCCTCTATGGGCTTAATAGTTTGTCCATTTGAAGACTGGATGCCTGCAACATTCAACTACTCCCAGGACGGAAGTGAGAGGATTATGAGTTTGAAGCCAGCCCAGGCAAAGGTAGCAAGACTCTATCCCCCCCAAAATTAAAACCAAATGTCATAACACAAGTGATAGAGAGCTAACAAGCATGTGTTCAACCACCAGTACAGCCAAAAAAAAAAAAAAAACCTAAAAGGACGTACAATAACATTTAACAATACAGTGCAGTCTCTGAGCTATGAGATATAGAGTTATATAGAGAGAGTTATATATATATATATATATATATATATACATATATATATATATATATATATGTATATATATACGTATATACATTATATGTGTGTATATATATATTTTTTTTGCTTGAACTCAGGGCTTACAACTCAAGCCATTCCACCAGCCCTTTTCCTGTGATGGGTTTTTTTCAAGATAGGGTCTACAAACTATTTGCCCTGGGCTGACTTTGAACTACAATCCTCCTGATCTCTGCCTCCTGAGTAGCTAGGATTACAGTGTGAGCCACCAGCACTGGACTGGGCCTTCTCTACATTAGGTATTGAACAGTTTCTGATTTTTTTTCCCAGCTTTACTGAGATATGATTGACAAATATAATTTCTTTATTTCTGACATCCTACAATGTACATGTTCTACTTTGGTAATAATAAAATTTTTAAACTTCTTATTTTGAAGAGATTATAGAATCACAGGGAGCTAGAAAATACATAGAATATTGTGTACCCAGCTGCTCTACAGAGTGACATCTTCTGTAACTGTAGTGTAATATAAAGCTAGGGAATCAACTTCAGCACAGTACTATTCGTTACAGACCTTATTCTGTGGTTGCCATTGTACACAACATTTTTGCAAACACACATTTTATTTTAAGCAATTTAATCCATTTATAATTCTCTAATTCTCTCTCTCAATCCCCCCACCACCCTCTGGTACTGGGGGACTCTTGCTTGCTAAGTAGGTGCTCTACCACTTAAGCCATGCTCCCAGCTCTTTTTGCTTTAGCTCTTCTTGCTTTTTTTTTAATTTTCTTTGCAGTGTTGAGGTTTGAACTCAGGGGCTACACCTTGAGCCACTCCACCAGCCCTTTTTTGTGATGGGTTTTTTGAGATAAAGTCTCAGGAACTATTTGCCCCAATTGGCTTTGAACCACAATCCTCCTGATTTCTGCCTCCTGAGTAGCTAGGATTACAGGCATGAGCCACTGGAGACCGGCTGAATGCTTTAGCTATTTTTCAGGTAGGATCTCATGAATTTTTTGCTCAAGGCTCATCTGTAGGCACCAAAGTGACCACGCTGAGAGAAGTGATCTGGCCAAGAGATTCTTTATTGCCAGGTGGGAGAGGGAGAGAGCCAAGGGCGGGGAGGGCAGGGGGCTTAAATACCCCTCAGTGAAACTCAGCATGATCTGATTGGTTAGGATCTTATGGTTCATGCTGATTGGAGGTTGGGGCAGAAGGAGGAATTCAATCTAGACTTGAGGC
The DNA here is from genome assembly GCF_047511655.1 of Castor canadensis. Taxonomy (NCBI): domain Eukaryota; kingdom Metazoa; phylum Chordata; class Mammalia; order Rodentia; family Castoridae; genus Castor; species Castor canadensis. The sequence continues at coordinate 170,558,404 of NC_133390.1, read as the reverse complement.
AGGACCGTGACCCTGGGAAACAGAAGCTTAAGGGTGCAGTAAGAACCGAAACCTATCCGTGCCATTATTGCCAACATCATCTATACTGAAATCCTCCTACCTATGCCTACCACATAGCTGGGATCACAGGGGCATGCCGCATGCCATCATATCCAGATAATTTTGTTGAGGTAGAGTCTCACTCACATTTTACCTGGACTGGCCTCAAACAGCAATCCTCTTGATCTCTGCCTCCAAAGCAGATGGGATTACAGATACAAGCCACTGCTCCCAGCATATGCATATGTAATTCTATGCAATTTTATCCCATGGATAAATTCACATTTTCCTTTAAGCAACCAGCATAGTGGAGTCACAGAATTCTCTGGTGCTGTCCTTCAGGCTTGCACACCTCTCCCCCATGCCTGCTACTCACCTGCTTTCCAGCTTTCCAGTTTTTCTTATTTTGTCGATATTTTGTTCGATAAATGACCATGGAGATGTAACCTTTGGTCACTAAACATGATGCCTTTGAGATCCTTCTTTGCTGCCTGTTATCAGTAACTCATTCTTCAAAATAAAAAGTTTTTATCATAGTATATCTGAATGTATATCACACATGATTTTTAAATTATTATTATTTTGCCTTGCTAGGCAGGGGCTGATGCACGGATGACATTCACAGGAATTTCAGGTGCTCAGGGTTCTTGACCCCGCTCTGAGGATAAAAGCACAGGTGGACTCCAACAGCAGAGGTCGGAAAGATATTATTTGTAGAGAATTTAGTTGGAGAAAAGAGAAGAGAAAGACTGCATATTGGAGAACGCAGGGGGACCTGGAAACCAGTGATCCTGTGGGCCAGGGTGGGGAGTGGGGTTTTATAGCCTATTTTTGCATTGCCTGAGGGCAGAGATGCCTTTCAGATGCAAACAGGCATTTCCTAGGGAGGAGAAGTGTCTCCTTGACCACTTACCGCCTTTTGGGACCTCCTGCAGTCCGTCCTTCAGTCCTTCAGGGCTATACCACTTGAGTCTCACCTTCAGTCCTCTGAATTTTTAATATTTTTTAGATAGGGTTTTGATATGTTTGTCGTTGGTCTTTTTGGTGGCACCAGGGTTTGAACTCATGTCCTCACACTTGGTAGGCAGGTCCTCTACCACTTGAGCCACTCCACCAGCCCTGTTTTGTGTTGGGTGTTTTTGACATAGATAGGGTCTTGTGAACTATTTGCCCAGGCTGACCTCAAATCACAGTCCTCCTGATCTCTGCCTCCTGAGTAGAACTGTAGACCCTCCTGCCTCATCTTACTAAGTGCTGGAATTACAGGCATATACCACTGTGTCTAGTTGTATACAGATTCCTAGTTTCTTTTTTTTTTTTTCCTTTTTCTTTTATTATTCATATGTGCATACAAGGCTTGGTTCATTTCTCCCCCCTGCCCCCACCCCCTCCCTTACCACCCACTCCGCCCCCTCCCTCTCCCCCCCACCCCCTCAATACCCAGCAGAAACTATTTTGCTCTTATTTCTAATTTTGTTGTAGAGAGAGTATAAGCAATAATAGGAAGGAACAAGGGTTTTTGCTGGTTGAGATAAGGATAGCTATACAGGGCATTGACTCACATTGATTTCCTGTGCGTGGGTGTTACCTTCTAGGTTAATTCTTTTTGATCTAACCTTTTCTCTAGTACCTGTTCCCCTTTTCCTATTGGCCTCAGTTGCTTTTAAGGTATCTGCTTTAGTTTCTCTGCGTTAAGGGCAACAAATGCTAACTAGTTTTTAGGTGTCTTACCTATCCTCACCCCTTCCTTGTGTGCTCTCGCTTTTATCATGTGATCAAAGTCCAATCCCCTTGTTGTGTTTGCCCTTGATCTAATGTCCACATATGAGGGAGAACATACGATTTTTGTTCTTTTGGGCCAGGCTAACCTCACTCAGAATGATGTTCTCCAATTCCATCCATTTACCAGCGAATGATAACATTTCATTCTTCTTCATGGCTGTATAGAATTCCATTGTGTATAGATACCACATTTTCTTAATCCATTCATCAGTGGTGGGGCATCTTGGCTGTTTCCATAACTTGGCTATTATGAATAGTGCCGCAATAAACATGGATGTGCAGGTGCCTCTGGAGTAACCTGTGTCACAGTCTTTTGGGTATATCCTCAAGACTGGTATTGCTAGATCAAATGGTAGATCGATGTCTAGCTTTTTAAGTAGCCTCCAATTTTTTTTCCAGAGTGGTTGTACTAGTCTACATTCCCACCAACAGTGTAAGAGGGTTCCTTTTTCCCCGCATCCTCGCCAACACCTGTTGTTGGTGGTGTTGCTGATGATGGCTATTCTAACAGGGGTGAGGTGGAATCTTAGCGTGGTTTTAATTTGCATTTCCTTTATTGCTAGAGATGGTGAGCATTTTTTCATGTGTTTTCTGGCCATTTGAATTTCTTCTTTTGAGAAAGTTCTGTTTAGTTCACTTGCCCATTTCTTTATTGGTTCATTAGTTTTGGGAGAATTTAGTTTTTTAAGTTCCCTATATATTCTGGTTATCCGTCCTTTGTCTGATGTGTAGCTGGCAAATATTTTTTCCCACTCTGTGGGTGTTCTCTTCAGTTTAGAGACCATTACTTTTGATGAACAGAAGCTTTTTAGTTTTATGAAGTCCCATTTATCTATGCTATCTCTTAGTTGCTGTGCTGCTGGGGTTTCGTTGAGAAAGTTCTTACCTATACCTACTAACTCCAGAGTAGTTCCTACTCTTTCCTGTATCAACTTTAGAGTTTGCAGATTCCTCTTTTCAAATGTGAGAGTAGAGGTCAAAAGCCACAGGTAGATAAACTTAGCGTCTTGTTCCGTGAGGTTCTAGCATGAAAGTTAATTAGGTCAGGTAGTTGGTGACTTCAGGACTTCGGTGGGGCAAAATTATCCACCATCTTGTCAGAACTTTGCCACCACAGGGAAAGTTCAGGAAGGATTCTTGAAATGCTTCTGAGTCAGCACTTGGGGTTGGGTGGGGCAAGTGCTGGCTGGGAGCTCAGTGCTGCAAACAAGTCTCGGAAAACTAGCATTGTTTTGTTGTATTTTTAACAGGGCCAATTGTCTGGCAGGCACAGAAAGTGTGCTTGGCAACTCGACCTACAGCCCTTGTGGAGAATGGGAGGAGTGAGTGCTTGTGGTCCAAGCCAGGATGGAGATGCCGGGCCTGGCAGGGACAACCAGCAAGCAGCTCTAGGAGGCTTCCGCCAGAGGTTAACTGGGAATCCTGGAGCTCAAATCCCATCTCTGCCTCTGTACCTGCTCATGGCCCCAGTGAACACAGCGTAAATAACTTAAGCAAAGTATAGCTCCAGAATGACACAAGGGGCAGTGCAGGCCTTGGAGTGGGAAATGGGGCAGGAAGGGGCAGTGAGCAGAACTGTCCCCTTTTCTCCTCCCCTGCCCTGCCCCCAATGTGTCAGTGGGGAGCCCTGGAGAGGGGCTGGGGGTTTGAGGGAGGAGCAGAACTAGTATGAGGTGTGGGGCAGGGGCCATCAGCTCAGCTTCTTCCCTCTCCTGCTGAAAGCTCCCAGGGGGCCCAGCGGGAGCCCTGGGGGGGAGGGGAGGAGCAGAGAATTGTCAGCGTTATCCACACCAGGAGCACCAAGCAGAGGAGACAAGGGCAGAAGGCGTCTGCAGGGCAAAAGAAGACATTCACAGAGCCACTTAAACTGCCTCATGCCTGTAGCTCTCACCTGTAATCATAGCTACTTGGGAGGCTGCAATTGGGAGGATCAAGGTTTGAGGCCAACCTGGGCAAATAGTTTGAGAGTCTCCATCTCCAAAATAACCAGAGCAAAATGGACAGGAGGAGTGGCTCAAGTGATAGAGCACCTGTTTTCAAGGGCCAAGCCCTGAGTTCAAACCCCGGTCTGTCCCCACCCCTAAAAAATCTTATCACTTCCCTCTCCCAAGATTCCCTGTCTGCAAAACTGGTGTGGTAACATGATCTCCCTCCTAGAGTTGAGATGAGGGATAAATTACTTAAAATATGTGAAGCACCTAGCATGCAGCCTGGTAGGAATTTTTAAAAATACACTCACGCTGTCGTTGTGTTGTTACCACGAGGACTGGAATGGGGAGAAATCCACTCACAGAAGTATGTTTGACTAAAAGGGAGACAGTGAGTGATGTTGGGGATCACCTGACAAGCAGTGTGACAAATGCCACCACACTCAACAGCTCCCCCCCCCCCACACACACACCCCGTAAAGACATCAGGCTGACCTGGGCAGAGCCACTGTGACACGAAGTCCCAGACCGAACACACAGCCAAGCAAAAACAGGCTGGCGGCCCACCCACCACAAACTGTGGCCCTGTGGCGCTGGTCCCTTCACTAAAGACCATTTGTTTAAAGGAGCCTGCCCAGTGCTGCCGTTTCTCTTTTTAAAAGCTACCAATAAAAATAAGCCCCAAATGGTCTGTATCTTTCTTTCTTTTTTTGTTTTTGGTTACTTTTAATTTTTTTCCAAGATGGTCCGTTTCTGCCATGTGGATAAAAGGTTCCCTTCTGCTGGGCTTGAATGTGGTGCCTCTCAAAACTCATGCTAAAGTTTGGTTGCCATTGGGAGGGTGGTGGGGAGGGGGCTTTGAGAGGCGATCAGGTCATTAAGAGGGATTAATGCCTTTCTTGCACTTCTGAGTTAATTTTCTCGGAACTGGATCTGTTATTTCAAGAATGGATTATTATAATATGAAGCCGCTGTAAGCCCCAAAGTGACCACACGGAGAGGAGAGATCTGGCCAAGAGATTCTCTATTGCCAGGTGGGAGAGAGAGAGAGCAGAGAGAGCCAAGAGAGAGAGAGAGAGAGAGAGAGGCAGGGCTTAAACACCCCTCAGTGGGACTCAGCATGATCTGATTGGTTAGGATCTTATGGTTCATGCTGATTGCAGGTTGGGGCAGAAGGGGAATTCAAGCTAGACTTGAGGCAGGACCGTGACCCTGGAAAATAGAAGCTTAAGGGTGCAGTAAGAACCGAAACCTATTGGCACCATTATTGCCAACAGCCGCCCCTCATACTTTGTCTTTCCTGCACGTGTCCACTTGATCTTCTGTGTCCACTTGCTTTTCTGTTTTCCACCTTCAGATGAAGCAGCATGAGACCTGTGCTAGTGCCACACTCGGGCTTCCCAGTCTCCAGAACTGTGAGCCAAAATAAACTTCTTTCTTTATAAATTACCCAGGCTCTGGTATTTTGTTATGACAACATAAAATAAGCTAAGACACCTTCTAAACAGAACTATGATTAGTGAACATCAGGAGTAATCATAGGACCACAGGGCCTGCTAACTCCCCCCGCCCAGGTTTTGAATCGAATTTGGAAACTAGCTATGTGGAGACTCCACAAACCCCCAACTCCCCTCAGAGAACCTTGGAAGAAAAATGCAAGTCAACAAAGAATATGAAAGTTGCTCTGAAGGTAAGAAGTCCATGGAGGTGATCTCTTAAAGAATAGATGAAACTTTTCCAAGCCAACAGATTAGGGCTGCCAGACTTAGCAAATTAAAATATACAACGGCTAAATTACAGTGTCACGTAAATAAATACTTTTTACCATGTCCCAAATATCGTCTGGGACATGACGTACTTGCACTAAACATATTTGTTGTTTATCTGACATTCACAGTGTCCTTTGTTTTAGGTGCAAAGGGACAAGGGTAGTGCCAAAAGGGACACACTCAAGTTACCGAGGTCTTAATATGGACCAGAAGCCCATCCGTGTGTGTTGTTCAGTCTTTAGTTTTGGGGTTTCTGGCTTTCCTTAAAAATGGGACTCTCCAACCATGCTGGCAGTAACCCCCACCATGAGAAAGACCTGGGATAGAAGGAAACTTGGAAAAGTGAAAATTGATTAATGATTTGTTAGGTCAGAGGCATTGTGGGTAAATTCCTTTGGGGGCTGTTGGTTGCATGAGGAGTCTGCAGCCCACATTTCAGGCCTGGGGAATCTGCCCTTTGGCAGGCTAGCAGCCATAGCTCACCCTAGAAGAGCCGGTGGCAAGGTCTTCTCCCTTTCCAGGCCAACAATGGGGCTGCAGGTCACATGCTGGAGAAATGTGTGCCAATGGCGCCCCCTGCAGACAGAGTCTGGAGTCGCAGGTTCTGAGAAGGGCCAGTTCATGTTTCCTAGCAATTGTGTCGCCACAGTTAGGAATGAGACAGACAAAATCTAGAACAAAAAGATGATCAGGAGAAGCTCAAGTTAGCAAGCTTTTGTGAAGGTCTTTCTAGAGAAAGTTCTAAATGTTCATTTACTCCTTAAAAAATCCCCAAAAGAGCCAGGCACCAGTGGCTCACGCCTGTAATCCTAGCTACTCAGGAGGCAGAGATCAGGAAGATCACAGTTGGAAGCCAGCCCAGGCAAATAGTTTAGGAGACCCTATCTTGAAAAACCCTTCACACTACCGGCCACAGGATGTTCAGATCCGTGCTCTTCACGGATGAGCCCTGAACACCCCATGCAAAAGGAAGCAAGCCAGGGTGCCCTGTTTTTTTCAGATTCTGAAGAAATTAGGCTAACAGAGATGTTAATCACTTGCCCAAAACCACATGACTGTTAAATGGCACAGCAAGGATTCGAACTCAAAAGTTACTTCCACCCAGGTGTCAGCAGCTCACACCGATAATCCTAACTACTCAGGAGGCAGAGATCAGAGGGAGGATCGTGGTTCGAAGCCAGCTAGGGCAAATAGTTCGTGAGACCCTGTCTCAAAAATAACCAACACACACACACACACACACACACACACAGGTGATCTCCAGCTGTGTGCTTTCAGTGAGTCATGAAATGTCCCTGACCTTTTAGTTTTCCAGTCTATACAATTCAGTAACAATGAACAGGGTTAGCAGTAGATTAATTGAACCAAATAGTAAACACAATACTGCACATGACAAGCATTCAATGAACACATTTATTCTTCTATTTCCCCAACACAGACCTTCGCCCATCTGCTGTGGCAGGAATGTATATTTATTAACTAAATATGAATTGTGTTCCTACTATGCACTGGACTCCAGATCAGCACTTTGCAGACGTGCTTTAAAATGGTACCTCCTGACTCCGCTGAAGGAATTGCTATGAACCCTAATTCTCAGACAAGGGAGCTGAGGTTATGGAGATGCAGGAATTTACCCACGATCCCTCAGTGAAGAGGACAAGGGGGTAGCATGAGATTGACCCATGGTATGTTTGCTGGGACTGTGGTATGAGCTAAAGCTGGGCAGAAAGGTTGCAAAGTGTCCAAGCATCAGAGACCTTCCAGAGCTCCAGGAAACCACGAGACAAAGCCAGGAGGCTCAGGCAGCTGGTGACTGTCCAGGGAGCTTCTCTGCCCTTACAGGCAGGTGGGGCCTCTTCTGTCTTCAGTGGTCTCATCAACAGGGAAACCCAGCAAAAGCAGATGAACCTTGAAGAGCCAGCAATTGCCTCCTTCCTGTGTTATTCTGCATTGAAGCAATACACTGCAGTCAAGCCCAGGGTTACAAATGCAAGGGCTGGCCCAAAAGACCAAAAATCGTATGTTCTCCCACATAGGCGGACATTAGATCAAGGGCAAACACAACAAGGGGATTGGACTTTGAGCACATGATAAAATTGAGAGCACACAAGGGAGGGGTGAGGATAGGTAAGACACCTAAAAAACTAGCTAGCATTTGTTGCCCTTAACGCAGAGAAACTAAAGCAGATACCTTAAAAGCAACTGAGGCCAATAGGAAAAGGGGACCAGGAACTAGAGAAAAGGTGAGATCAAGAAGAATTAACCTAGAAGGTAACACACAGGCACAGGAAATTAATGTGAGTCAACTCCCTGTATAGCTATCCTTAGCTCAACTAGCAAAAACCCCTGTTCCTTCCTATTATTGCGTATACTCTCTTCAACAAAATTACAGATAAGGGCAAAATAGTTTCTGCCGGGTATCGAGGGGGAAAGGGGAGAAGGAGGGGGTGGGGGAGTAAGGGAGGGGGTGGGGGAAGGGGGAGAAATGACACAAACATTGTATGCACATATGAATAAAAGAAAAATAAATAAATAAAATAATGGTTACAAGTTAAAAAAAAATGCAAGAGCCAGATTGATGGGATTCAAGTACTGGCCCTGCCGCTTACCAGCTGTGTGACCTTAGGCAAGGCTGTTTACTTCTCTGAACCTGTCCCTTCAACTGTCAAATGAGGGTTAAATACAACCTGCCACAGAGAGGGAGAACTGTTGGGAGAATAGACATTTGGGTACATACAAATAACCATGATTAACACATAGTAAGGGTTCAATAAATGTTAGCTGTTGTTACCATTAGTATTAGGACTGCAGAGGCAGTTACATTTTGGGGAGGGTCCTGGACAGTGCGGCCCAAGTAGCTCTGAGACCCCACCCAGTGAGGGGGAAGGGGGAGGGGCAGATTTTGATTCCCACCATGGTGGCCATCATGCAGCTTTGGTTATTTAAAGTTTGCACCTGCCTAGCAACAGCATTCTCATTCCTAAAGAGATTAATATGCAGATCTGGCAGAGGAAGGAAATCAAGTGGAGACCAAATAACCTTGCCAACTACTGTTGATTCTTCTTCAGTTCCAAAGCAAACAGATGTAAACCTCCTGGGATGAAAATGCACCCGAGAGTTTAAAGATCCAAGGGAATGACAATGTGGCAACACAACAAAATGCTTTGGAACAACTGGAGTCTATTTTAAGGACATGACACCAACTCTAAGGAAAATTCAGAAAGTTGTTATTAAGAGAGAACCATTAAGTTTTGGCAACCCCGATGGTAACACAGGGTTCTCCAATACAGTACAAGGTACGCCTTTCATTCAATCTTCTCAACTGGGTGACTTAGGTATCTGGCAAAAAAATACCATGGCATGGGAAGAAGATGCAGCCTGGCAAGCACAGAGACGTTCTGAGGCAGCACAAAAGAGCAAAGAGAAGCAGTATAAAGGAAGAAAATGGAGAAAGCATAGAGGCTAATAAAGAAGGAATAAAACAAAATTGGTGTGGAACTTTCGTTAATATTCGTCAAATGTCACAGTGCCAGAAGAAATGTGCGTTTCACGATCCACACATTTGTATAGACTCTTTAAGTTTTCAGAATACAAACACTCTGCTTGATTTTAATGCATTCACCAGGCCATCCAGGACACCGAGATTCTCTTCTGTTATGCTTTCCTTCAATGTGGTTATAAGCAAATTATTTATTAAATCTTGTTGGCTTTAAGCTATACTGCTATTGTCAACTGGGACAGAGTGGGAGACGCAGGTGTGGAGAGCCAGGGGTACAAGCTGGGGGAGGGTCAAACTATTGCTGGATATAAACTGATTAAAGCATGTATCAACATTATGGAAATGTGGCCTGACCCAGACAGCTTTAAAAATCAGTTAAGAGTTGGGTGCTGGTGCCTTAAGATAGAACCCCGCCTTCACAACCACTAGAGCAAAACGGGGCAGAGCTATGTGGCTCAAGCAGAAAGCATCTGCTTTCAGAGATTTTTCCAGTCTCACCAAAGTAACACAAGGAACTGCTCAGACCAAGCAGCTGTTGTCGTTAGTGCTCAGGGACATCACCCAGTTCCTCCTGGCATTCTCGCTTTCAGGACAGGAATCCAGGCATGGCTTGGAGTCCCAGTTCACAGGAGGACCTACGCCTCAGCAAAGCCTGCCTATTGCTGATGCATGGGTGCTAACATGATTCCGTTCCCCATCTCACAAGTGACAGCACCAAATCAAGTCACTCAGACTTGAGATGTTTTCTCAAAGGGGTGGGCGATGATTCACCCGTCACTCCTATTAATTGTTGTCAACCCTCTGCCTGTTGTTCACTAACACTCCCAATGAGGAACCCAATCACTAGCACTTAATACCTGGGCGTGGAGCTCAGTGGTTGAGCCTGCTTAGCAGACTGAGTTCAAATCCCAAATACGCCCACACAAACCAAGACTTGGGGGCTCAGTGGTAGCTCAACCAGTAAATCCTAGCTACTCAGGAGGATCCTGGTTTATGGCCAGGTCAGACAAGTTTAGAAAATACCTTTCCCCTTTAGTACAGCTTTTATTCACATATTCGTACATCTGGGCTATTTCTCCCCCCACCCCCTAAAGAATACATTTTAACAGGTTAAAAAAAAGCTGGCATTCCAGCTAACAGAAAGCATGAGATTATATTAATAAAGTAGAAAGGTCTGGGTGCTTGTCAAGTGATGTTGTGGAAAGTCAGATGAGAAACGAAGTGACACTTGAAGTGGAGCTCTTTTTATTTTATGCCAGTGGGCCCAGATGGACTTGCATACCTGTCTGAGCACTGGACAAAGGATTCACAGGGTATTTAAAAGGCAGTGCAGGGCATCAGGTTACAAGGAATGTGCTTGGGTTAATTAGGGTCTAGTAGTGAGTTAGAGACCTAAAGGAAGTCCTGCTTTGGAAAGTTTATTTACAGGAAACAAGGCAGGCAGGAATGGGTTGTTATCTCTGCATGGCGCCCTTTACCAGGGTCCTGAATTTTCTTTTACAGATTTGGCAGCTTCCCATGTTTTACAGCCCTGTTTCAAGGCAATCTTCCTCTTCAACCAGAGAGCCTGCCTAACAAGGAGGTTGAGTTCAAACCAAGTTGGGGAGGGAGGAGTGAGAAACCTTGTAATGCTTTCCAGAGAAGTGCCCAATGAGCCCATTCACCCCTCCCATACACCTGGGACATGAACCCAAACTGAGCACACCCATTAATCTCCAATGGCCAATTATTTAAAAGGGTTTATTTTTAAGATACAGAATTAGTCCTCGAAATCTTCAGAGAACTCTAATCAGTCTCAGCAGAAAAAGCTGATTTCTTCCAAGAAGGCCTGTGATACTCCAGCTACACAGCTGAGAAGCACCTAAGAAACAGAAGGTAGATTACGGTCAATGCTCCACTTTAGTCAGAAGTCTTACACATTCTTTGGTTCATTCACTAGGCAGACAGTCCAATAACTCATCTCCTGTACCTGTGTTAAATAAGCTTTTCCAGGTGAGGACAAAAATCCAGAACTGCCTCACAAGTTCAACTTCAGTACAAGGAAAAATAAATTTGAACACATGGAAAGGAGCAACAGGACGTGAATGTGCTCACAAGACATTCTTGTGACATTCTTATGATTGGAGGAGAGGCTCCGGTGGAGCACCTTCTTTGCAAGTGTTAAGCCTTCAGTTCAAACCCCACTTCCACTAAAATAAATTCCTCTTAAATGTCTAGAGCTACACAACTCGTGTATACATTGACCACTAACATTAACTGGTATACCTTTTAGGTTTTAAAAATTAAGAGAATGCATTACCAGGAGACACACCTGTTTGTAGCAAACACATCATACTCAAGCAAGTCAGGGAAAAACTAGGAATGGTTTGTAAAAACACTCCTATGCTAGGCACAATTTATGGAAGCTGATTCAGGTCATCCTGTTTGATCTGTTGTATGTATGTATGTATATCCCAGTCACATAACCAGACAGGTTTTCAAGGAACACTGGCAAGGGGTGGCTGAGCCCTAGCTACTCAGATGCAAGGCAAGAAAACAGTTCCAGGCCAGCATGGACAAAAAGCCTATCCCACAAACAAAAGAGCTGGGGCTTGGTGTGGCTCAAATAGGAGAGCCTAGTCATGTGCAGTCCCCAGGGACCAAAAAAAGGGGAGGAAAGCAAACTCAACTCCATGTTCAGGAACTTTAAGCCAAGTCCTGTTTGATTTCAACCTTGGAACTGGATTTCCTCCAGTGAGCAAATGACTGCTATGGGGCTTGACATCTGCAAAGCAGAAAGCTTACCTGTTGCAGGACAATGAACCAAGCCAAAGATCAGACTGAATGTACACTGGCAAGCAGGGCTCCTGACCTGTAGAAATAAGGCCAAAGAAGGTTAACACTGGAGAAACCAAGAACGGAGCAAGCACAAAAGACAAGCTATTTCTGAGCTGATGCATCAGACAAAACTGGCTAATAGTTTAGTTAGATCAACAGGGTCGATCTGATGGGGAAAAAAGTTAAGTCATCAGTTGCATCAACTTACTTTGTAAGTTAAAGAAAATAGAATGTAGGCCAATCAATACTGGAAAAACCCCACCTATCACCTCCCCTGCATGTCCTGTGTCACCTGAAGGAGACATCATGTAATCACCATCCTTTCTTCGCTCTTGGTCAGACTGATCCACTCAGTCTTATTTCTGCCAGCAGCAAAACTGAAAAGAAAGAGAAAGCTAAGTTCCCATAAGCTAGATGGCCATTGGAGGAGGCACTTCCTGCTCGAGCTGGCACATCAGACAGTAACTGGCTTAGAATTTAGATCAACATGGTCGATCTGTCGGGGAAAAAAGTTCAGTCATCACTTATGCCAGCAGGGAGCCTTGGTGAGCCTTTAGCAAAGAGTAAGATTTGGTTGGCATGTTGGTCTGCTGGTACTCATTCATGAGAAGTTTATGTTGTGTCCTGCTGCTAGCAGTAAAGCAATAATCATCAATTTCTTTAACAGTGAGACCAATAGAAATTTTCTAAGCAACAAGATGTTACCAATAATTTCCTGTTAAGAAACAGGCTGGGAGCCAGTCGCTGGTGGCTCATGCCTGTAATCCTAGTTACTCAGGAGGACAGCATTTTAAAGTCAGCCCAGGCAAACAGTTTGTGAGACCTTATCTCAAATAAAAACCCATCACAAAAAAGGACTGGTGGAGTGACTCAAGGTGTAGGCACTGAGTGCAAAAGAATTTGGATCTGGGAAAAACAAAGCTAAAAAAACTCCCGAGGCAATAGTCTCAGCCCTTTAACTACCTCACTCCCGCATTCATGCAAAGAAAAGTTAGTTATGCAACTGAGAATTGATTTGAATGGCTGTTCAATGGAAGCATTATCTGGCTTTCCGGAAACCGTAAGGTATTATCCATCCACATAGATATTTAAATGACCAAGAGAGCAGATGAAGAAATGGGATCCAAAAATCTGTGTAAAGAGGAATTCACTAGAAGCAATTTCTAATAAGCAGTATGTGACAATTATAATGAAAGCCCCTAATACTCAGCACCTAGGAGGTACTCAGCAGAAATTGGCTAGAGGTTTAACTAGGGGCTGAGCACGTGCTTACTATACATGAACCCGTGGGTCCGTCTGCAGCATCCCAAAAAAGAAAAAAACCACAGCTGCTACTAAATCTTAAAACACAGCCAACCCAGCTCTTCAAAGCACGAATTTCCTACAATACGCGAGAAGACAAATGCTTACCGGAGCTTAGGAGATCGAAGGTTGCAGGTAATTAAACGGGATTCCTCTGGAGGTCCCGATATGATCAGAGCCTCCAACAACCATTCTGCACCGCTTTGTCGCGCTAGCCTAACAAAACAAAAGAAAAAGACATTGTCGCCATCTTGCTACTAATAGAAAAGAACAGTGAAGGGCGTTCGGGGGCTGGTGTATCAGGACTAACTGGCAATTGTTCTAAGAGATCAGCATTGTCGATCTGATGGGGAAAAAAGTGAGGTCATCATTTACACCAGCCAAGCGCTAACAGACCCTCGCGGAAAGCGGAGTTTTTCCAGATTAATTTATTGGACCTAAAACCAATTTGCGTTCCGCGCTGAAGCTAAGAGGGGCGACGGCAAAGAAATTTAAAGGAGGACCAAAGTCCGCGAGCAGATGACAGTAGGGATTCCACTCACCCTAAACATAACGTGGATGCCGGGGAAAAGTCACCTCCTGTGAAACGCAGGACCTAAAACAACAGAAAGACGCCGCAGAAGTGAAAGAACGAAAAGACCACGGGACTTCTCTTATATAATCCGAGTCGGCTCGCGCGCCTGCGCACTGGTCTCGCACGCTCTTCTTCCGGCCGCGCCGCAGCGCTCTCTGGGATATGTAGTCTGTGAGCCGCGCCAGCCCGAGGCGCTGTAATGGTTGTCAGAGCCGCGTCTAGCCCCGCCCCCTCCCCCGTACACCCTGGGCAGTCCAGGCTCCTCCGCCTTGCCGCCATGTCGCGCTTCTCACGCATCAAGCCGCCCGCCGGGTCCCCTCTCCTTCGGGGCCAGAGGAGGCCTGCGACAGTCTGGGGCGCAGTTAGCCCGCCCCCTGCTGTCCCCTCCCCTCGGCCGCGCCTGCCCGAGCCCGCCGCCCCCGCCGCCGCGGGGAGCCGAAGCGACACCGCCCTTCCGCCCGCCCCGAGGGCGGGGTCGCCGGCGAGCCCGGCCCGGCCCCTGGCTTGTGCCCGCGGCCCGCTCCTCCCCCTTCTCCTCCTCCTCCTCCGCTTCCTCCTCTTCCTCCGGGCCGCCCGCCCGGCTCCTCGCCCCGCCCAGGGTCTGCGGGGAAAGGAAACCGAAAGTGCGCGGTGCCGGGCGGGGCCGCCGACCTGCCCGAGCCCGAGCCGAGTACTAGCCGGGGCGGTGGCTCTGAGAGGACACGCCGGAACCGGTGAGTGACCGCCGCTTGTCCCGCACCTGCTCCTGACCTGCTCCACCCCCGGCGACTCTCTGCCTCTACACAGAGCCCCGAGTCCCTTCCCTTCCGCACCCCAAAGTCCCCTCTGCACCCCCAGAGTCCCTGTCCCCTTCCCTCCGGGTCCCCATTACCCTCCAGTGTTCCTGTCCTCACCCCTGCGAGCCCCTTGCACCTCCAGGGTCCAGATCCACTCTCCTCTGCACCCCCATCATCCCCAGAGTCCCGTCACCTCTCTTCCACTTCCTTGGCACCCGGAGAAGTGCCCATCCCCTTGGGTCACCTGCTACCCCCGTCCCCCGCCCGTCAGTGCATCTGCTACCTTCTTTTGCGTCCCCATCCTCTCAGTTCATCAGGAGCTGTCCCCTGGGCCCCCCACTGAAGCAGCCCCCTCCTGCCTTGGCTCCCCCATCTCTGCCCCCCACCCCATCTCTGCCCCTCACTTCCTGCCCAACTACTCCTTGCATCTATCTCTGTCCTCCACCTCTTGCAAAGTCCTCTCATCACCCTACATGCCCCATCCCTCAAGCCCCCTATTACTCCCGCAGGCACCCCCAGCTGAACTCTGTCCATCCTTTTTCTCTTGAAGCTCTCAGACCTCTCCAGCTCTCCCTACTTCAGCTGGGGTAGGGGGATGGCACCTTCCTTCCCACCCAACCCTGGCTCTCCGTTGACCCTATACTGTGTCCTGCAAACCAGCTGTGGATTCTTGATTCACCTCTTCCATCCACCGTGCTAATTACCATTCTCTAAAGGCTTGTCCCTAGCCACTTGACCATCACTGATTTTCTTCTGCGCTCTCAGCCTTGATTCTCCCCAAAAAACATTTGTTTCCTTTTTTTGTAGCATTTCCTTTTCCTAAGCACTCCTCCCTTCCTTTCCTAACATTTGGGGTTTTTTTGGTTTTTTTTTTTTTTTTTGGCTTTAATTTCTTTTAACACCCCACCCCAAGTTTCTGGGCTTCTATTTTAGTATCTTTCAAAAAGAGGAAGAAGGAATTTTCCCTTCAAAATTACAAAAACAAAACAAAACTTAAGTATTGAACTTGCACAAGAGAGCAGGGTTTGATAAGATGAGGGAAGAGACTGCAAAAATATTCCCAGAGGGAATAGAAGGGACTCCTTTATCTGATGAGGACAAAAACTACCACTCATATAATGCCAAATCTATTCACAGTTTTCAGCTATGAATATTTTTAAACTCAGTGACAAGGACAGGCTCAAAAATCCCTTTGCTGGGGACTCTGAGTCACCTACTTTTTCCATAGCCCAAGCGCACATGAGGTGCAGGGGTTATCGAGAAGTTCTTAAAGGGGCATTCTCTTAGAGAACATTGTTAAAAATCATCGAGGAAGGAGAGGGAAGAATTGCTGGGTTTTGGTCCTGAGGATTAGCACCCTGTAGATGCTACTGAAACCTGTAATTTCTTCCTCTTGATTCAGTAGAGCAGAGGGCTTGATCCCTTGGGTGTGCTCCAAAGAGTAGGAGAAAGGATAACTGCTCACTGATTATTTTCAAAGTATAAGATACTGCAACCTATAGAGTATTTATAAGTATTTATATATTTATGTAAGTATTTACAAGCATATTTGTATAAGTATTTATAAGGTACATGCAGATAGGATGGCAAATACATGGTTTGGGATTAACAAAAATGTACTCCTTTTGTCCTGGCAGTAATATTTATCTGCTTTGTGGGAGAGGAAAATGAAACCTAGCAACTGATTGAGTAACTTGGCTACAGCGTCAGCCAAACAGTAGTTTTGGATGTAAATTGATGATGCTCCCTCTGCCCCAGAAAGTGCAAAGAATGGGGGAATTTGGTCCCTACATTGTGAATTTAGTGTTTTGGGCATTCACAGAGTTGAGCATTTGTGCTCATGACTAAACTCCAAATTTGGCTCTTAGCTAATAAGCCGTTAAAGTGTAAAAGCAGTACTGGCTTTATTGTGTTTGGGCTTTGCTGCTAGATGCTGTGTCTCAAGGGCACTGACAGTTCTCAGCCTGTATGGTTCAGATAACTGAAATTAACGTGAATGAGGAAGAACTGGAGGGATTCAGACATGGAGGAGAGACGACCTCAGCTGGAGGCCAGGCCCAGGAATCTCTATACCAACCTCAGAGGTAAGCAAGGTTTCCTACTTAGTGGAAAGGAAATTCTAAGGAGTAAGGAAATTGGGTTCTCTGTGAATGAGTTGGCCCACCTTATATTTCCTGCATCTGCCAGGTAAGAACGGCTCCCTAGCCACAGCCTCGGTGACTGAAGGACAGCTGGTCCTCCACTTACCTGAGAGAACTGATGAATGACACAGTTCATTTCAGCAAAAACAGTGGTAGAGTAGCAAAATGGTAATCACTCTTGGTTTGGAGCAGCACTATCCAATAGAAATAGTACAAGCCAAAAACAATTCTTAATTGTCTAGTAGCATTTCAAAAAGTAACAAGAAACAGGTGAAATTGATTTTTGAAATTTGCTAATAAAGTTTAATGCTGTGTTTTAACTCAAAACATCCAAATACTATCATTATATTGTAATTGAGTATGATATTCAACGTATTGCATATGACAGACCAATAACTTTAATAATGTTTTATTTCCCTTCAAAACTTAAGTATTAGTCATATTTTTCATACTTAGTAGCCACATGTGGTCAGTGAGTATATATTACATAGTGGATAGTTCAGGTACAAGAGTGTTACTGACTGGAGAAATTGTTCTGTTTGCTGAGAACGTGTGTGTGCGTGCGTGTGTGTGTGTGTGTGTGTGTGTGTTTTGCTGAAGGAGCCCTGTGTGTGTGTGTCTGTGTGTTGCTGTGTGTGTGTGTGTGTGTGTGTTTTGCTGAAGGAGCCCTGTGTGTGTGTGTGTGTGTGTGTGTGTGTTTTGCTGAAGGAGCCGTGTGTGTGTGTGTGTGTGTGTGTGTGTGTTGCTGAAGGAGCCCAGGTGTGTGTGTGTGTGTGTGTGTGTGTTGCTGAAGGAGCCCAGGTGTGTGTGTGTGTTTTGCTGAAGGAGCCCTGTGTGTGTGTGTGTGTGTTGCTGAAGGAGCCCAGGTGTGTGTGTGTGTGTGTGTTGCTGAAGGAGCCCAGGTGTGTGTCTGTCTGTCTGTGTGTGTGTGTTGCTGAAGGAGCCCAGGGCCTGAAGCATGCTAAACAAGTGTTCTGCTAAGCTAATCCCAGCCTGATCACAACTTTCTAAACAGTCAATGGATTCTTGCTTTTTCCTGCGTCATTTGGATTTTAGCTTTGAAACAAATCAGAAAAAACTGTGGGATTTTGTTTTATGGCCTATGTGATTATTGAAAGAATGAGAAATTATAACAATTTTTATTCTGTCAAGATACTAAGTTTTTTAATCAGATCAAAATATTAAAAATAGGACTTTCCTGATATTGTAGGAATTGAAAATAAATATTAATATAATAATTATTAAAAACTTGGGGGCTGGGGGGAGGAGGTGGTCCAAACAATGTGTATACATTTGAGGAAATGTAAAAAAAGATTCAAAACACAAAAAAACAACTTTGGGGCTGCCAGGGGCTGGTGGCTCACACCCTTATTCCTAGCTACTCAGGAAGCAGAGATCAGAAGGATCATGGTTCAAAGCCAGCCTGGGCAAATAAGTTAGCAAGACCCTATCTTGCCTAAACCCTTCAGTAAAAAAGGGTGGTGGAGTGGCTCAAGGTGTAGGCCCTGAGTTCAAGTCCCAGTACTGAATTAAAAAAAAACTTGGGGGCTGGCAGAATGGCTCAAGTGGTAAAAGCATCCACCTAGTAAGCATGAGGCCTTGAGTTTAAACCCCAGTGCTGCCAAAAAAAAACCAAAGAAGCAAAAGAAACCCTTGGAGTTCAGTTGTACAGCATTTACATTTTACCAAATCCTTCTTTATGTTGTTACATTAAAATTTTCTCCATTTGGACATGGTGGTACATGCCTGTAATCCCAGCACTTGAGAGGCTCAGGCAGGAAGATTGAGAATTCAAGGGCAGCCTGGACTACATAGCAAGTTCACAGTCAACTTGGGCTATATAGCAAGGCCTTGTCTCATAAATTAATTAAATTTTCTCTGCAAGGTGCAAAACGAAAACTATGTACATAAATATATTTAGTATCTGGTGTCATTAAATGGTTTGGTCATCTCAGGTATTTGTATTTGCAGCTTTCATAACTTTTTTATGTGCACATTCTGTTTTGTTTTTAGAATCTCCATGTAATTCTGCTAAGTTGAATTAGCTCCAGTTTCAGTATTAGAGGAAAGGAAAGTAAAAAGATTGGGAGTCTCCCATGTTGAGCAAGGTCCTTATGACAGGAGAGGCAGCTCAAGGAGGACAAGTGTGGCTTCCTTCACAGGGTGGTGGTGGTGTCCCCAGTGTGCCACGGTGTTCTTGCCATCTCTCTCCCCCCAGCTTCCTGTATAGTGTTGATAACTGATAAGTACCATGTGGATGAACTCGCACTTTGCAAAACAGGAAATCTTGAGTTCGTTTTTCAGTTTCCTGAAACAAAACTTGACATCCATGTTTCAGTTTCCTTCACAATCTATGAGTTAGCTGAAAAAAACATCACAGTAAAGGAAGCCCTACCTTCCTGTTTCCCACTCAAACAGCATTTGCTGATGCAGGACAAAGTTGAAGTGGTATTTCTCTGTATAGTTTCAGTCTACTTGATGTCTCTGTAGCCTGTGCTAGTTGTGTAGCAGAACCACTGGCTACAGAGATCACTAGTGTATTCCCAATAAAGTATTACTATTGCTACTAGCTGACACTTAGAGCTTTTCATGTGTCCCGTGCTGTTCTCAGCATTTTACAGACATGTAATGTACAACAAGCCAGATGCTGAGATTCAGAGAAATTACACCAGGTTACCCAGTGAGGAAGTGCCCTGGTCAGCATTTAAACCAGATCCGTTTCTCCCTAAACCTCATCTCTGACTGCTGTCTGGTACTGGGAAGAGGCTAGAAGCAATGAGCTGACCTTTTCGACCCTCAGAAACTTGAGTCCCAGTTTGTGAAATTAAATGAAATACTACATACATTTTTTTCTTTAAGACACAACAAATGCTTATTCCTTTTCCCCTTTGCATCCTTTAGAAAAACAGTATTTTCATAATCTTCGCAGCAATAATAATCTATTTGTTTTCATTTTGATGTTGGGGATCAAACTCAGGGCCTCATGCATGCCAGGCAAGTGTTCTACCACTGAGCTGTACCCCCAGCTCTATCATTTTTGTTGTTGTTGTTCTTTTTTTTTTTGTTACTGTTGCAGTATCCTAGGGTTTGAACTCAGGGCCTCACCTTGCTAAGAAGTCACTCTATCACTTGAGCCATTCTGCCAGCCTATTTTTTGTGAGTTGGGTATTTTTGAGATAGGGTCTCAATTTTTTTGCTGGGGCTGGCCTTGAACTATGACCTTCCTAATTTCTGCCTCCTAAGTAGCTAGGATTACAGGCGTGAGCCACTGGTGCCTTGGTTGTTG
This sequence comes from Castor canadensis, assembly GCF_047511655.1. NCBI lineage: Eukaryota > Metazoa > Chordata > Mammalia > Rodentia > Castoridae > Castor > Castor canadensis. The sequence goes on along the minus strand of NC_133390.1, from coordinate 170,538,491 downwards.
GTTTTGTTTTTTTGAGACAAGAGTCTCATTGTGTAGCCCAGGCTGGCCTTAAACTTTGATCTTCTGACTCAGTGTCCCAATTTGGCCAGCACACCTGATTCCCTAGCCCTATTTTTCATTTGTTACACAACTTAGTAGGACACCTTTTCACTCTCCAAGTAAAACCTGAGCTTAATTGTTTTAGAAAATGAAAACATTATTGTCCTGTTGAGTTTACTTGCCCCTTGATTTTATGCTTCTCATTTTGTGTAGGGCCTATGGATGGAGAATTACCACCAAGAGCTAGAAATCAGGCCAATAACCCACCAGCCAACACACTCAGAGGAGGAGCCAACCATCCCAACAGGCATCCTAGGGCCAACAGTCATCCTGTTCCTTACCGGCAAAGGGAAGAAAGATTTAGAGCCATGGGCAGGAACCCACATCAGGGAAGACGGAACCAGGAGGAACATACCAGTGATGAAGCTAGAGGCCAAAGACATGGTCAGGAGAATGACACCAGACAGAGAAATGACAACCAGGAGGGTAGGAACCGCAGGATACCATGGCCCAATGAAAACTTCCAGCAGTGGCGGAGCCCCCATCAGAAGCCTGCAGAACAGCCACAGCAGGCAAAGAAACTGGGTTATAAATTCCTAGAAAGTCTTTTGCAGAAAGATCCCTCTGAAGTGGTTATCACACTTGCCACGAGTTTGGGCCTGAAGGAACTCCTATCTCATTCTTCCCTGAAATCCAGCTTTGTTGAACTCATCTGCCAGGTTCTTCGGAAGGCTTGCAGCTCCAAAATGGACCGTCAGAGCATTCTCCATGTGCTGGGCATATTGAAGAGCTCCAGATTCCTCAAAACCTGCCTACCTACGTATGTCGTAGGGATGACTACTGAGCCCATCCCTGACATTCGAAACCAGTATCCAGAGCACATAAGCAATATCATCTCTCTCCTCCAGGACCTTGTAAGCATCTTCCCCGCCAGCTCTGTGCAGGAAACATCCATGCTCATTTCTCTCCTGCAGACATCTCTTAATGCTTTGAGAGCCTCTGGTGTTGACATAGAAGAGGAGACAGAGAAGAACCTGGAAAAGATGCAGACCATCATTGAGCATCTTCAGGAAAAGAGGCGAGAGGGCACTTTAAGAGTGGATACCTACACTCTAGTGCAGCCTGAGGCTGAAGGCCAGGTTGAGAGTTACAGGACCATGCCCATCTATCCTACCTACAATGAAGTGCACTTGGATGAGAGGCCCTTCCTTCGCCCCAACATCATTTCTGGAAAATATGACAGCACTGCTATATATCTAGATACCCACTTCCGACTCCTGCGAGAAGATTTTGTCAGACCTCTGCGGGAAGGCATCTTAGAACTTCTCCAAAGCTTTGAGGACCAGGGCCTGAGGAAGAGGAAGTTTGATGACATCCGAATCTACTTTGATACTAGGATTATCACCCCCATGTGTGCAGCATCAGGCATTGTCTATAAAGTACAGTTTGACACCAAACCGCTGAAGTTTGTTCGCTGGCAGAATTCCAAACGATTGCTGTATGGGTCCTTGGTGTGCATGTCCAAAGACAACTTTGAGACGTTTCTTTTTGCCACTGTTTCTAACCGGGAACAAGAAGATCTCTGCCGAGGAATTGTCCAGCTGTGCTTCAATGAGCAGAGCCAACAGCTGCTAGCAGAGGTCCAGCCTTGCGACTCTTTCCTCATGGTGGAGACCACGGCATATTTTGAGGCCTACAGGCATGTCCTGGAAGGACTGCAGGAGGTCCAAGAGGAAGATGTCCCCTTCCAGAGGAATATCGTGGAGTGTGACTCTCATGTCAGTGAGCCACGGTACTTGCTAATGGGTGGCAGATACGATTTCACCCCATTAATAGAGAGTCCTTCAGCCACCACGGAATCGCTGAGGAATGCCGAGGGCTTGAGACGTCCTAGAGTTAATGTCTTAGACATTAGCCAGTGGCCCTCAAAAGACGCCCTGAAGCTGGATGACTCCCAGATGGAAGCCTTACAGTTTGCTCTCACAAGGGAACTGGCTATTATCCAAGGACCTCCAGGAACAGGTAAGACAGGATTTTGCTCTAAGCTTCTGGAATGTCTCATTTAGAAGTACTCCCCTGAAGTGGACCTAAGTGTGGTCATAGAGTATCCACTCAGTCATTTTCCATTAGGGAACATAGGCATGCATAGTAATTGACCAAAATCACACAATTAGAAAGACTGCTAGAGATCACTTTCAAGGACGTGCATAATCTCTACTTTACCAGAGGACATAGTAATTTGTTCAATTTTATACTATTTTAAATTAAATAGGGCTGGGGGCATGAGTCAAGTGGTAAAAACCCTGCCTACCAAGCACAAAAACCTGAGCTCAAAACCCCAGTACCACCAAAAAAAAAAATCTGAGGACAGCATAATGAAACCCACCAAACACTGAAGCAGAGAGGAAGAGGGAGAGGGAGAATGGAAATATAATGGGGGGAGGGGACTTGTTGAAGGTACACTGTACACATGCATGGAATTATCACAATGAAATCCCCTTGTATTCTTAATATATTATGATTCAAAAATTTAAAAATACGTTTTTTAAAAAGAAAAAAATAGTATCAAATAGTAAATCACAGTGCCAAGCACTACTTTACACATTTATGCATTAACTGATTATATCCTCACAACACACCTTTGGGGTAGCATTCAAACCATTTTACTTCTGGGTGCCAGTGGCTTACACCTGTAATCCTAGCTACTGGGGAGGCAGAAATCAGGAGGATCGAGATTTAAAGCCAGACCAGGCAAATAGTTCTCAAGAAAACCCAGCACAAAACAGGGCTGGAAGAGTGGCTTATATGGTAGAGCAAGCCTGAGGCCCTGAGTTCAAATCCCAGTACCTCAAAAAAATTTACATGTGAAAAATCTAAAGCAAAGAAAGGTTAAACTACCCCTTATTTAAGTGGTATGAAGGCCTTACAGATGGTAATTGACAGACCTAAGAGTTGCACACAGTGGTGTGGCTGTGGAGTCCTGGTTCCTGTCCTCCACGCTGAACTTTATTCTTGTGGAAGTGACTCACTATACCTGACCCCCATGTGCCATGCTCTAGTCCTGCTCTAGGGTGGTAATTTGATTTGCACTTTGATGAATATCTTTCCAGGTGTTCTCAGAGCATTTATGTGTTTACATGTGTACATGTATAGGCTGGTGGAATGGCTCAAGTGGTAGAGCACCTGACTGGCAAGCATGAGGTCCTGGGTTCAAACCCCAGTGCCACCAAAGCAAAACAATACACAGTTCCTTGTGATGAGATTTTTTTTTTTTCGGTACTGAGATTTAAACTCAGGGTCTCATGCTTGCTAGGCAGGTGCTCTGCCACTTGAGCCACTCCTCCAGTCCTTAAATGATGAGAAAATATGCATAATTTAAAAAATCACTGCTATAATGCCTTGGTGGGCAAACTTATTTGTGAGTCATTTCACACAGAAACAATATATCCTGCAGAGAAATTCCTAACTGGATCAAGAATAATGTTATTTGTAAGTTTGTTTGTTTGTTTGTTTTTCAATACTGGATTTTGAACTCAGGCCCTCATACTTGCTAGGCAGGTGCTCTACCATATACCCCTAGCCCTTTGTTTTTTTGAGACAGGGTCTCACTATAGGGCCCAGGCTGGCTTTGGACTTTTGATTTTCCTGTCTCAGCCTCCCAAAGTGTTGGGATTACAGGCATATACTGCCACACCCAGCTTGCACTTCTTATTTTATTTGTTTTATGGTTTTGGGGATCGAACCCAGGGCCTTGTGCATGCTAGGCAAATACTTAACCACTGAGCTACATCCCCAGTCCCTCACTATTTGAGGCCAGCCTGAGCAAAAAGTTTGCAAGACCCTCCATCCCACCCAGTAGCTGGGCAAGGTGGCACACACCTGTCACCTCAGCTACACAGGAGACTGAGATCTAGAGGATCATGGTTCCAGGCCAACCTAGCCAAAAATTTCATGAGACCTCATCTCAACAGAAAAAGCTGGGCATAGTGGTACATGCCTGTCATCCCAGATACTGGGGGAAGCATAACTAGGAGGATCATGGTCCAGGCCAGCTGGGACAAAAAGGAAGCCCCTCTCTCAGAAGTAACCAGAGCAAGCCAGGTGGCTCATGCCTGTAATCCTAGCTACTCAGGAGGCTAAAATCAGGAGGATCATGGTTCGAAGCCAGCCCAGGCAAGTAGTTCAAAAGACCCTATCTTGAAAAAGGGCTGGTGGAGTGACTCAAATGGTAGAGTGACTCTCTAGGAAAAACAAGGCCCTGAGTTCAATTCCTAGTACCACCAAAAAAAGGAAGTGTCAAAATAACCAGAGCAAAAAGGGCTGGAGACATGGCTCAAATAGTAAAGCATTGTGCTGCCTAGCAAGCACAAAGCCCTGAGTTCAAACCCCAGTACAGCCAAAAAAAAAAAAGGGTGGGGGGAATTAAATACCCCTTCTTGTATTTGTTAGCTATTTATATGTGTGCTCTTATAGATTGTCTTTCCATATGCTTTCCCCATGCTTATGTTGAATTCTTTTTTATTGATTTGTTGGAGGTGTTTGTATTTTCAAACTATGCATGTTGCAAACAGTTTTCTTCTAATGTTATCTCTTGAATTAGGGTTCTTCAATTCTAAGTTCAATAATCTTTTCAGGATAGAAGACACAAACACATACTAGTAAAGGGCCTATCTGTAAGTAAAGGGTCATTTGAGGGATGAAAATTCCAAAACAGCCACTCTTGTCAGATGAAGGAAGCCCTGGGAAGGGATGGGGTAAATAGTGAGTTCCAAAGATTGTCTTTTCTGCTGAGGTATGCTTATCCTCCAGTCCTCCAAACTACAAACTAGAAACATAGGTGTCATCCTTTTCTGCTCACCCCTATCCCAGTCAAACTGTTACCAAGTTTCAGTCATTTTTATCTCTGAAACTTCTACCTCCACAGCTGAAGGCAGACCTTGGCCTTCATTCACCCAGAAAATGGCATGGGCCTCCCATCCAGTCTGCCCCATTCCCTCTTGCCTGTGCTTAGTCAGTTGTCGCTTCCCCAGGGAAGCCTCTCCCAACCTCATCGACCAGGCTGGAGCCTTCCATGTCTTGTGGGTTCCATGTGTCTCTCATTTAACCAGAGTTAGGATTTGTCTTTGTCTTTCTCTTCTGCAGGACTGTAAGAACTCAGGGCCTTGTGCTTTGCTAGGCAAGTGAGCCATGCCCACAACCCCTTTTGTTTTTTTTAAATTATTTTTCAGATAGGGTCTCATCATCCTGAGCTGGCCTTGAACTGTGATCATCCTCCCTATGCCTCCAGCATAGCTGGGGTGATGGGCATGCCATCATGACCAGCTTATTTGAAAGATGGAGTCTCGCTACTTATTACAGTATAGTGAAGTCTTTGATTTTCCTGTATCACTCTTAGGCACCTGAGTTTTTCAGGACAGTGGCTACCTTAACCTGACACAACTTAAGAATTTAGCAGTTTATAGACATAATTTATGTATAGCTGACTTTAATCTTGAAGTCTGAGTTTTCCCCTCATGTCACAAAGGCAGGCTTTCCATGGTATGGAAAAAGAATTTGCTACATGACGGCTGGTGGAGTGGCTCAAGCAATAAAGGCATCTGCCTGGCAAATGTGAGGCCCTGAGCTCAAATCCCAGTGCGGCCAAAAAAAAAAAAAACTTTGCTACATAAGATTGGAAAGCGCAGTTTACATTTATCAATCGGGGACTGAAAAGTACCTTACAGCTTTGAGAGAGAGAGAGATTTCTGTGTGCTAATAAAGAACTACTTCCAATACATAAGTGAAAACCAGAATATAGTCTGCTATTACATGTATTCAACAAAGAAACTGGAAAAATAAAAACATCTCTATTTGCTTATGTATGCATAGAAATACTATTACTGGAAAGTTGCTCAAGAGCCTGCTAACATCAGTTTCTTCCAGTGAGACACTGTGTGGCTTAGAGACTTTTTATAATATACTTATTTATGCTGCTTAAACTTTAAGGCATCTCAAAATACTCAAAAACAAAAACCAGGCACTATAGTGTGCACCTGTAGTCCCAGCTACTCCAGAAGCTGGGGTTGGAGGATCACTTGAGCCTAGGAGTTCAAGGCCAGCCTGGGCAACATAGTGAGACCCTGTTTCAAAAAAGAACTTTTTTTTCAAACTTGCTGTCAGTAATTAATTGCTCCTTTTAGAAAGTCTAAATTTTGAGAGTGGAACCCTGATGTTCCACAGAGCAGAGTCCAGCTCAAACAGGAAGATGGCAGTTTTTTGGTCTTTCACAGTTCCTGTCATTCTGTTGTTTGCAACAGAAATGAAACCTAAACTAAAAACAAGGACACAAGAATTATCAGGAGAGGGAATTAGAGGGAAAGGAAAAAAGTGGTCTGACATAAAGCATCAAGTCTGTGCTCCTACTGTAAGAAACTTGAATGGAGGCATCTTTGTATCTGAGGGAAACTGGCTTTTTGTTTGCATCATTTAACTGAGCGACAAACACTTGTGCCTTCCATCTTCATCAGCCAGCAATGAGGTTTATGTCAGAAGTTTGCATCTAGCCTTCATGCTAAGTAAGGGTTTTTTGTTTTGTTTTTTTCTTGGTCTTTCAATGAATTCTTGAAGAAAGAAGAATATTTTTATTTTTATTATTTTTGTTTTTTGAGTCAGGGTCTTGCTATGTAGCTCACCCAGGCTGGCCTCAAACTCACAATCCTTTTGCCTTAATCTCACAAGTGCTAGAATTGCAGGAAGTTTTTGTTTCAGGGAGGGTTTTTGGTGATACTCGACCACTTGAGCCACAGCCACAGCCCTTTTGTTTTCTGTACTTTGTTTTTGAGATAGGGTCTCACTAACTTTGCCCAGCTGGCCTCAAACTCATGATCCTCCTGCCTCTACCTCCTGAGCAGCTGGGATGACAGGTGTGTGCCATCATACCCAACTATGAAGAATACTTTCAAATGAACAGTGGACTATCCCACAAGTTACTTGAAATCTGTTTGGATTTGTTTGTCCTCTATGTAAATATGTATTTCAGCTCAATTAATAAGTTTTTAAATACATTTTGTGTACCTTTTAAGTTAAAAAAATTTTTATTTTATTTATTTTTTTTCATTTTTCTTTTATTATTCATATGTGCATACAAGGCTTGGTTCATTTCTCCCCCCTGCCCCCACTCCGCCCCCTCCCTCTCCCCCCCACCCCCTCAATACCCAGCAGAAACTATTTTGTCCTTATCTCTAATTTTGTTGTAGAGAGAGTATAAGCAATAACAGGAAGGGACAAAGGTTTTTGCTGGTTGAGATAAGGATAGCTATATAGGGCATTGACTCACATTGATTTCCTGTGCTTGGGTGTTACCTTCTAGGTTAATTCTTTTTGATCTGACCTTTTCTCTAGTACCTGTTCCCCTTTTCCTATTGGCCTCAGTTGCTTTTAAGGTATCTGCTTTAGTTTCTCTGAGTTAAGGGCAACAAATGCTAGCTAATTTTTTAGGTGTCTTACCTATCCTCACCCCTTCCTTGTGTGCTCTCACTTTTATCATGTGCTCATAGTCCAATCCCCTTGTTCTGTTTGCCCTTGATCTAATGTCCACATATGAGGGAGAACATACGATTTTTGTTCTTTTGGGCCAGGCTAACCTCACTCAGAATGATGTTCTCCAATTCCATCCACTTACCAGCGAATGATAACATTTCTTTCTTCTTTTGACTTTTTTTGAGTTTTGAATTTTTCAACTTCTTTTTCCTTATTTTCTAGGCAAAACCTACGTGGGTCTAAAAATTATCCAGGCCCTTCTGACCAATGAGTCTGTATGGCAAATTAGCACCCAGAAGTTCCCCATCTTGGTTGTGTGTTACACTAATCATGCTTTGGACCAGTTTCTAGAAGGTAATGTCTATAGCAAAATTGTTTTCTATCAGGACATTTCTGGTTGAATCGTCAGCAAGTTCAGTGGCTCTCCATTGCCCTTTGAATGTAGTCCACAGTCCTCGTCACAGCCTGTCTAGCTGCATGTGATCTGTCCAGTCTGCTGCTCTGACTCTACCTTGTTTCTCCTAACCCACAGCACGGGTTGTCTTCAGTTCCTCGCGTTCTTCTAGCTTCTCTCTTGGTTCGTGCTTCCCCTGCCTAAATGCATTTCCTCCTCTTTCCCAACTTGGCATCATCCAGCCTGACTGACTCCAGCTCATTCTTTGGGTCTCATCTTCTCACAGGTGAACTTTTTCCATTGTCCCCAAAGTTAAGTCTCCTTTTGTGCATTTTTCTTTTTCTTTTTTTTTTTTGTCATCTTTTTAAATGTGTCTCTATAACCACTGAGGGCTGGTCAAGTTTCTCACTGTGTTCACAGTCCTGGCACATATTAGGTCCTCAAGAATACTAATTGCATTAAGGAGTTTTACTTTTACTTAGAATGTAATTTTCCACTTTTCTATGCCCTCTTTTCACCTAGGTAAAACATTGTCCTTAGAGTCTCAGTTTCAATATTAAGTCTCTACCCCAACCCCAGATAAGGTAAGGTGCTCTTCTGTGCAGTTACAGCGTCAGATTCTTAAAGTATTTACACTTACTGATATTGCAGTAACATTTTTTTGCAATAAAATTTTTAATGAGGATCTCTCTACTAGAACAAGTCAAAAATTGAGCCTGTATTTTTGACTGCTGTGTGCCTAGTATGTGCCTAGAAACCTGGCACATACCTAGAACATATAAGTAGTTATGAAACCTTTGTAAGAGGTGACATTTACTGAGTGCTTGCTTTGTGCTGGGCCTTCGGCTAGCATCTACAAAGAGAGACTTTACTTACCTAGATAGACTATGACCATCTAAGAAAGTTGTTACTGTCCCCAAATTACAGACAAGTTCAGTAACTTGCCTAGGTTATTCGCAGTAAGTGTTAGAGCCACAATTTGGGCCCTCCATTGTCTGATTCCAGAGCCTGTGCTCTTAAGCACTGCTCTTTACTACTCTGTCACATATTCTCTGGGGCCTCCTTGCTTGCTGATGGGGTACATTTCCTACGGGCACAAGTTTGGTCCTTAAGGGACCAGTTAAAACAAGATCCCAAGCATACACCTCTCACCTGAGAGTACCCAGGATAGCTCTTCTCAATCCTGCAATGCTCCACTTTGCTCCACAGGCATTTACAGGTGTCAGAAGACCGGCATCGTGCGGGTGGGTGGAAGGAGCAACAGTGAAATCCTAAAGCAGTTCACCCTCAGGGAGCTGAGGAACAAGCGGGAATTCCGCCGCAGCCTCCCCATGCACCTCCGAAGGGCCTACATGAGCGTAAGTCCAGCTCCCAAAAGACGGGGCTTACATGAGTGTAAGTCCAGCTCCGAAAGACAGATGGGCCCTACATGAGTGTAAGTCCAGCTCCTGAAAGACGGGCCCACATGAGTGTAAGTCCCAGCTCCCGAAAGACGGGCCCTACATGACTGTTAGTCCCAGCTCCGGAAAGACAGGCTATTCAGGGGACCTAGACGAGATAGCACTGACTTTCTGCTGAGCAGCCTGGGGTAGATAAGAGGCCGCTCATCAACTGAAGGACCCAGGTTCCTTCCAGCATTTCATTACTAATTCCTTGGTATGACCTATGCCTTCATAATCCAAGATAAAGAATGAGAAAGGCACACTGCTCTGCCCCAGACCTGCCCCAGGCTCCAGGCTACTTACCCAAACCGTTCACAGGACCTCTACACATAGCCTATGGACCCAGGAAATGACATTGGAGCTGTAGTGCCTGCCATTCAGCAGTCCTCTTGCTTAAGCCCAGGAGTTTGGGACAAGCCTGAGTCACATAGCAAAATCCTGTCTTTTAAAAAGTGAAAAACAAAAATTCGAGTTCATATTATCAAGGATAAAAGAGAAGAGATACTGAGGCTTGAAGTCTCTGCCACAGTATTTTTGGCCTATTTTTCTCTTGTTTGTTCTCTCTCCCCTCTCCCCTCTCTCTCCTCTTCCTTCTCCCCTCTCCCTTCTCCCCTCTCCCTCTCATACTAGGATTTGGACTCAGGACCTTGTGCTTGCTAGGCAGGCACTCTACCACTTGAGTTGCACCTCCCCAGCCCTTTCTGCTTTAGTTATTTTTCAAATTTTCTTCCTTATTTTTCAAATAGGGTGTTATGTTATGGCCAGCCTAGCTTGGACCACAAACCTATTTATGCTTCTTCCTACATAGCTGGGATAACAGGCATGTGCCACCACACCTTGTTTTTATTGGTTGAGATGGAGTCTCATTAACATTTTTCCCTCGAACTGCAATGCTCCATATTACTGCTTCCCAAGTAGCTGGGATGCCAGGCCTGGACCACAGAACATGGCTGTTTTCTCTTCTTACTGATTGGTAGGCATTTTTTACACCTTTTGGATACTAACACTCTGGCTTCAAAACCACAATAATGTACTCTGGGAAACTGGTTTGTGGGCTGATCTACCTATTCTCCTTTCATGCTTTTCCTTTCTTAACTTTGTTTTTTTCTCTCAGAGCAGGGGTGAGTTTAGGAGAGGGTGATAGTTCTTCATCACTTCCTTGCTTCTGTTCTTGGCAGATTGTGACAGAAATGAAGGAGTCAGAGCAAGAGCTTCATGAAGGGGCCCAGACCCTGGAATGTACAATGCGTGGTGTCCTCCGGGAACAGTTTCTGGAAAAGTACATCTCCCCCAGGCACTGGGAAAGCCTAATGAATGGACCAATGCAGGTAGGATTCTTCCCAGAGGCCACACTCACCTGTCTGCCTCAGTGCTTAGAGGCAGCCTCTATCAATAGCAGCAGTCCAGAGTGTTAGCTGCTTGGTGCTGATGCTGTACTGCCTACAGTGCAATGAAAAGTTCTCTTTCACAATGGGAAGCAGTTGAGTACACTGGTCAGGAATAAGACACTGGAACCAACCTGCTGGGTTTGAATGCTGGCTTTGCTTTGGGCAAGTTACCTGATTTTATGTGCCTGTGTTTTCTGTTGTAAAGTGTGGATAATAATAGCATTAAGATGGGAATTGGAGTGGCAGAGCGCTTGCCTACTAAGAGTGAGGCCCTGCTGGGTGCCAGTGGCTCACATCTGTAATCCTAAGAATCAGGAGGGTGGAGGTTCAAAAGCAGCCTGGGCAAATAGTTCATGAGACCCTATCTCGAAAAAAGCCTTCACGAAAAAGGGCTGGGGAGCGGCTACAGGTGAGACCTGTCAAGAAGCAGAGGACACGCTGCATGGGGCACGGGGCAGCCATCACAGTCACTGAGTAACAAAAGCTGCTCACTGCCATAGCTCCTGATTTTGTCAAGAAAGTTAGGAATATTTTTCTTAGTTCTGTGTATAAGTCATATTAAATGTAGCAGTTGCCCAAGGAACACCAGTTTGCCACCTCTAGATTTTAAGGGAAATTTTTTTTCAGTGCTGGAGATGGAACCCAGCACCTCATACATGCTAGGCAAGAGCCCTACCTGAGCTCACCCCCAGGCCCCAGGGGGATTATTTTCATTTATTTGAGGAGACTCTGCCTTCGTTCCAGTGCTCATAGAATTCTGACCGCTGATGATTCTTCCTTCCTCAGGATAGTGAATGGGTCTACTTCCAGCCCTGGAAGCACTCCATGATGCTTGAGTGGCTGGGTCTGGGTGTCGGTTCTTTCACTCAAAATGTTGCTCCAGCAGGACCTGAGAACACAGGTAAGACGTGCACGTCAATCTCAAATCCCACCTTAGGTTGGAATGTAGTAACAATCAAAACGACAGACTTAAGAGTAATTCCCACAGTAGACAAAAAGCTGGGAGTCAATCAGCAAAACACAAATACCTAAAGAGGAAGATGTTTATTTATTTATTTTGCAGTATTGGGGCTTGAACTCGAGGCCTTCACCTTGAGCCATTCCAGTAGCCCTATTTTTGTGCACCCAACCCTAAATAGGAAGATAGATAATAGGATTTTAACAGGCACATCACAATTGTGAGATAACAAATCCTGTGGACAAGCAGACACCAAGAGTGATCATTAGAAAACGGGAATACTGGGATGTAGCTCAGTGGTAGAGCACCTGCCCCAAAACTAGGGGAACTGGGTGCCAGTGCTCATGCTTGTAATCCTAGCTACTCAGGAGGCAGAAGTCAAGCGGGTGGCAGTTTGAAGCCAGCCTAGGCAAAGAGTTTGTGAGACTGTATCTTAAAAATACCCAACACAATGGGCTGGCAGAGTAGCTTAAGTGGTAGAGCACCTGCCTAACAGGTTCAAACCTGAGCACCACCAAAAAAAAAAAAAAAAAAAAAAAAATTCACAGTGAAATACTATCACATATCCACTAAAGTGGCAAAAATTAAAATTCAATAAAGTCCCTTGAAAAGAATGTAGAATAGTGGAACTCTGGTACACTATTGGTGGATGTGCACATTGGCACACAGCAGGAAAACAGAAACTCAAATGTCCATCAACGTTTGTGCCTTGTATGGATCAGTTACTACTAATTACAATAATGAAATACTGTGCAACAGTGAAAAGGAAGGAAAACGCAGTGTGCTGGACGGGCCCTGGGTATTGTGGTACACTTCTATAATCCCAGCACTGGGGAGACTGGGGCAGGGAGGGTCTTGAGTTCAAAGCCATCCTGGGCTATGTAGCAAGACCCTGTCTCAAAAAGTTAACAAACAAAAAAACATGCTGAATAGAAAAGGCAAGTTACAGAGAATGTACATTTAGAGAGCATATAGCATCTATATGGTAAAGTTGTGTTGTATTTTTAAGTGGGGAGTGAGAAATAGGAAATTTAGGTAAGAAAAGTAGTTTTCTACTTAAATTGGGTGGAAGGTACCTGGATGTTCATTTCATATACTTTTATCTTCCTTTAAATTACATATTTACATTGTATTTTTATTTACCCCACCTTTTTGTATTTGACGTAAGTAAAACCTTTCTTACAAGGGCATGCATAGGGTGCTCGCTTCGGCAGCACATCTACTAAAACTGGAGCGATATAGAGAAGATTAGCATGGCCTCTGTGCAAGGATAACACTCAAATTCGCAAAGCGTTCCATATTAAAAAAGAAAAAAGGGGAGGGGGCATGCGTAGGACTGGTGGAGTAGTACAGTGCCTACCTAGCAAGTGTGAGGCCCCGAGTTCAAATTCCAGTATCGCCAAAAAAAAAAAAAGGCAAACATATTCATATGACTTTTAAAAAAGAAGGAGCTTGCCATCTCCCTCCCTGTCCATTCTGCCCAGTTTTGCTTCCCAGACTACCATTTAAACTTGAGAATGTCTTCCTAAAAACAAAACAAAACAAAATTAAAAAAAGAAAAAGCAGAAAATGTCTTCCTATATCTGAGCTGTCATAGTTGTCCTCTTCCATCTCTTGGCTCCAAGAGTCTCCATCCATGTCCCACCTGCTTTCCTCTCTTAGCCCATGCAGAAGGGGAAGAAGAAGAAGAAGGGGAGGAAGAGGGTTCGCTGATTGAGATTGCAGAGGAGGCTGACCTGATTCAAGCTGACCGGGTGATTGAGGAGGAAGAGGTGGTGAGGCCCCGGCGACGGAAGAAGGAGGAGAATGGGGCAGACCAGGAGTTAGCCAAAATGCTTTTGGCCATGAGGCTAGAGCACTATGGCCCTGGGACCACAGCTGGACAGGAACAAGCTACAGAAGAGTGGGAGGTAAACTCACTTCCTTCCCTAAAAGCCCCAACATAGTAGAAAACAGCAGTTACTATACTGCCGGGCGGCTGAGTTAGACTGCTGAGCCAGGTCTGAGAGTACTGACCACTTCTCTCTTCCCCCACTGCTATTACTAATTATTAGTAATTAGATAGCTAATGTGCCCATTTTGCAAACTAACCTTGGTATAATACGGGTCTCAATCCTAAAGGTGTAAGAATCACAACTATTCAGAGGGATCCTGGCCACAGGAAGCAGATAGCTGAGTGCTTCTCTCAGACTTTTAGGACACTTCATGCCCTCAGGGTTATCTTACCAAGCACAGTCTGTGAGCATGGCTTACACCTTTAGATGGGGCACTCCTCCTTTGTGCTGGAATTTGACGTTTCTATGCGAATGCTCAGATGGCTCCATGTAGAGCCATCCTGCTCTCTGCTCCTTTTAGTTGAGCATTTACTGTGTGTTCTTATGGTGACAGAAGACTGGATACTCAAAATACCACTTTGCAAACCCTGCAGACGATGTAATGTCAGGCAGTTTGATGATAAGAGTTTTCTCCTGACTGGGTTTACGCCTTTTCAGCTCAACTGTATGTTGTAGCAAAGTCACGAGCCCAACTGTAGAAGCATGGATTAGACATCTTTCTGCCTTGTGGCACTGGAACAGGAGGGTTTTTAGTGTGGTGACATGTGTCAGTCCTAAAGGCTTGTGGCCTCACTCAGTGACAGAGGAAAGCATTTTCTCCAAAACCGTGCCTCTTACCCACTTATTAAAGGTGCTGTGAGGGCTTTAACACCATTTTAGCAGGCCTGTGCCAAGCTCTGCACCAAGCAGCAGCTGCTAGGCACAGCATTCACTGAGTGCACCCCCCTCTGCTCTTGACTCATGTGCCTTGGAAATGTCAAAAAGATGCTAAGCAAGGACGAGTTCTGGGGCTACTGGAAGTGCTTTCCATCTGTTCACTCCTTCCATTTCCATTAGACTACCAACCCTCTGAAGAGACACCGTCTTCTCCTGTTACAAAGGAGATGCCAAGGCACATAGAAGTTAAGTGACTTGCCCTAAGTCCCACAGCCTGAGAAGAGTTAGACTGGCTCCAGAGTTCTTGCTGAGCCACTCTGCGGTGGAGGAGCTGCTGGGGGAGGGTGAGACACCACAGTGCTCCAGTGGTGACAGCCCATTGGCTTATGTGGTGGGCCCCCTGCTTTGGGCTTGCTTAGAACTGGGCTTGGCCTGTGCTCAGACGGTACCCTGCCTGGTTTTGATGTCTATAGACCCAGCGCAGCCAGAAAAAAAAAATGAAGAAGAGAGTGAAGGCTGAGCTTCGCAAACTGAATACCATGACTGAGGCTGAGGCCAGTGAGATCCAGGACCTGTGGCAGCTGGACCTGAATTCTCGCTGGCGGCTTTACAGGTACTGTGCCCAACCCCAACCAGCCCACATCATTTCCCCAGAAAGTTCCCTTTATGTCCCCGGGACACCAAAGACCTTCAACAATGAGTGCTAGGATGCAGCCATAGCGTAGAATCTCCTTCTTGATCTTCCTTCATGGAGCTTAGAGTCTGTCTGCAAAGAAATTCATCACACAGTCCACAAATAAAAAACTGCAAGTGGCATAAATACTAAGAAAGAAAAAAAGCAGGGAGTGTCAGGCATAGTGATATCTGCCTGTAACCCCAGCAGTTGGAGGCAGGAGAGGATTGTGTGGTTCAAGGCCAACCCCGGCAACTTAGTGAGAGCCTGAGGGTATGGATCAAGTACTCGAGCACCTGCTTTGCAACTGAGTTCAAACTCCATTCCTGCCAAAAAAAAAAACAGGGTGTACTAAGATTGTTACCTGGAATCAGGGCTTGTCTGAGGTATCTAAGAAAGTGACTTTAGAGGCAAGATCAAGGCTAGTGGGAAAGGGGGAACAGGTGAGGCTTTGGGAACCAGTTAGGCAAAGGCCCTGAGATGGGTGGGAGCATGCAGCATTAAGAATTGGAGAGAGGGCAGTGGAGAGAGGGCAGGAGGCATGGCTCAAACCGCAGAGCACCTGCCTAGCAAGCACAAAGCCTGAGTTCACACCGCAGTACCAGGAAAAAAGAAGTGGAAAGAAAATGCATAGCCAGCATGGCTCTGGCACCAGGAGGGAGATGGCCAGTGAAGTGAGAAGGGTAGGCCTGGGTCAAACTGGTCAGAGCCTTCTGCTGCTCTGGGGAGGAATGGTGAGGGTATCTGGGAGGTTTTATAATAGAGTAGAGTCGTCATCTATCTTTTCCAGCTCCTTTTTTTAGCTTCTGTCTACCCTATACATCTTTTCTTGGGCCTTTTGGATTCCTGGTTTCTGTATATCTGGGTCTCTCTCTCTCTTCTCAAGGGTCTAGAGTTCACATACTGGCACACTGGAAAGGGCTTCCTCCGCCTTCTCAAAGATCACATGGCTTCCTTTCCCTTGTTCTCCAGGCTGTGGCTGCAGATGTACCAGGCTGACACTCGCCGGAAGATCCTCAGCTATGAACGCCAGTACCGCACATCTGCAGAGAGAATGGCTGAGCTGAGACTACAGGAAGACCTGCACATCCTAAAAGATGCCCAGGTCATAGGAATGACAACCACAGGTAAGAAAGTGTGAGGGAGCTTGCCTGTTCCAGCCAAGTTCATGTCTGGCACCCAGATCCTGTCAAGAGTCCCTAGGTAAATAGAGCTGCTTTTTTTTTTTTTTTTTTTTTTTTTTTGGTGGTGGTAGTGCTGGGGATTGAACAGGGCCTCGGCACTTTCTAGGCAAACGCTCTGCCCCTGAGCTACATCCCCAGCTCCTAGAGCTTCTGGAGTAGGTGAAAGGGAGTAACATCGAAAATGACTGAAAGCAACTCACACTTTGGGAATTCTTGGTGAGTTTCTGCGGCTGAGCTTGAAACCCCAGCAATGGCCAGTGTGGATATAAGGCCCTGAGTCCCGAACAGCCAGTGCTCCTTCTCTCTTCAGCCCTAGGCGGCCCTGAGGGTTTACTTGTCACCAACCCAGATTCAGGAAAGAGGCAAGCTCTTGAGTTCAAACCCCTGTCCCACAAAAAAAAAAAAAAAAAAAAAAAAAAAGCGGTGTAGCTTTAGACAGGCCACAGTTCAAAAAAACATAAACAACAAAAAACACCAGGGAGGAGGCAAAAGAGGGCAGCCCTGTGAGACCTGTGTCTCAGCTCAGAAGCTGCTTTCCTCTTCCAACTCGAGGTGCTGCCAAATACCGCCAGGTCCTGCAGAAGGTGGAGCCTCGGATTGTCATTGTGGAAGAGGCTGCTGAAGTTCTTGAGGCCCACACCATTGCCACACTGAGCAAAGCTTGCCAGCACCTCATTCTGATTGGGGACCATCAGCAGGTAAAGTAGGAGCCCCTGGAAGATGGGCTGGCTGTCTGCGGTGAGACAGACAGATTACATAGGAAGACCCTGGCCATTCTGTTTCAATAGTCCTTGAGTTTACTACTAACTTTTTGGCTTATAAAGGCCAATAAAATTGGGTTTTACCCTGTTTCTTTGATTTCATCTCATTTATCCCTGCCATCCCGCTCCTACTTTTCAAATGACTAGATGGCTGATAACCTTGTCCATGTTGGAGTCAACTCAGATGTCACTGTTCAGAGAGGCCTAGATAAAGGATATCCCCACACACACACACTGTCACGTCCTTGGTTCTTGTCTTCATAGTCCTTGTCACTATTAATCCTTAACCTGTCAGCATCTAGAATAGTACATAGCATATGGGAGGTACTTGAAAAATAGTTGCAGTCTGGATCCATGGCTGGTTAAAATATGTTTTAGTAAAGAATCTTCAACCGTGTTTCTCTTCTTAGCTGCGCCCCAGTGCCAACGTGTATGATCTGGCCAAGAACTTCAATCTTGAGGTGTCCCTTTTTGAACGACTAGTGAAAGTAAATGTTCCCTTTGTCCGTCTGAATTACCAGGTAAGAAGCTGGGCCTCTGTTACTACCAAATAACCACCAGGAAAAGGCTCCCGGGAGCTTGCCAACTGCCAGTACGTGAGGGCTCATAAAAATGAAACTGGTTTAGTGATGAAATGCTCCGTCACAGTCACCCTGTATGTCTTGTTAGATGGAGGACTATTTACATTATGTTTTTCTCCCTATCAGTCTTTTCAAATGGTACTTCTCTAGATTTTCAGCCAGCAAAATAGCCTTTGTGGAAATTGTCCTTTGTGCATGTTTCTAATGACGTGTGTTGTTTCAGCACCGCATGTGCCCTGAAATTGCCCGCCTTTTGACCCCCCACATTTATCATGATCTGGAGAATCACCCCTCTGTTCTCAAGTATGAGAAGATTAAGGTGAGTATGGGGTCCAAACCCAGGAGACTATCTTCCTCAAGATGAGAAAAGGCTTTCAGAAGGGAATAGACCCAGCTTTAAAAATGCTGCTTCTTGGGAGGAGGAGCAGTGTAGAAACTGAGAATTCAGACCTGGACTTTTGAATCCCAACTCTGTCACTTAGTAGCTGCATAACCAGGAGCAAGTTAGGTGTCTGGGTGTCAGGCAGGGTCTTCTGTTCAGTGAGAATGATGGCTTCTGCCTCATCCCACTGCCTACACAGGAGAAAATCTATGTAAAGCAGTCAGCACCGTGGAGTGCTCAGAACACTGATCGCACTGTCAACACATTAGCTGCTTGTTCCCTTGGTCACAATGGTTGGATTGTGGTTGGCTGTTAAAACTTTAATAGCAAGCCATTCATCACGATACATGTTTGTAATTTCAGCACTTAGGAGCTGGAGGCAGAACGATTACAAGTTTGAGGTCAGCCTAAGTGACATAGTGAGACCCTATCTCAACAACAACAAAAAAAAGGTCTGAGGATGTAGCTTGGC
Organism: Castor canadensis; assembly: GCF_047511655.1. Classification (NCBI taxonomy): domain Eukaryota; kingdom Metazoa; phylum Chordata; class Mammalia; order Rodentia; family Castoridae; genus Castor; species Castor canadensis. Next base: position 170,519,988 of record NC_133390.1, on the reverse strand, counting down.
AGAGCATTTAACCTAGCATGAGCAAGGCCCTGGGTTTGATCCCTAGCACTGCAAAAACAAAAACATTAATATCAAACACATGAAAGCTGAAACAGGCATAAATTCCTTGTCCAAATCATAATTTGCCATGACCCCAAAACAAAGCACATGGTGACTAACTTCACAAGTGCAGTTTGTGAGATGGCTGGTACCAAAATGTCTGCCTGGGTCAGTGGCACATGAAGATACAGCATAAAACAAGGGCCACACGGGAACCTTCTAACATGTCACTGTTCTCCTTTTCAGGGAGTCTCTTCCAACCTTTTCTTTGTAGAGCATAACTTTCCTGAACAGGAGATCCAAGAAGGCAAAAGCCATCAGAACCAGCACGAGGCTCATTTTGTGGTAGAGCTGTGCAAATACTTCCTGTGCCAGGAGTACCTGCCTTCCCAGATCACCATCCTCACCACTTACACTGGACAGCTCTTTTGCCTGCGCAAACTCATGCCTGCCAAGACATTTGCTGGCGTTAAGGTCCATGTTGTGGACAAATACCAAGGGGAAGAGAATGACATCATCCTTCTCTCACTAGTGCGTAGCAACCAGGAGGGCAAGGTGGGCTTTCTCCAGATACCCAACCGCATCTGTGTGGCCTTGTCTCGAGCCAAGAAGGGGATGTACTGCATTGGGAACATGCAAGTGCTGGCCAGGGTGCCCTTGTGGAGCAAGATCATTCACACGCTGCGGGAGAGCAATCAGATAGGCCAGGCGCTCCAGCTCTGCTGCCAGAACCACCCTGACACCCACACCTCAGTATCCAAAGCTTCTGACTTCCAAAAAGTGCCAGAGGGAGGCTGTAGCCTGCCTTGTGAATTCCGGCTGGGCTGTGGGCACGTCTGCACTCGTGCCTGTCACCCTTACGACTCCTCACACAAGGAGTTCCAGTGCATGAAGCCATGCCAGAAGGTCATCTGTCCAGATGGGCACCGGTGCCCCCTTGTTTGCTTCCAAGAGTGTCAGCCTTGTCAGGTGAAGGTGCCTAAAACCATTCCTCAGTGTGGCCATGAGCAGATGGTCCCTTGTTCAGTGCTGGAGTTAGATTTCTGCTGCCAGGAGCCTTGCCCCAAGGTCCTGAGATGCGGCCACAGATGCAGCCACCCATGTGGTGAGGACTGTGTGCGGCTCTGCTCAGAAATGGTCACCGTGATGCTCAAGTGTGGTCACAACCAACAGGTAAAGTGTGGTAATGTGGAAGACCTCAAGTACAACCTGCCAGTCAAGTGTGCCACCAAATGTGGTGCCACACTGGACTGTGGGCATCCCTGCCCCGGGTCCTGCCACAGCTGCTTTGAAGGGCGCTTCCACGAGCGCTGTCAGAAGCCCTGCAGGCGCCTGCTCATCTGCTCACACAAGTGCCAGGAGCCATGCATTGGTGAATGCCCACCCTGCCAGCGGACGTGTCAGAACCGCTGTGTCCACAGTCAGTGCAGGAAGAAGTGTGGGGAGCTGTGCAGCCCCTGCGTGGAGCCCTGTGTCTGGCGTTGCCAGCACTATCAGTGCACCAAACTCTGCTCCGAGCCCTGCAACCGTCCCCCATGCTATGTGCCTTGTACTAAGCTGCTGGCCTGTGGCCACCCTTGCATTGGTCTGTGTGGGGAACCATGCCCCAAGAAGTGCCGTGTCTGCCACTTGGATGAGGTCACCCAGATCTTCTTCGGCTTTGAGGATGAGCCTGATGCCCGCTTTGTGCAGCTAGAAGATTGCAGCCACATTTTCGAGGTGCAAGCCCTGGACCGCTACATGAATGAGCAGAAGGATGACGAAGTTGCTATCAGGTTGAAGGTCTGTCCTATCTGCCAAGTGCCCATCCGCAAAAACCTGAGGTATGGAACCAGCATAAAACAGCGGCTGGAAGAGATTGAAGTTGTCAAGGAAAAGATCCAGGGCTCTGCAGGTGAAATTGCAACCAGCCAGGAACAACTTAAGGCCCTGTTGGAGAGTAAGAGCCTCCTTCATCAGCTGCTTCCTGAAGACTTCCAGATGCTCAACGAGAAGCTGGCCCAGAAAAATCTATCAGTGAAGGACCTGGGCCTTGTTGAGAATTACATCAGCTTCTATGACCACTTGGCTAAACTATGGGATTCTCTGAAAAAGGTTCAAGTCTTTGACCAAGAAAGAGTGAGGACTCGACTAGACCAGGTCCATGAGTGGCTGGCCAAGAAGCGCTTGAGCTTCACCAGCCAGGAACTGAGTGACCTCCAGCGTGAGATCCAGAGGCTCACATACTTGGTGAACCTACTGACCCGCTGCAAGATGGCGGAAGGGAAGGTGAGAGGCAGTGTAGCGGAAGAGGTCTTCAGCATCCGGAGTATCCTGGAGAGAACATGTAAGTTCACCCAGGAGGATGAACAGCTTGTGCAGAAAAAGATGGATGCTCTGAAAGCCACCCTTCCCTGCTCTGGCCTGGGCATCTCAGAGGAAGAGCGAGTGCAGATTGTCACTGCCATGGGCTATCCTCGTGGCCACTGGTTCAAATGCCCCAATGGTCACATCTATCTGATTAGTGAATGCGGGGGAGCCATGGAGAGGAGCACCTGTCCTGACTGTCAGGAGGTGATTGGTGGCGTAAGTCATACTCTGGAAGGGAGCAACCAGCTCGCTTCTGAGATGGACGGAGCACAGCACCCTGCCTGGTCTGACACGGCCAACAACCTGATGAACTTCGAGGAGATCCGGAGGATGATATAGGAAGACAGCACAGCTTTTGCCTTGGCCACACATGGCTGGGGTCGGCTCCCTTTTGAAGGAACCAGTTTAGTAGTGTCTGTGTTATTGCACCTGTTTAAGGATCCACTTTTAGGGCTTGCCCACATTTGATTCTAGATGTAACCCTGCGCTAGAGTAAGCACTTTACCTCCAGAACTGAGCAGAGTTAAAAGATGTCACCTTTCTCCTGCAGCAGGTTAGTGGGCAGACTCCATGGAGCATCTGGGACTTCCACCTAGGGCTGTGTAGTGGCATCCGTGGGTTCTGACGTGTCAGATGTTGGTTTCCTTATGTTCCCATGGCGGAGTCTGAGCTTAGTGAAGTCATCTGATTCTAATTGCCAGGCCCTACCTTGCAAACTAACTTGCATTCTAATGACCAGAGGCCCAGAGTTTTATTACCCGCTTATCCCTTCAAGGAGCATAAGAATCTCTGCTGCCCTTGGGCGCCCATCCTCCAGGAGACAGGCAAGTGAGACTTAACTCCCTACCCAGTTCCATGCTCACTGAAGTGGGGAAGTGTATCGCTTCTGTGGAGGCTCTGCAGTAGGCCTGGGCTAAGGGAGTGACCCCGGTACCCTTTTCTGTGATTTGCACTTGGACAGCGGAAGTTCCTTTACCCACTGTAGGAGGGGCTTGGTAGCACCTCCCCCAGGTGTTAGCCTCCATCCCAGCACCTCCCTTGCAGCTTTTGCCTGGGCAGGGTTAGCATGCCAGCAGCTTCTGCAGGCCCCAGCCTTAGGCCACACGCCAGCACCAAGCCTGCCGCGTCCCTCCACCCGGTGTTCCCTAGAAAACACTTAGGCATCTCAGGTCCTTTCTAATGCCGGCTAGATAAAAGCCTCTTTCCTATGTATGCATTTCCTTTTTTGTCTTTACTATGCACTTTAGCTTATAAAGCCAATTAATAAAAACAATGAGAACATCAGTGGTCCATGTCTGTCCTACCTTTCAGAAGCATTCAGGCAGCCTGAGACAGTGAAGACAGGACGGGGCAGGTTCTATCTACAGTGGGGCCATACTTTTATTTTTGTATGGGGATTTGATTTATTTAGCTCATGATTTTTTTTGGGGGGGGGCGTGGTTTGAACTCATGACCTACACCTTGAACCACTCCACCAGCTTTTTTTTGATTGGTGTTTTCAAGATAGGGTCTCAACTATTTGCCCAGGCTGGCTTCAAACATCAATCCTCCAGATGTCTACCTCCTGAGTAGCTAGGATTATAGGCACGAGTCCTTTCAACCCATAGTGTAAAGAAAAAAATTTTCAACCTATATAAAAGGGTACACTTGAAATGTTCCCTTCCCCAGAGCCAATGTTCACTTCGTGAGTCCTCCCTAGGATAGTCTGTACATAGCCTGTGTACACTGTTTACTAAGGGAGCCTACACCATTTGGCTTGTTTAGCCTAATAACCTACTTAGGGATCTTTCTGCCAAGGCCACAAAGACGTGGTTCTGAACCACATTCCATTGGTGAGTGAAATGGCCCTTAAGTTGGTGTTGGCAGATAAGCTGCACAGACAACACTGAGCACACATTAGGGGGCTAGCAAATGCAAGGCCCTGAGTTCAATCCCTGGTATTGCCAATGAGACAAAACAAACCCCAACACACTTTAATGTGCCATTGGAAAACTAATTTCTAAGCTGAGGTGTGGGGGCATATGTGCTCCCTGAAATTGCACAGGAGTAAACTGTTTTGCCCAGTGACTGCCCCACAGCTCATTTCCTCCTCAAAAATGAGAACTATTCTGCAGGGCTGTTTTTCACAAGGGGCTAATTTTGCATCAAGGCTTCTGCCCCTTTCAGCCTCACCTCACTAGCAGCTCTTCCACAGTGTAGCAGTGAGATTCACAAACCTCAAACCTAGGTCCAGCTATGCAAAATTTGTCTTTTAAGCCTGGTTTGGTTTTTTTTTTGTTTTTTTCATATTGTGGCACTGAGGATGGAACCCAGAGACTTGCTCATGGAAGGAATCCTTAGCTAGCCCAAGCCTGTTTCTTTATCAACAAAATGGGAGAAACAGTACCTGCCTTGTGGGCATGCAGAACTGAATCAGATGCTGCTCAGCATTGCCGATGCCCGGCTGTGGTCAGTGCTCAGTAGTGACAGCTGCTGAAGAGAATGAGGAAGAAGTCCTCCCTCCATACTGAGCCCCTCTACCAGCACAGAGAAACCATGCATCCCAAGTGTTTGTGATGATGTCCAGCTAGTGGACGGAGTGCGGCAAACTATACCACTGGTTTCTTCCCCTCTCCCAATCAGACCTTGTCTGGCGTGTTTATTACATGAAAGCTAATGAGCAAGAAAGGAGCCGTGGCTAACTATTAGGATATAGCTACAGACACCACCCCCAACTTTTTTTTTTTTTTAAATACACAAGTGACAGACTTTTCAAGAATTTCTTTACAAGTGGAGAAAAGGTGAATGAAATTGAGACAACTTCCCACAAGGAAGGGATTTAAGGCCGCTCCGTGGACTTCAGGCTTTCATGGCTACTTCTTCCTCTTGTACCTAATGAGAAAATCATCAGGATAAAGACCAAAAAGAGGCAGAACAGCTCCCTTTGTTTTTGTGTGGTGCTGGGGATGGGACCCCAGGCCTCACACATGCTGGGCAACCACTCTGCCACGAAGCCAGAACGGACCCTTTTCCAAGAAAGCAGCCTTCTCCAGCCCCCAGGTACAACCCCGGCCTTCCCAAGCTGCAACGTCACCTGGACTTAGATTTAAAGTTCCCTCCTCTTCTCTGGTGGGGCAGACCCAACTTCTTCCTTTCTTCAAAGGAAGGACTGTGAGTGAGAGAAGAGATGTGAGACAGGCAGCTGCTGGACACGTAGACTCACCCCCACCCCGACCCTGGCACTGCTGGGATGCAGTAGCAGTGTTGAGGGCCTGGGTTCCAAGCCTACATGTTTCCACATGATACCATGCCTCCTGGAAGTCAGGCCCGCGCTTTAAAACAAGCCTTCTTGGCCTGTTGCGTGATGGTAATCCTAGTTGTCAACCAGACTCAATTAAGAGACACCTAGGAGAGCAGTGGTAAAGCCCATCTCAAGGAGTGTCCATGAGGGTAATTCCAGAAAGGGTTAACTCGGGAGGATGCGCCTTGAATGTGGGTGGCACCACCCCATAGGCTGGGAGCTTGCATGGAAAAGAAGGGGAAAGAAAAAGCCAGCAAACACAGGCATTCTGTCTCTGCTTCCTGGCTGCAGTGGTGGAGCTGCCGTGTTTGGCCATACCCTTCAAGCCATGATGGACTGAAACCTCTGAAATCATGAGCCAAAATAAATCCTCCCTCCGTTAGGATGTTTGTCAGGTGTTTAGTCACAATGGTGAAAATCTAGCACAGCCTGTGTGCACTAAAACTACGTAGGAAGTGTAGTCTCTTCCCCTCAGCCTTGGGCCAGAAACATGGCAAGGCAGCAGGTCCCCTGAGGCAAGCCAGAATCCTGTTTGGGGTTCTACAGGACTGAGCCTGAGTCATTACCCTGCCTGAGGGAAAGTAAGCAACCATCTGCACTCGAACAGGCAGGAGGGCACCACTGCAGACAGCAGAGGTTCCTTACCCCTCTCCGGATCTCACTCTGGGCTCCACAACAGGTGGTGGGGAAGAGGAGTGCAGATGGGTGCCCTTGAGGTTATGTACTATGACGCTGTAGGTAGGTGAGAATGGGGAACAGGCAAGGAGGCAAAAGATTCAGTTTCCATCAAAATGGCAAAGGCTCCAACCCTACCCGGCTCGATACTGTTTCAGGGCCTTCTTGCTCGTGTTGGTGAGTTCTTCATCAAATACAGATATCTTCCTCTGCTTCTGCTTCTTGCCTGTGCACACAGAGAACAGTTACATATGACCCCCTTTGGCCCTAGCTCCTAAGGCCCTTAAGCTCTGGGTAACAACACCAAGTTCTGTGGATGCTCGCCGTCAAAAACTGTTATCACTTCATCTGATCCTCACCAACTCCTCCAAGTAGTGGCAGTAAGGACTTGGGCTCCAATCCTAGCTCTCTTCACACTCACTTCACGGAGCCAATAAAGGGACAACTGTATGCACTGGCACATACCACTTACTCAAAACAAACGGGCTACTGTCATCATCCCTCAAATTTTCTCCTTGCCCCCAAGCACAGGTTTCAGGGAAGGCTCCCCATCCCCCTACCAGGGCCTCTCTCTGGCTCTTCCTCAGGCATGGCCCGGGCCCGCTTTGCTCTGCGGTTCCTCTTGGCCAGCCTCTCCGCAAACATCTGTGCCTTGAGGATTTCAAACTGGGACCTTTCTTCTGCCTGAGGAGAAAGAAGGGGGGAGTGGTAAATGTGGCACAAGCACTCTAACCCAGCCCCAGGTGGAGCCCAACTCCAAAGGGGAGGCAACTCACCGTCATCTCCCCCTTTTTCTTGGCATCCTTCATGAATTTCTTCCTTTTCTTCTTTCCTCTTAAGGCCAAGTCAAACTCCTGCAGAGCCTTGGAAACTGGGATGAGAAGAGAGCATGTGATTTCAGAGACCATTTTTAGTGCTCCCATTTCAAATTGGAGTAAGAGTTTGTAACTTTTATTTTTTTTATTTTTATTTATTTTTTAATTATTTTTTTATTATTCATATGTGCATACAATGCTTGGATCATTTCTTCCCCCTGCCCCCACCCCCTCCCTTACCACCTACTCCGCCCCCTCCCTCTCCTCCCCGCCCCCTCAATACCCGGCAGAAACTATTTTGCCCTTATCTCTAATTTTGTTGAAGAGAGAGTATAAGCAATAATAGGAAGGAACATGGGTTTTTGCTGGTTGAGATAAGCATAGCTATACAGGGATGTAACTCCTTTTATGAAAAGGAGCAAACCACTTCCTCTGCTGATCACCTCAGCTCACTAACTAACAAGCTTGTTTGACTATTAATTCCCTCAGTAATCCTTTTAAGGCACGCATTATCTATCAACCCCTGTCATGGAAGATGAAGACTTGCTTTACTTATACTACTCCGGTCCTTCCTCTGTGCAGTTAAAACTCTTTTTAATGTAAATATTTATACACCCTCATTTTTTTGTTCCATCAAACACAGGCAGTATTTCCGAGACTGAGGGTGCAACCTGTATAAAGGGTAATTTTGAAATCTACCAAACAAAATTATGCATACCCTCTGACCTGCAATCCCACTTTTAAGAATTTATCCTGTAAGTTAAATAAATATTTCTAATTTAAAAGGGCACATGTACAAGGTCATCACTATCACCTGTTTACAATGCAAAAACTCTCAATGTCCCTCAATGGGACAAGTTAAATTACAATCTACTCATATGACGGAAGACTACACAGCCACTTCAAAACAAAGGAGGTGGGCTGGCCAAGTGGTTCAAGTGGTACAGCGCCTGCCTGGCAAGCGTGAGGCTGAGTTCAAACCCCAGTACTGACAAAAAAATAAAATAAAAACAAAGTAGCTGTGCACATGCCTATGTAAAATGATCTGGGAGCTGGGCACCGGTGGCTCACACCTGTAATCCTAGCAACTCAGGAGCCAGAGATTATGAGGATTGCAGTTTGAAGCCAGCCCTGGCAAACAGTTCGCAAGGCCCTTCACAAAAAAGGGCTGGTGGAGTGGCCTACACCTTGTAGACTCCAGTACTGCAATAAATAAATAAATGAAATGATCTGGAGTGGTAAAACTTGGTGACAAAGGTCTGCAGAACACTGGGAATTCAAGCTGTTACCTTTTCCTGAATGTTTTTAATTGTGGCAAAACATATGTAGCAAAACTTGCCATTTTATCCAATCTGCAGAACTGAGTGGGTTAGTTAAGCTCAGGATATTGAGTACCCACCACTACCACCTGTCCACAGAGGTGGCCTTCCACCACCATCCTCCCCAGCGGCAGCTCTGCAACCACTAAGCAGTAACTGTCCCTTCCCTTAGCCCTACGTGACCTCTGTGACCTCTATCTAGGTGTTTATCCTTTTGTGCCCGCCTTATTTCACTCAGGATGTTTTCAGGTTCATCTGTGTGACGCGTTTCACACCTCATTTTGGCTGTACAAGTAAGAGATGTACACACAGAAGTAACTTTGTTCATCCATTCATCTTTGGATGGGCACTTCTGTGACTGCCTTCTGGCTATGATGACTCGTGTTTCAAGGAACACTGGCATACTAGTAGCTGCTGGAATCCCTGTTTTTAGTTCTTTTGAATATATACCTAGAAATGGAATTGGGTGGATGGTAATTCTATGTTCAGCATTTTTTTTTTTCCTTTTTGAGACAAGTCTTACTATGTAGTACAGGCTGGTCTTGAACTTGAGACCCTCCTGCCTCAGCCTCCCAAGAGCTGGGATTATAGGTGGGCCCCACTATGCCTGGTCTGACTTACTTTTTTCCTTCTTCCTCTCTTCTTTGGTCTGGAACCAGCTCCTCTCAGGTTCTTGTTCTGCCTTTTCCTTCCCCTTCTCTAAGAGCCGCTTTGCTGTGTTGATCTGTAAGGGCAGCCCAAGGATGCCTGCCATGAACCCTGCACCTGCTCATCCGTGAGCTGCAGGCAGCCACTGCTGCTAGATGAGCACTTCCAAGAATGGGACCATGGAGACCCTTGGGCTGCTCACTGAGCTGCTGGGGGTGAGGCCCTCCCCACAGCCTCACCTGGGCTTCCGATTGCTGCATCTCTTTTTCCTCTGCCTCCAGCTGCAGCACTGCATACACGTCTTTCTCCATTTTCTCAATCTTGTCCCGGAATTTGAGGATAACATCTAAAGGGAAAAGAATAAAAAGGATTTAAAAACAAGGATGAGTACTAATTCCATAGAGCTAATGAAAATAATGCAGATGTTTATTTACTGACATAGAAAAGTGGTTTTTGGTTATCAATGGCTCACATCTGTAATCGTAGCTACTTGGGAGGCCGAGATCAAGAGAATCAGGGTTCAAGGTCAACCCTAGCAAATAGACTGTGAGACCCCCATCTCAAAAATAACCAGGGCAAAGCTCTGAGTTCAAACCCCAGTCCTCTAAAAACAAACCAGTGCAGTTTTTAACATGACTTCTCCACTGAACATCCACCTGTATTCATCAGTTGTATGATGCAACCACAGACAGTCACACACACCAAAACAGATGGCTCCTGGCCATCAGTCTGCAGTTATCGAATTTTCTATGCAATGGTTCCAGACGTGTTTAAAAAAAAGAAAAAGAAAAAAAAAATCCCCCAACAGAGACAAAAAAAAAACCAAAACTCAAAACAAAAAAGAAAACCCACTAAGAACTGGGTGTGGCAGTGCACAGGTCTGTAGCTTCAGCTACTCAGAAGGCCAAGCACAGGAATTTGGGGCCACCTAGACAAAACAATCAGACCCCATCACAAAAAGAAAAAAAAAAAGTGCACCTAAGGCTTCCTGTTGCTCTGGTACTCAATTTCAAACTCCTAAGAGTGGCCCTGCCTGCCTCTCTTAAACTCTAATAATCTCCCAGCTCACCACGCCCCAGGCCTCCTGATCCTCCCTCCCCATTAGGCAGAAAGACACCCACCAATCATGGCCCCCTCTTTCTTATCACCCAGGTCTCAGCTCAATGCCAGCTGCTCAGAGGCCTGTCCAGAGTAGCTTCCCTAGAGCAGCACCTCTCCTGTAGCCCTAGGTCACATCTTTCCACACCAGAAGGCAGCTGTCTGGCTCCCTACTTCATCTCAACCCTAAACAGAAGCACTGGAACTGGGCACTCAGCAATGCCCAACAGCTAGTGGGTGAAAATGAGAAAAGAGATGCCTGTGAATGAGAAAAGCCTAAAAGGTGAGGTGCCAAGTGCTAACACTGCTGAGCTCTGACACAGAATTAGGTTTTTACTTATTAACTGATTTCCAACAATACAGAAGCCTAACGCAGAGAGATGAGACCTGCCCAGGAGACTCAGCAAGGAGGTGGCCAAGCTGGGCCTCAAGCTGGCCATGATCACAGCATGCTCTGCCCCGCCTTGCCCCTGGACACGCCTCACTAGTACGGCTGTGCCTCCTCACCCTGGGGGAGGATCCGGGCTTTCACGGGGGCCCTGGCGGTCTTCACGATCTCCTTCAGCATCTTCCGCTCCTCTTCTCCCACAAGGGAGACTGAGCGTCCAGCCCTGCCGGCACGTGCTGTGCGCCCCACCCGGTGCACATAGTGCTTCACGGTGTTGGGCATGGTGAAGTTGATCACCTGCAAGGTCAGAACTGAGCGTCAGCCATGCTGGCCGGGGGCAGGTGCCAGGCAAAAAGACTCCTAAGAACAAAGAAGACAGGACCCACTCACCGTTTTGACGCCCTCAATGTCAAGTCCACGGGCTGCCACATCTGTAGCCACAAGGATGTCAATCTGTTCATCCTTAAAGCGCCTAAAAAGAGCCACAGAGATGCTTATTTGGATACCCTGCCCCAACATGCTCCCTGGGAGCCTGAACCTGAGAGTCACCAAAGCCTCCGGGAGTCAAGCAACCTGGTGTAGGACATCACTGTGGGGACAGAATGATTTTGTACAGGAGGGAGTGTGTGCTGGGGATAGAACCCAGGGCCTTGCGCATGCCAGGCAACTGCTCTACATGGAGCCCCAGCCCCGCTGGTGGGGACAGGTTCCAAATGTCAACCTATCTGACACCCTCCCCTCATGTTGGAGGGCGAGAGTGGCAGTGCACTACCTTCAGCAGTACTTCCTGTGCAGAATCAAGTGTGGAAAGCAGAGCTGGGCTATAGGGAAGCAGAGGCAACTGCCGTGGGTTCAAGCCACCCTGCTCTACCCCACCTCACCCCTCCACCCCGTGATACACAGAGTAGGTAAACAATATGGGGCCCTCGCCTCCAGCCACTATTCTGTGAAGTGGATGAGAAACCACATAGAAAAGGACCCTGCATGGAGCCTGACAAAGCAAAGGCTGGGCACTTTGCTGCTACCTCTGAGTCTAAATCTCACTCACTCACAGTACATACGCACTGCTCAGAGACAAATGCAGAGACAGTGTGGTGTCTTCCTGGGTCAGCAGCTCCCATACAAGATGTGCATCCTGGGGCACGAGGGCCCCCCACCCCCAACAAAGATGGAAAAACGTTCTTACTGCATCTAAGATGCAACTTCACAAGGCTCAGATTTGTTGTTTTCTTTTTTGAGACAGAATCTCACTATGTAGCCCAGGCCTCCCAAGTGCTGGGATTACAGCTGTGTACCACCACACCCAGACCAAAAAAAAATTTGAAACAGGCTTTTGCTTAGTGATCTCCTGCCTCAGCCTCCCAAGCAGTTGGGCCTACAGGTCCAGCAGCACGCACTGGGTTGGACTGAACGGTCTCAAACAGGGTGTTGTGCCATCTGCACCCCTGCTATGGCTCTAACATAACCCCCAAATACAGCTTTCCCCCTATCCAATGAGGAGAGCCCTCAGGGACCTGCAGAGGAGGGTGGAGGAGCCCCCGCCCCACCCCAAACATTACCGCAGAGCCTCCAGCCGCTGTGTCTGTGACAGGTTGCCGTGGAGCTCGCCCACCTGCAGGCCCAGGAGCCCCAGAAGGATGTGCATGCGGTGGGCCTGCTTCTTGGTCTGGGTGAACAGCATCACGTGGTCAGTGAAGGTTCTTGTCAGCAGAGCTGGCAGGGAGAAGAGTGAGTCACCACTGGCAGACAGGCCTGGCCCTTCCCTGTGGATCTCTCACCTATCCCAGGGCAAAGACAGAGAAGCCAATTCCCAAGGGTGGAAAAGATCTTCAGAGTGAAGGGAGGCTGGGAGGCAGCATTAGGGCTGGCCTCTCTGAAGGAGTCACTTAGTGGGGATGACAAGGCAGGAACAACTGCCACAGAACAACTGCGGGTGAGAAGCCAGGCAGGAGAAAGAGCAAATGTAAAGTCAAAGAGGCAGAACAAGCTTGGTGGGGTGAGAAGGCACAACCAGAAGAAGGTGGTTTGAGCCATGAACAAGGCTCCACGGCTGGGGACTCCAAGCAGGCAAAGGCCAGGTCGCAGAGTCTTGAAGGACTCACTTGGGAGTCTGGAATGGAAGCCACCACAGGAAGTTAAGCAAGGAAGTAAGAAGAGCAAATGTTCTTTTGCAAAGGAAGATCTAGGACAGCAGTTTATAGACCTGAGCATGCAGAATGAATACCAAGAGGGCCGAGCAGAGGCAAGAAGAGCACAGAAGAGGCTGCAGCAACCATCCAGGCTGCTGGACTGAAGGGCTAGAGCGGCAACTGGAAAGTGGTTGGGAGCTGGCTGGCCAGTGTGGGGTGGGGGGTGTGGAACGAGAATGGATAAAAAGCAGCGTGGCTCAGGGAAGAACAGATAGAGAAGATAAGAAGGCAAAACCCAAGTGCTTCAGTGTGAACACCCATGGGGCCAAGGGAGTCGACCACCTCCAGTCCAGTCCTGACCTGGGCGCTCACCTGCCACAATGGCTTCCCGGTCCCCTTCCCTGTTAGGCCGGATCCGTATGAACTCCTGCCGCAGGAAGGGAGCCACGTCTGTGTTGCTGTTCACAAATATCCGGACAGGGTTCTTCAAGGAGACAGAAGCCAGATCTTTCACCTGCCAAGCACAAACCAGGGATGCTTAGCTCTCTACAAGCAGGCTGGGAAGGAGGCAACAGGGCTGTCCCAGGCAGGGGTCTTCTGCAAGAGCCCTTTGAGCTCACCCTCCACTGGAAGCCCTGTACCCACCTCATCTGTCATGGTGGCTGAGAAGAGCATGGTCTGGCGGTGGTGGGAGCACATCCGAATGATTTCCTTCATCTGCTCCTCAAAGTACTCATCCAGCATCCTGGGGGCAGAGAGAGGACAGGCATGCAAATGGGGAAGTGCTTTTCTCCACACAGGGAAGGGTGTGCTGTCATTGGCTGCACACAGGATTCATGGCGATAGTGATCAAGACTTACCAAGTTATCATGGTGTCACATTTATTTTGTGTCTTACTTTGTTGAACTATTTGTAAGTACTCACACATCATGACACTTTATCCCCAAATGTTCCAACACCCATCTTCCAAGGACAATGGCCTTCCATATGGGCACAATGCCACACACACAGCCGAGACACTGAAGTGTGTGAACAAGGTCCAAAACACAGGTCACATTCAAGTTTCCCCTGCTGTCTGCAACGTGTGACTGATTGGCTGTCTTTACCAGAGTCCAGGAACTTCAATCCCTACCCAGAAGTTGCCCTTCACGTCTCTTCAGTCTCCCTCCATCTAAAAAAGTCCTTGCCTTCTTCACACTCTGCCTCCCAGGGGCTGGATTCAGATAAACCGTCATTGTATCAACATCTGCTGCACAAAGCCCAGATTCTCTGTGGCAGGAGGTGAAGGAATGGTCCAGCCCTACAGAGCCCACCATGGGTGTGCAGACAGGATTTACCTATGGGACCATGGCAGGTGTGAAGACAGCAGGAGATAAAGACGACACTAACGGTTTAAGCCTGAATAAATGGAAGGATAGGCTGTCATAGAGAAGAGGGAGGGCATCAGGAAAAACCTTGTAAAGGCCACTTGATTCTGAGATGCTTCCCTGAGAGAGCCTTACTGTGCTCTGTGCTGACCTATGACCTCTTCCCACCCACCCTACCATCAGTCCAGTTCATCCAGCTCAGTCATGGAGCAAAGAGGTGAGCACACTGGACAGGCGTGTGAGAAAGGTGGGAGGGAGAGGAGCAGCCACAGGGATGGGCTGCTGAAGCTTCTAAGCAAGGCTCCTTCCCTGCACTGCTCAAGGGTCTCCTCACTGAGCAGTGGGCACTGTTCTTGTCTCCATGTGCAACAGGAAAATGTTTTGTTGACAATCTCAGGAACATTTCCGAATCCCAGTCACAAACTCGCAGAGACCACATCTGACTCCCCTTACTTCTTACCATCATTTGCAGAAAGACAGAAAACAAGCAAGCAAGCCAGAAAACCCAGACTAAACCTGCCCAGTGTGTGTGGTGACACAGTTCATACACCAGGGGCCATAGGGAATAAGGCCAGGTTGCAGCTCCATGGCCCTGGGGACCTCAGAGCACTCTAGACCCTGCGTGAGACACACCTGTCGGCCTCGTCCAGGATGAGTACCTCAATACTGCTCAGGTGGAAGGAAGGGCAGTTGTGCAGGTGATCGATGAGCCGGCCAGGGGTGGCGATGAGGATGTCCGGTGCTGCCCGTAGAGCTGCTTCCTGAGACTTCACATCCAGGCCACCTGCAAAGAGGAGAGCCCCAGCAGGCAGTCAGTCAAACAGGCACTGGTGCTGACTAGCACCTATCACCTGCCTTGGCTCATGCTGGACACAGAGCAGACAGCTGAGAACAAGACAGACAGAGGACTGGCCCACGTGGATCATCCAACACAGCAGGAGATAAGACTTAATTGCAATTGGGTGGAGTATGAAATCAAAAAGCACTTCTGAATAGAATGATTGAACACCATTCTATCATAGCTGAGGGAAACAGCTGTGAAAAGCGATGACATCTCTGTACAGGAGGACAAAAATCAACACTGATTTCACATTGTATAAAGAGGGGAAAATGAAGGGACGTAACATAACTTTGTCATGGAAGTTCTGCCCCAAATAATGCAATTTTTAAGCGGATTCAATGAACACAAAGGCAATTCCTAACACCTGGCACCCACAGGAGGTGCACATTCACCCTTCATCCACCACGTCACATCTCTCAGGAGCTGGTGGTCTCACTCAGTCAGAAACTCACCCACAGCCAGGCAGGTGGTGATGCTGCAGAACTGGGCCAGCTGCCTGGTGACTGAGTGCACCTGGATGCCCAGCTCCCGGGTGGGAACCAGCACCAGCACCCGGGTTACTGGGGCCTGACGGGGCTTGTAGATGAGTCGCTCCAACACGGGGAGAGAGAAGGCTGCAGTTTTACCTGGAGGGAGGCAGAAGGAAGACAAGGAGAGGTTTGGTGCCTTCTGGGTTTAGCTTTCCACCTGAGCACAGAAAACCTCCAGGTCTGCTCCAAGGAACATCAAACAAACTTAGTTTTCATACACCATTTTCCTGCCTTCAAACTACGTGGCCAGTCAGGCACTGGTGGCTCACACCTGTAATCCTAGCTACTTAGGGGGATGAGATCAGGAGGATCTTGGTTTGAGGCCAGCTCAGGCAAATAGTTTATGAGACCCCCATCTCCAAAATAACCAGAGCAAAACAGACCAGAGGTGTGGCTCAAGATGTAGAGTGCCTGCCTAGCAAGCACAAAGCTCTGAGTTCAAACCCCAGTACCACCAAAAAAAATAACATTACATGTAAATATTCAAAATATGTAAGTAGTTCAGAAGTATATCTGCATATGTAGAAACTCATGAAGCTGTACACTTAGGATGTGTGGGCTTTACAGTAAGCTATACCTCACTGAAAAAGTAATAAATGAAAATCAACAAAATTAAACCCACCACAACACACAAGCAGTACTCTGGTATGCACTATGAAACAACAGGAGAGACACTTAAGACATTCCACAAGTGAGAGAGCCCCCGCAAAACCAGGCATAGAGTCTCCAGCTTTTGTATAAAGGGGGAAGGGGGGTGGCACAGGCACATCTGAGTTCAAGTCTATTTCAACCACAGGTACATTGCAAACACTCTCAGTGTCCGCTGATGCTGACATAGCAGCAGGCTAGGGAGGGGGAGCACCCCAGGTAGATGGGGTGCTTACCTCTACACCCCTTTACTCAAAGAAAGAAATGTTTTTAAAATTAAATAAGTTCACTACTACAAACCATAGTTTGTAAAACTTTGGTTTTGGCAATTGTTCAAACCTTCTCATCTCTGAGAATCCTGCTTCCGTCCATCTTTCTCTTTGGAGTAGGTTGGTATAAACAGCATAACGGAACTTTTTTTGTTGTTGTTTTTTTGTGGTGCTGGAGATGGAAGCTAGGGTCTCTTGCACGCTAGGCAAATGCTCTAGTAGCCCTTTTGTATTTTCCCTCCCACCCCCCCACCTTTGGCAGTACTGGGATTTGAACTTGAGCCATGCCCCCAGCCTATGTATCTCTTTTTTAGATTATAATCTAACTAACTTTGCCTAGGCTGACCTCAAACTTGTGATCTTCCTGCCCCTGCCTTTGGAGTAGCTGGCATTACAAGTGTGGGCCACCATGCCCAGGTCTATAAGCTGTCTATATAGTTCAAAAAGCCACGCACACTTAGCAAATTGGCCTTCTGTGAAGTCAACCCAGAGTTCTATTGGGGGTGTGAGAACCCTTCTCCCACAACCCAAGCCCCCATCCTTTCACCTGTCCCAGTGGCTGCACAGGCGCAAATGTCCTTCCCCAGCAGACCCACAGGAATGCAGGCTTTCTGGATCGGGGTGGGCTGCCTGAAGCCCATGGCTGTAATGGCCTGAAGAGAAAAGGTTTGGTCAGACTAGAGGTGGGCGGGGAAGGCCTACAGCAGGCAACACCAACAGGTTGCCAAACCAGAGACAACTCTCTTGGTCCTCCCCAGCATTTGTTCACACCGAAGACCAAGAGCACCTACGTGTGAGGCCCTGTCCTAGATGCTAAAGACACAGAAAGAAATAAAAGAAAACCGCTGCCCTCAGGAATCTTAGAGTCTGGCAGAAAGAAATAGACCTAAAGACAAATACAGGAAGATAACTGTTATAGACAAAAATGCAGTGATCAAGGAGACAAAGGAAGGCACAGAAGGGTATGGAGTGCAATTCACAGCAGGGCTGTCAGGAACGGTTCCCACTGGATCCAAGAGGGGTGAGGGTGCATCAGCAGACTTCTGGAAAATGAGACTTCCAGGCAAAGGGAACAGCAAGTGCAAAGATGCTGAGGAAGAGGATGTCTGACCTGCCCGAGGGCCTGCAAGGCCAGTGTGCCAGAGTGGAATGAGTGCTGAAAGATGTCATCAGAGAGAACAGAAAAGGCAAAATGCTGTACGTGACTTCAGTTTTTATCCTGAGTGAAGGTGGGAGCCATGGAGGGATCAAAGAAGAGGGACACAATGAAGTTTACTGAGAAGAAAGCTGAGCAGCTGAGTGGATAAGAGTTAAAGGAAACAGAGAGTAGAGTTGGGGGCCGCTACCTTCAGAAGAGGCCGGGAAAGATTCATGTCCTGGAAGGAGAGGTTTTCATCATACTGAGATGCGTCTTCAAAGAATCCTCCTGCTTCCTACAGCAGAAAGTCAGAAGACAGAGAATGAGAACTCAGTGAAGAAAACCAATGACCTTAAAAGCCCTTCCAGATGCCAAAATGAACTGTGCGTGGCCACCCTGCCCAGGCTCACCTGCCCCTTCTTCTTCCTCTTCCGCTCCTTCACTTTGAGTGTATCTATGGAGAAAAGCACCACAATGACCACAGCTCACATTGCTGACATCCACATCCACTCCACACCACCTTAAGGGCCCTACGTGGACTACCAGACCAAGCCCACACATTAGCCTACAGGGGGCTACCATGACAGCCTCTCTTCACAGATGGGGATGCTGTGCGACTGTGCAGTGAAGTGACTGGTTTCAGAGCTGACAGAAAGCACACCTGGCAGTGTGGTGCAAAGACCAGGCTCTCACACTATAATACACAAAGACACCTTAGCATGATTTCTGCCAGAAATACTTACTGAGCACACACTCATGAGTGAACCCACTGGATGTGGATCACACCAAATATGTATGAGTCACAGAGAGGTCTAGCAGCTGTGTGGGGCTACAGCTGGGGAAAGAGGAAGCTGCCTGCAAAGAAGAACATCCCAACACAACACCTGGGAAGAGAGAGGGTAAAACAGCAGGGAGATGGCAAGCACTCGTGCAGAAGAGCCTGGATTGCTACAAGTGAAGGTGCCCACTGCCCACTTCCTGTCCCATTTCCAGCAGCCAGCAGAGCGGCCACCTGCTTGCGTGAGAACTTTCTCATCAGCTGAGGAGTAGTCGGAATCAGAGTCTTCATCTGCAGAGCCTGCCTCCTCCTTCCCTTCCACATCCTCCTGTTCCTCCAGGTCGCAGGCCACCTTGGCTTCTTTCTCCTCCAACTTCCCGGCCTTGGCTTCTTTATCCTGGGAAACAAGGTCAAATACAGCAAAGATAACAACAGAATTCAGGACATTCGGAACCTAAGAGGAGTGATATTGAGTTCTATGGCCTGGACAGGAGGTGGTGTGTGAGTAAGAAGTACCCAAAGAGGAGCGCCTGCTCCTGCCATCCTCCACTTGGGCTGGAACAGAAATGTGAGGACACTTGGCTAGGGGCATATAGGGACCAGGAGAAGAGGCCCATTTCTCTCTCACCTCCGCTTTTCTTTTCTTTCGCACTTTCTCAATCTTCTCATCTAACGTAGTGACTGCCCTCTGCACAGAGAAACAAAGAGAAGGAAAAGAAATACACGTTCAAGAAAGAGACCAAGAAATGTCCCCTGGAAGACCAGGTCTCAAATGTTAATACTGCAGAGGCTGGTCTGTCCTTAAGATGAGTAAGTGAATCAATGAATCAACCTGTAGACTGTTCACAGAAAAAATAAATAAAACTTTACATCACCAAAAAACATTACAAACACATTTTAGAAGGCGTTTACTAGTTCAAACAACAGAATTATCAAGATACAAGAATTATATCTAGGGCTAGTGGAATGGCTAAAGTGGTACAGTGCCTGCCTAACAAGCAGTAGGCTCTGAGTTCAAATCCCAGTGTTGCCAAAAAAGAAAAAAAAGTCTGTCTTAATACGTACACTGAAGTTAGAAGTGAGTTCAGAAACTCACTACCCCACTTCAGGAGAAGCTGTCATGGGCATTTTATAAGAAATATTCTTCTTAATACTTCTAAATGTCACCAATAGACTAGTGACTGTTTGTTACTAGAGTCTACAATATAGGGCTAGTGGTAGAGCACCTGCCTAGCAAGCACAAGGCCCTGAGTTCAAACCCCAGTACTTATAGAGTGTGTAATAAATCTATTCTACAGCACTTTATACTGCCAGTCATAATCAGAACTGTGGCTACTTGTGACCCTCTCCCCATGCCATTAAAGCTGCACCTCACATTTTTAAAGTGCTCCAGTACCCGCTGAACAGAAGCAGGGCCAAGGGGCCTGAGGTCAAGGTTAGTCCCAGAGACACCCTGTTCAACCTCACAAACCTACAGTCTGGAACTGTCCATCACTGCAGCCTCACCTTCTTCTTGAGCTGGTTCATGACATCAGCCAGGGCCCAGCTGCCATCGTACATCCCCTCCTTCTCAGTGAAAACAAAGTCAGGGTTGAAATCAGCACTGCGGTTCTTCTGCAAGGCTTTCTGTTTCCGGCCCAGCACAATGGGCCCCTGGAAAGAGGAGAGGCAGGTGACTATGGGCTGAAGCTGAAGAACAGTAGAACAGGAAGAAGGAACAGAGGGAGCCCAGAAGAGAAGAGAAATACATAGGACTGGCGGCATGGCTCAAGTGGTAGTGCACCTACCTAGCAAGTGCAAAGCCCTGAGTTCAAATCCCAGTACAACCCTCCCTCAAGAAAAACAGAGACAAGAGCGAAGATTGTCAGGGAGCGGGTGGGTGTAGGAGAAATGGGGAGATGCTCACTAGAGGATATAAACTTTATAAGATGAATACATTCTGCACACCTAATGTCCTGTGTGGTGACTAAAGGTGACTGTAGTTAATTATGACATATTGTGGACTTGAAATTTGCTAGGAGAGATCTTAAATGTTCTCACCACAAAAGAAAATAGGTGAGGTGACCTGACTGTAGAAACCATTCCACAATATATACATTTGTCAAATCATCATGTTGTATAACTTAAGACTTATAAAATTATATTTGTCAATCCTATCTCAGTAAAGCTGGGAAAAAATCAGACACTGTTCAATACCTAACGTAGAGAAGGCCCAGTCAGGTGCGGGTGTTTATGCTGTAATCCTAGCTACTCAGAAGGCAGAGATCAGGAGGATCGTGGTTCGAAGCCAGTCTGGGCAAATAGTTCTCAAGACCCTATCTCGAAAATACCTAACACAAAAAGGGCTGGTGGAGTGGCTCAAGGTGTAGGTCCTGAGTTCAAACCTACAAAAAAAAAAAAAAAAAAAGAGGAAGGCCCTATGCTAGGCACTGAGGATGAGAATCATTAGAACATAGTCCCTACTCTCAATCTCAATGAGCTGAAAAAGAAGTGACTAATTAATAAATAATTACTATTCCTTTTTTTGGGGGGGGGTGCTAGGGTTTGAACTCAGGGCTTCCTACTTGCTAAATAGGCACTCTGCCACTTAAGCAATGCTACCAGCCCAATAATTGCTATTTCTTAGGGATGATTACTAAGTATACTTTCCTTAGTTATGTATCATACAGGTACATTCCTAAGTATACGCATGTAGATACAAATACATGTACATAGGGAACAACATTCATTCTGTTTTATAGGATGAGGTGTTGCCCTAGTCTATGATCACAAATAAAAGCCAACTGGAACTTTAAATTAGGAAAAAAATGTAGCTCAGTGGTAGAGTAATTACCTAGCATCATGAGGCTGAGTTCAATCTCCAACACCCCTGGTAAGGATACCCATGGGAAACAGACAACACAGAAAAAAAAAAAAAGAACAAGTATGCACACACATAACTGAAGTCTCTTACTTAGCCTTAGGAGATGCTATGATATCGTCACCTTAGAGCAAGGAAAGTGAGGTGGAGGGCAAGTGTCTTATCCACAATCACCTGAAATTCATTCCCAGATGTTTGGGTTCCAGTCTAAGCCCTTAACCACTATTCTAAAATGCCCTCCAGCTGACAGATAACAGGAAACTTCAGTCCTGCCTGGTGGTACCACAGGGACAACATGGGTCATTTAATAGTTTGGGATGGCAGCCAAGGTGTCGGAAAGTTTCCAGAAAAGAAACTTTTCTTTTCTTTCTTCAAGAAAGAAGTCAAGTATGGCACAGAAACCAGAGTGACTAGTAGCATCCAGAAAAAGCAGAAGGAAGAGTGTTCCAAGCAGAGGAACAGGAGAGGGAAGGCTCTGAGCAAGACAGAACACAGACTGTGCAGGACTGTGGAACCAGCGAGTCTGTCTGGGTGTCGATCATGAAGGGGAGAGCTGTCAGTCAAGAAAGTGAAAAGGACCAGATTCTGAAGGACCCCAAAGCCTTGTGAAAGCAGGCTGGAAGGTTCTGAGCAAGGGAGGCACTAATCGAACTGCACTAAGAGAAGATCACTCTGCTGTGAAGTGAAGAACACACCAGAAGGGATCACAAGAAAGAGATGGAGATGAGGTATGTGCGGACTGCAGTTGTCCAGGTGTGAGATGGCAGTGACCTGGACAATGGCGAAGTGTGGACAGAAAGAGGGCAGAAGCCAAGGAAAGATTCAAATGGTTTGCAGAGCACTGAATGGCGACAAGGATCAAGTTGTCAAAATGATCCTATGCCCTGGCTTTAGATGGGAATAGGATGGGAAGGTGAGGGAGACCAGTTCAGCTTTGTTGGAGGTGAATTTGCAGAGGCCATGGGACATCCCAATGAACGTGTCAGGCAGGCAGATGAGTAAAGAGGTAAAAGTTGAGGCTCTGAAAGACAAAGACCTTTTTCAGACCCCCGGCTTAAAGTTCGTAGGCTCCCACTTCAAGATGAAGTTCAGCAGACTGGGACCACCTTTTTCATTGCCAGGTCCGCAATATTTAACACTACCTCTGTTAGATGCGTGAGTATGAACAGATGAACAGATGGGGGGATGAACAACCATGGCTCTGAGCAGAACCCAAGCCTGACTTCATCTCTGGATCTCTACTACCGAGGGCCTGCATTAAATAGCCGGTTGTGAGCAGCAGGGCCACATGGAATGGCACTGCCAATAGTGCGGTGTGGGGAAAGCTAATGGCGAGGACACTGCGGAGGGTGTCGGGGTCCCAGGGCAGCTCTGCTCGCGGCATGCGGAGGATTCGGGTACGCGGTGTTCCCGAAGGATCTCAGGGAAGGGAAGCGGTCCAGGGAACCCCATGGGCCGGGACTCTGCCCGTGACCGTACCCCAACCCCGCCCGGCTCACACCTCCTCCTCCTCGTCTCCGGAGTCAGACTCGGGCTCCACCGGCACCTCTTCATCTTCGCCTATGGTTCCGATTAAACCGAGCTCCGCAAGCATGGTGAAGCAGCAGCCACTTCCAGAAGCGAACGCAACAAGCCGTCAGACCCGCCCTTTCCCGCCACCTCGTCGTCACTGCGCATGTGCCAGGCTCCACTTCCGCTTGAGGAACCGCCCCCCACGCTCCGCTTCCGGAGCTCCTAGAGGACGTGTGCCATGACCTGGGGCGTGGTTTCGTATGACGAAATCAAGGGGCGGGGCTTTATTTAAATATGGACATTTTTTTGTCCACGTTCTCAGAAAGTAATGTCTCTCTGGAGTGGGGGGGACGGTGAGAAGATCTAAACATGGGCTTTGATAACTTCTCTACGTGTATATATTTGTGGACAAAAAGTTGTGGCAAAAATACAAAGCAGTAGTGATTGTCCCTGGGGTAAAATTATAAGTGATTTTTTTTCTTTTTTTTTTTTTTTTTTTGGTACTGGGGTTTGAACTCAGGCTCTACACCTCGAGCCACTCCACGAGCCCTTTTTTGTGACCAGTTTTTTCGAGATAGGGTCTCGCGAACTGTTTGCCATGGCTGGATTTGAACCGTGATCCTCCTTATCTCTGCCTCCTGAGTAGCTAGGATTACAGGCATGGGCCACCAGCACCAGGATTAAGGCTTTTATTTTCTTAGATTCTTTTTTTCCCAAAATAAACAATTGCTTTTCATAAAAACGAAAAAATAAACATAAGAATAGCTAGCACTTACGTAAATTTACTATGTGCTGTGCCAATACTGATTTAATTACTTTTATGCATATTCTCTAATTTACCACAACCCCCGCCTAGAGATACCATTACTTTTTGCCGTTTTAGAAAGGGACTGACAGAAACAAGAGTATAATCCAGACAGAGGCTTCAGGCAGGACCTTAGAAAAAACTCAGAATTTGCTAGGAATTTTCCTTTCTGCCTTTGTAGAAATCTTTGGGGGAGGAGGTGGAGTAGAAGACACTACCATTTAGCCACACCTCCAGTCCACTTTGTTCTGGTTGTTTTGGAAATGGGGTGAACTATTTGCCCAGGCTGGCCTCCAGTTGTGATCCTTCAGCTCTCAGCCTCCCCAGTTGCTAAGATTACAGGCTTGAACCACTCACACCCACCTAGAAAATTTGTTTTGTTTGGCCACTTTACCAGCCCTTGTGTGCTTGTGTGCATGTGTGTGTGTGTGTGTGTGTGTGTGTGTGTGTGTGAGTGTGTGAGAGATGGCTTTTTTTCTAGATAGGGTCTCTAGATAGTTCGAACCCAGGCTGGCTTCAAACTGTGATCCTCCTGGTCTCTGCTTTCTGAATAGCTAAGATTACAGGCATGAGCCACCAGCGCCCAGTTTAGAAATCTTACTCTTTTTTTTTTCAGTACTGGGGCTTGAACTCAGGATCTTCAGCTTGAGCCACTCCACCAGCCCTATTTTTGTGATGTTGTTCAAGATAAGATCTCGTGAACTATTTGCCTGCGCTGGCTTCAAACCATGATCCTCCTGATCTCTGCCTCCTGAGTACCTGGGATTGCAGGCGTGAGCCTCTGGTGCCTGGCCAAAATCTTACTCTTAAAGCCAGCTCATGATTACCTCCTCCAGGCAGCCTTCCCTATATTAAGTCATCTCCACCATCTACCCTCCCTTCCCAGTCAACATTTTCTATTTGCCAAAGTCCTGTGTGTATCACAAAAGAAGCTTCTGTCATTGTTTTTTTGTGATTTTATCCATTTTACATGTACAAGTCAATGGCATTAATTATATTCACCCATGCTGTTTCCAAAACATGTTTTCTCACCTCAAACAGAAACTGTAACCACCCAGCAATACTCTTCACCCAGACCATGGAAACCTCTAATCTACTTTCTGTAACTATAAATGAACCTATTCTAGAAATTTGTGTAAGTGGGATGCACCATGGTCACCTTTTGTGTCTGGCTTGCCTCATGCAAGGTCCTTTCATGTTGTAGATGTGTCAGAGCTCCGTTATGGCTGAACGATGTTGTGTTGCTGTGTACATTTTACTTATTCATTCGTCTGTTGATGGACACGTGGCATCTTTCTACATGTCGGCTGTTATTCACATGCTGTGATAAACATTGTGGTACCTTACCACCTCATTCCTGCCGTGGCCCTAGTGCTTAGAGCAGCACATGGCACAGGACACACACACTAAGTACATAATGGGTAAAGGAGGGGAGGAAGGCCTTCACATGTTTGCAGACGTTTTCAGGTGTATATCAGGTCTGTATGTCAATGCAGCCAGACAGCTAGCAACTGTCACCCTCCCTCCTTACTGAGGTCAAGAGCAGGAACCCCAGGACCTAGAAGCAGAGCCTCCCAAACTGCTGTAGTAAGGACTGCAGGCTCAAGCAGTAGAGCACCGGGCTAGCAAGTGTGAAGCCCTGAGTTCAAACCCCAGTACTACCAACTTACTGTCGTGAAAGACCAGCAGCTAAAACGTCCAACCCATGGCAGACTGGTGCTTCTGCAAACTATGAGCCAAATGTGTGGCAATGTCATTTGGCCAGCAAACTTTCTGAATCCTGTCCTCACCTTCTGAACTTGCCACTAGCAGGTAAGAAGCAGTCTATAAGTGGCACCAGTGGCAGAGTGTGTGTTTGAACCACACTGCCTGAGAGTTCAGCACAGCATGCAGTAGGTGTCAGTGTTAGAGTGCTACCTTGAACCCTTAGAAACAGGTCATTCCATCACACAGGATCAAAGGCAAGGGTGGAGATGGACAGGCTTTGTTTACTACAGAACATCAATAAGCGCCCCTGGTTGCAGTAGCCCTGTCCGATAGAACTTTCAGCAGTGATGAGAACGTTCCACGTCTGTGCGGGACAATGAGGCAGCCCTGGCGTGTGTGGCTACTGAACACACAACGTAGCCAGTGCAGGAATTGAAGCGTTGTTTGCAGTGCTGGGATGGAGCCCAGGGTTTTGCATTTGCTGGGCAAGGGCTCTACTACTGGGCTACATCCACACTACTTGGGTTTTTTTGTTTTTTGTTTGTTTTTGGGTTTTGGTGGTACTGGGTTTGAATTCAAAGGCTCACACTTGTTAAGCAGGCATTCAACCACTTGAGCCATTTCACTAGCCCACCCTTGTTTTTTTGAGATAACCTTGCTATGTAACCCAGGCTAGCCTTGAACTCTCAATCCTCCTGCCTCAGCCTCCCTACTTCTGGGACTATAGGTGTGCACCACAATGGCCAGATTTTTTTTTTTAGTAAAAAACCCTTGTGTTATGATCAATGCTCAGTTTTTTTTCTGGCAGTACTGAGGCTTGAACTCAGGGCCTCACACTTGCTAAGCAGGCACACTCTACCATTTGATCAATGCTCAAAATTTTATTTCACTGCCTGACACACTGATAGTGCTTAATAAATATTTGTTATCAAGACAGTTTTTTGGGGAAGGTTAATCTCACAGATTCTGGAACCAACTCCCTAGGTTCAAATCCTAACTCCACCTCTTAGTAATTGTGACCTGACCCTGGACAAATTAACCCCTCTTGGCCTTGGTTTTCCCCCTGTAAAATGGCAATAGATTAAAACCTGGGTCTTAGAGGACTACATAATTTAAAACAGCAATTGGTAAATACAGAACACTTGACAATGTCAGCTATTGGTGCTAAATGAGTATGATTTGTTAATAAATGTTACTCCATGCGACAGTAACTGCGTTCCTTTCTGGTCTTGTCCTTTCCACTTCCTACTCCTTGAAGCAGCTGGGACAAATTTTTAAAAATGCAAATAGTTCCAACCATTTGTTTACTTAAAACCTTGTTTAAGGACCCTAGAATCAAGGACCCTGCCAAGTCAGGGACACCAAGACATTTTTAATTCCTCTAAGTCAAGAACTTCTCCGTCTTAGCAGTGTTGGCATTTGGGGCTGGTGGGGACTGTCCTGCATGGTGTAGGCTATTTGGCACCATCCCTCTATCCATCCCACTGGCCTCTACCCCCTCACCCGCTGTGACTACCAGAAATGTCTCAGAATCATCGCCCCCGGCAAACGCCCTTCTGCTTCAAGAGGAGCCTGCACGCTCCAGCCTGTCTAGGTCCCCACACTCAGGGACTGTCCACACTTATGCTGCCTGCTGACCCTGCAAACATTGTCATCTGTGTGCTAGTTTGCTGGGCTGTCATTACAAAGTACGCCCGACAGAATGGCTTCAACATCCAAATGTACTTTCAGTCCTGGAGGCTGCAGCTGCAGAGCCAAGGCCTGAGCGGGGCTGGTTTCTCCTGAGGCTTCTCCCCTTGTCTGTGCAGTGTCTTCTCCCTGATCTTCCCAAGGTCTGCACAGTATGCCTGAGTGCTACTTTCCTGCTCCTCCCCCCCACAGTCACATGGAATCAGGGCTCATCTACTAACCTCATGTTAACTGAATTGCCTCTTTTTTCTTTTCTTTCTTTTTTTTTTTTTTTTTGGTGTTATGGAGTTTGAACTCAGGGCCTCAAGCTTGCTAGGTAGGTGCTCTACCACTTGAGCCACTCCACCAGCCCACTCAATTGCCTCTCAAAGATGCTGTCTTGGCTGGGGATGTGACCTAGTGGTATAGCACTTGCCTCACATGGTGAAAACCCTGAGTTCCATTCCTAGAACAACAACACAAAGATGCTGTGGTGGGTGGTGCACACTTGTAGTCCCAGCACTCAGGAAGTAGAGGCAGGAGGATCATGAGTTTGAGACCAGCCTGGGCTACCTAGTGAGACCCTGTCTCAAAACACCAAAACATAAATTAATTAATTAAACATTTAAAAATAGAATGGAAGTTAAAAATCTCATTTTGGGGGGGTGGGGAGGTGGCACTAACAATGTATACATATGTAAGTAAATGTAAAAAAAACTACAAAAGGAGAAAAACGTTCCATTTCCAGAGAAATTCCCACACTAGATTCCTGGGAACATAGTGTACAGCAACACTGTTTCAAATAATGAAAAATTAGAAAATGCAGCCAAGTGCTGGTGGTTTACACCTGTAATCCTAGCTACTTGGGAGGCTGAGATCAGGAGGATTGAGGTTTGAGGCCAGCCCAGGCAAGTAGTTCACAAGACCCCCATCTCCAAAATAACCAGAGCAAAATGGATTGGAGGAGTGGCTCAAGTGACAGAACACCTTAAATGACAGAACTAAAACTATAGGTATCAACACAGATAGATCTCAAAAGCATGAAGGTAAGTAAAAAAAGAAGGTATGGAAAGATATATAGATAAATACGAGCTACAATCCATGTAAGTAGTTAAGCATAATGATTAAAAGTGAGGGGCTTCTGAGCTGGGGAAGCCTTGAATTAAATCCTGCTTCTGCCCCTTGCTGTGTGGCCTTGGGTACCTCCATAGCTTCTCTAGGCCAATTTCCTCATTTGTGAAATAAGGACACTGTCAAGAAGGACCTACAGTAGCTTATTAGTAAGAGCATTAGCTTCTGGGTAGGGAGGCTGCAGAATGGTTTTAGAGAACATGGCTTTTTGTTCTTTGATTCTTTATCTACATTCAGCTAATATTTTCCAAATGAGTAACATGTGCCAGGGGCTGGGAGTACAGCTCAGTGGTAGAGCACTTGCCTTCATATGAGAGGACCTGGGCTCCGTAGCCAGCAGCTCAAAAACATAAAATCAAATAAAATATGATAGTTATTAAGCTCAGCTTCAAACCAGCCGCTCTCTACCTGGCTGCCTGAGGCCAGAGACAAACTTCTGGAAGGCACCTGTATGCTTTGCCTTCAGCTTCCTTGCTAGGAGCTGCCAGGAGGGGGCGCGCGCGAGATGCTGGAGGAGGCGGAGGCAGAAGGCAATGAATTTGCTCCTTGCTCTAAGTGGCCCTCCAGTGGCATTTCTCCCTAGAAGTGGCAATTTATTCCAGTTTGAGGGGTTTTTTGTTTCTTTGTAGCACTCGCTGAACGAGCTTCTCTGAACCCACTCAGCGCGCCAGGGACAGTGGAGCGAAGCCTTCCAGACGTTAGGCTTCAACTCATGGGAGCCTCCTCTGGGCTCAGAGAGGGTTCGCGCCTCTCTGCAGGTTTGAGATTCTGCTGCTTAGGACCAGTGTGTAAACTCGTGTGTGTTGGGGTAGGGGAGGGCGGGAATTGAACCCAGAGCCCCCTGAATGCTAACCATGTGCTCTGCCACTCAGCTATAACCCAGCCCCCTCTTCTGTAAACTTCAGAGTTTTGGTAATCTAAAATTGTAATTGTAATGCAATCTCTGCCTGTGTTAATACTGTGTTCCTTTTTGCCCTTTAAGTTTTCAATATTTAGTATAGTGGTTGTAAAATATATGTCCACAGGCTGGGCAAATCCCAGCTACTTGGGAAGTGAGACAGGAGGGATGGCAAGTTTGAGGACAGCCTGGGCAAAGTTAGTGAGACCCTGTATCAAAAACAAAATAAAGACAAAAGGGGTCTGGAGGCTGGCTCAAGTGGTAGAGCACCTGGTTAGCAAGCACACAGCCCTTTTTTGTGTTGGGTATTTTTGAGATAGAGTCTCTTGAACTATTTGCCTGGGCTGGCCTCTAACCGAAATGCTTCTGATCTCTGCCTCCTGAGTAGTTAGGATTATAGGTGTGAGCCACTGGCACCCAACCTGATTCTCCTCTCTCTCTCTCTCTCTCTCTCTCTCTCTCTCTCTCTCTCTCTCTGTCTCTCTCTCTCTAGTGGAACTGTAGTTTGAGCTCAGGGCTTTACATTTGCAAAGCAGGTGCTCTACCACTTGAGCCACACCCCTGATTCTCTTTAACTCCTCTCCAACCCAAAGGCTAAAAAGAACAGCCTGGGAAAAATAACATTTCAATTCAAAGCAGGGAGCTTCCAACTGATTTTATTCTCAGTCAAAGTGGGCAACACACAGCAGTTAGTGTTGAGCCCCATTCCACTACTGAGTTCAGGTTCCCACTCAGCAGCAACCTATCCACAAATTTCCATTAATTCCACAAATATTTATTAAGATCCCACTGGGTTCCAAGCTTGGTTATACGCCCTAGGAGGCATCACCATCTCGCTCACTCCTCCCCAGAGCCTGCCATTCCCACAAATTAGAAGTGGAACCTTCCTAAGGGTGCTGATGTAGCCCCATTTTACTTAGTGGGCTGGGGCTTGAACCAAGAACCTCAGGCATACCAGGTAAGTGCTCTACCACTGTGCTATATTCCCAGTCCACATACAGCCCCATTTTGCAAGTGAAGAAATTGAGATACAGGTCAATTAAGGAACTTGCCTAAGGCCATCCAGGTGGTAGGTCACAGAAGCAGTACCACCAAGTAATGGGATGAAGAAAGTGAGAGGGTTGTTAGAGAAGTCTGGGGTATAGTGTCAGGGCAGCCCCGCAAAAAGATGACCAGATTCCAAATCTGAGACCTAAAGACATAGAGGCACCAGATGAACAGAGAAGAGCAAGTACAAAGGCTCCAAAGTGGGAATAAACTTGGATGGAAAGGCTGGTGTGCTAGCTGCCATCTTGGGCCAGGAGGATGAGGTTGGTGGGTGAGTAAATCTCAAAGGAGCCTTCGTTTCTAACATGTTTAGGAAGCTAAGCAACTATGTCAGCCTTGAACTGTCATCCTCAAACTTCATTTACACCACACCAAATTATCTTTTCTGTCATCAAAGCCATACTTGCTTTTTGTCACATGTGACTGAATCTAATCCTCATTGCCCATTCTTCCTTCTGTTATGGACTAAACATTGGTGTTACCCCCAAATTGAAATCCTAGCCAAGTGATGTGCTCATTGCTGAGGCCTTTGGAGGTAATTTGGTTAGGAAGGTTGAGTCCTCCTGAATGGAGGCAGTGTCTGAGGAAATAGAGAGCTCTCCCGGCGTCCTGCCTGAGGAGGACACCATGAGTAAACCACTGGCTCGGAGCCAGGAAGTGGGCCCTCCTCAGACATGGAGTTTGATTTTGAACTTCACAGCCTCCAGAATTGTGAGGGACAATGTTTGCTGTCAAAGCTACCAGTCTGTTGTCATAGCAACCCCAAAAAAGATGGAGGCCATTGCGCATACAGAAAACCTGTTGTATTGATCTTATTACCTGTCCTGTTTTTGCTTCTATTCTTTGATTTTTTTGGGGGTGGGCAGTACTGGGCTTGAACTCAGGACAGGTAAGTGCTCTACCACTTGAACCACACCCCAGCTCTCCCTGAGTGAGGGCCCCACTATATAGCCCAGACTGGCCTCGAACTCACAGTCCTGCTGGGATTACAAATATGGGCCACCACACCCCACCATCCCTAGATTTTAATTACATTTTCTTTTTAAGTTGTAACTTTTTTTTGTTTTGCAGCACTGGAGTTTGAACTCAGAGGCTCGAACTTGCTAGGCAGGCTCTCTACCTCTTGAGCCTCTCCCCTAGCCCCCATCTTTTCCTTGCAGTACTGGGCTTTAAACTCAGGACCTCACATGATTTCATCTTTTTAAATTATTTATGTATCCATTTATTTATTTATTTTTTTCAGTACTGGGGCTTGAACTCAGGACCTACACCTTGAGCCACTCCACCAGCCCTTTTTTTGTGCTGGGTTATTTTTGAGATAGATTCTCACAGACTAGTTTGCCCAGGCCTAGCTTCAAACTGCGATCCTCTCGATCTCTGCCTCCTAGGCATTACAGGAGTAAGCCATGGGTGCCCGACTATATTGCTTTTATTTTTGTAAGAAAGAATTTATGTTACTATGACAGGATAAAGTAGGGGGGAAGGGAGAAACTTTCCTACTCCCTACGCAGGAAATGGGAGCAAAAACTCTAATTTCATCTTTTTTTAAAGCAAGTTAGCACCATGGTGCAGTTTATCTGTTGCAGATGCCCCCTCTTTTTTGGGGGATGGACTTTTTATGGATTTATTTATTTATTGGTGGAATTAGGGTCTGAACTCAGGGCCCTAAGTTTGCAAAGCAGGCGCTCTACTGCTTGAGTCACACCTCCAGTTTATTTTGCTCTGATTATTTTGGAGATGGGGGGGTCTTATGAACTATTTGCCTGGGCTAGCCTCCAACTGTAATCCTTCCAATCTCAGCCTCTCAAGTACCTAGGATTATAGTTGAACTACCAGCGCCCAGTTTATTTATGCTCTTGAAACAGATTCTTGCTGTGTAGCCCAGGCTGGCCTCGAACCTGTGACCTCCCCCTGCCTCAGCCTACCAAGTACTGGGCTTATAGGGATGAGCCACCACTCCCAGTGTTAGAGCACTTGCCTAGTAAACCCCAGGCCCTGAGTTCAAACCCCACTAGTGTCTCCCCACACACCCCCCCAAAAAAGTATGAGATGTCAGATTGGGGGCAGAGCTTAGTATTAGAACACTTGCCCAGCACCCAATCTCTAGCACAGCAAAAAGAAAATGGTTATCTATCAGATGCCTCAAGGAAATAACATAAACCTTTACTGAGCACTTGTTTCAGGGATTCTGTTACAATTTGCACACATTAATTCATTCAATTGTCTCAACTTGCTGGAGTATTTTCAATACCTTAATTTTTTGGGAAAAGCTTTATTCATTGTTGCTCAGCAGGTTGAAAAAAAGAGACATAATTCATGTACCATGTAACTCACCCATGTAAAGCAACATCACCAAAATCAATTTTAGAACATTTTCACTGAATATAAACCCCCAAATAAACCCATACTCTTTAGTTGTCACCCCCAGTCCACCTCAACCCAGCCTCAGACAAACACTCTTCTACCCTTTTTCCAGGTATTTGTCTTCTTTGGATGAGTCATGTGATCTGTGCCTGGCTTCTATCACTTAGCATCTTGTTTTCAAGAATCACCTTGTGCTGGGTACTGGTGGTTCACACCTGTAATCCTAGCTATTTGGGATGCCGAGATTGGGAGGTTTAGGCCAGCCTGAGTAAATAGTTCATGAGACCCCCATCACCAAAATAATCAGAGAAAAGTGGGCAGGAGGTGTGGCTCAAGCAGAACAGTGCCTGCTTTGCAATTGTGAAACCCTGAGATCAAATACCAGTCCTACCATTTGTCACTTGTAACAAGTATTGGGATTTTATTCTTTTAGTAGGGCATGGTGACACATACCTGTAATCCCATCTACTAGGAAGGCAGAGGCAGGAGGACCGTGAGTTCTAGACCAGTCCAGGCAAAAGTTAGTGAGCTCCTAACTTTAAAACAAAATACAGGGTTGGAGATATGGCTTAAGTGGTAGAGTGCAAAGCCCTGAGTTCAAACCCTAGTCCCAACAAAAAAGACAAAAAACTCAAAAGAGCTAGGAGTGCATGGCTCAAGTGGTAGAGTATATGCTCTAGGCCCTGGGTTCAATCCCCATGCCAGAAAAAAAATTCACTCCTTTTAGTGTAATAATTTTCCATTGTATGGATAGATCACATTTATTTATCTGTTCATGAGTTGTGGATACTTGTGTTTGTTTCCTTTTTTTCAGCTGTTAAGGATCAATGCTGCTGCCAATATGGCATGTAAGATTTTCTGTGGACAGAGCTTTCAATGGTCATGGGTTCTCCAAGTGGAATTTGCAATACACACACACACACACACACACACATGTAATATATTAATAAACTTTTTTATTAATTTTTTTTGGTGGTACTGGGGTTTAAACTCAGAGCTTGTTACACAGGTGTTCTACCACTTGAGCCATTCCACCAGCCCTTTTTTTGTGATGTTTTTTTTTTTTTTGAGATAGGGTCTTTTGAACTATTTGCCTGTGACAGGCTTTGAACCAAGATCCTTCTGATCTCTGCATTATGATTAGCTAGGATTACAGGAGTGAGCTGCAGGCAGCTGGCTTGGGGAACATATTGTTTGCTCTATATTCAACCTTTTGGGACTGGGGCTTGTGACTCAGTGGTAGAATGCTTGCCTACTAGAATGTATGAGGCCCTGGGTTCCATGTCCAGCACTGCAAAAAATAAAAATAAATAAATAAACAAACAAATAAGAATATAGGTACGGGAGGCTGGTGGAGAGGCTCAAGTGGTAGAGCACCTGCCTAGCAAGCATGAGGCCCTGAGTTTAAATCCCAGTACTGCCAAATATATATATGTGTTTAACTTTTTAAAAAACTGCCAAACTCATCAAAACATCATCCCCTTCCCCAATCTACCAAATTTCACTGTGTCATTGTGATAAATTTGATTTGCCACTCCACATGGATGTCAAGGGATTCTGCCATGAGTGACGTGGTCACACATGGGCCCAGGCTCGTGCAGCTTTCTTACCATGTGGGATTTGAGCTCTACCAAGGTGGGGGAGAGGGGTACCACAGCGGGTAAGCCACCTTCTGGATCTTCTGCCCAGAAACCACACATATCACTTCTGTTCACAGGTTATTGGCCAAAGCAAGTCATGTGAGCACAGCCAACATCAACAGGGCAGACTAGTATAGTCTTATCTAAAATGCTGGAGGGAGGAAGAACTAGAAATGTCCGAAGAATGACATTAATGGCTACTGAGGTATCACCAGAGCTGTTTTGAGATGATTGGGAGAAAGAGTGCTCTAAGCCAAGGGAAAAGTAAGTGCAAAGTCCCTGAGGTAGGAATGAACTTGGTCTGTTGAGCAGCGATGTGTACAGAGCATAGTGAGGGAGGGAGAGAGTAAGAGGAGGAAAATTTTCCCCAGCCATGCAGCATGCATGAGTGTGAGGAAAGCACCCTCATACTTTTGGCAGCTGTTAGGATTCTGTTAGCTTGTAAAAACAATCCAAGGTCTTGAAGGTTACAACACATACGGATGCCTTATAAATGTGCTAAAAATCTAGATAGATTTTGACTATGCACTAAGACCGGGAGAATAAGCTGATTTTTTATCTCCCGAGCAAAGCCTATTGGTGTGACTGATTACAAAGATGCAAAAGAAAGGAAGGGAGGGAGGGAGGGAAGAAGGAAACTTTGAGGCCAAACAAGAGTTCAGAGAGAAAGAAGGCAGTGTGAGAAGGGGTATGGAGAGAGTATGGAGGCATCAGGAGGGACTGGCTGACGGGTCCAGAGGACAGCTGGATAAGAGGAACAATTCATAACGTTCTGAGGGTGACCATAGCAGTCAGCACTTGTGTATGCCAAAAAAGCTGGAAGACAGAATGTTGCATGCTCCCAACACAGGAAAGGGACAAATGTCAGAGGTGCTAGTTGCCCTGATCTGATGCCTACACATTGTGTAGATGTAGTGACATGTCACACTCTATCCCATGAATATTTGCCATTATTGTGTCGATTTTTTTTTTTAAAGCAGCTTTGAGGCTAACCAAAGGTCCAGTGAGAAAGAAGGCAGTGGTTGATTAGTGATGTCTGCTATGGATAGGGAGGAAGAAGTGGGGATCTTGAACTCGATTAGCAAGTGTGGCGTCAGAGGGAGAAGGGAGAGGACTGAGCTCACAGCTGGTGCTCGGTGGGCATGGTGTCACTTTTTCCTCTGAGCTGACAAGTTATCCTCATTGTACAGAAGATGAGCCCAAAGCTCTTAGACAGAAAGCTCATCTTTTGAATCCAGCACTCAGGAGGTTTATCTGACTCCAGGTATTTTCTCTCAGCAGAACCCCAAGTCTTTCCATTTGAGTATGGGATGGGTGTTTCCTGTGCTCCTCTGGCAAGCCTCATCCTGCCTTGGCTTTCAGTTTTCTCTTCATTTTCCTGGATCATTTATACCCCACCTTTTGGGCTGGTGGAGTGGCTCAAGTGGTAGAGTTATTGCCTAGTAAGCACAAAGCCCTGAGTTCAAACCCCTAGTACTGCCAAAACAAAAAAACATAATGTATACCTCCCCTTCTGCAAACAGAGTCTGAGTAGACGGGAGATGTTTTTGTCTACCTCAGATGGCTGTTGGGAGGAATAAATGCAGCGTCATAGGTGAAAATGGAATTAGTTCCTCATACCTATGTATCTGCTTCCTGACCTTGAGAATTTAGTTGGAGAAAAGAGAAGAGAAAGACTGCATCTTAACATTTTCCAGTGGGAACTAATTCATTGGACAACTAGACAAATTTTAAAATGCAATAGTCTTATCTGCTGCATTGATTATAATCACCCCAAATTCACAGCAAAGGGGACATCTGGGGAGTTACCTGGACACAGTAAAATGTACAAATAACTTCAGCTACTGGGAGTAGGATTGCAAAACTGTATTTGTTGACTTGGAAATAGGTTTGGGATACATCGTTACATGAAAACATAGTTACAGAACAATATGAAGAGCACAGTGCCATTTTTTCCAGTAATAAAATAATCATATGAAAGTCTGGTTCAAGTGGTACTGCCAACACAAACAAACAAAAAAACTCACCGCTCTTGCCGGGCTTGGTGTCTCACTCTTGTAATCCAAGCTACTTGGCAGGCAGAGCTCAGTAGGATGGATTTTGAGGCCAGTCCAGGCAAAAAATTAGTAAAACCCCATCTCAGCCAATGAGCTGACATGGTAAGTGCATTCCTGTCATCCCAGCTAGGAGGGAGGTGCAGGTAGGTGGACCAAGGTGTGAATCCGGCTCCAGGGAAAAGTGGAGAGCCTATCTGAAAAATAACTAAAGCAGGAAAAAATAAAGGTTGAGGGTGTTGCTCCAGCGTTAGAGATCCAGAGTTCAAACCCCAGTATAGCCCCAAAAATGTCAGTTGGCACTGGACAGGTGGCACATGCCTGCAATCACAGCACTTGGGAAGTGGGGCAGGAGGATCATGAATTCAAGGTCACCCTGGAATATAGAGGGAGACCATGTCTCAGAAAAACAAGAAAAACTCAGCATGGGTGAGCTACCAAAGGCTGACAACTTCTCTCTGGGAGGAGCATGAAAAGTAACTCTTCTTGTTAACGCTACTCCGCATTTTCTGAGTTTGTCCTAATAAGCATACATTATTTATGTAATAAGAGGTTTTTTGTTTTATTTTGTTTTGCAGTACTGGGATTTGAACTCATGGACTTGCGTTTCCTAGGTAGATGCTGTTCTGTTTGAGTCAAATCCCCAGCCCTTTTACTCTAATTATTTTGGAGATGGGGTCTTGCTCTTTGCCAGGCCAGTCTGGACTATGATCCTCCGATTTTACACTTTCTGAAGAGACTGGAATGACAAGGACAGGCCACCACACCCAGCCCTTCGTTGAGATGGGGTCTCCAGAACTATTTGCCCTGCCTAGCCTTGAACCCAAATCCTCCCCATCTCAGCTTCACAAATAGCTAGGATTATAGGTATGAGGCTCCAGTGCCTGGCTAAAAATTTTAAAAAGCAATTTTATATTCCTTTTTTTGAGACAGGGATGTCTATGCAGCCCAGGCTGGCCTCAAACTCCCTGTCCTTCTGCCTCAGCCTCCAGAGTGCTGGAATTACAGGTATATGGCATCATACCAGATTGTTTTCTCTTTCATATTTACATATTCTCTAATTTTTCTATAAGGAATAAGCTTTTTTCTCAGTTAAGAAAAGTTTACTATTAGTTGGGTATAGTTGCTCACAGCTATAATACCAGCTACTCAGGAGGTGGAAATCTGGAAGACTGCAGTTCAAGGCCAGCCCAGGCAAAATGTTCTTGAGATCCCATCTCAACCAATAAGTTGGGTGTGGTGGTTCGAGCGTGTCATACGGCAACAAGAGAGGTGTAACCAGGAGGATGGAGATCCAGGCAGGCCTGGGTGTAAACATGAGACCCTACTTGAAAAATAAGTGAAGCAAAAAGACCTGAGGGCATGGCTCAAGTGACAGAGTGCCTGACTTCAAAGCCCAGTACTATGCATACATGGTTGAGACGTGTCTCAAGCAGTAAAGTGCGTGCCTCACAAGCATGAAGCCGAGTTTAAACCCCAGTACCTATGCTGCCAACACACTGCATGCTGGTGCCTCACACCTGTAATCCTAGTTACTTGGGAGGATGAGATTGGGAGCATCATGATTTGAGGTCAGCTCAAGTTTGTGAAACTCCATCTCCAAAATAACCTGAGAAAAATGGACTGGAGGTCCATTTTTTTTTCAAACAAAACAAAACAAAACAAAAACTTGTGAATTATTGCATAACCTGGGGTTCTTTGGTTGCAAGCAACAGAAACCAGCTGGGTGCCAGTGGCTCACACCTGTAATCCTAGTTACTTAGGAGGCAGAGATCAGGAGGATTGTGGTTCAAAGGCAGCTTGGGCAAATAGTTTGTGAGACCCTATCTTGAAAAACCCTTCACAAAAATAGGACTGGTGGAGTGGCTCAAGGGGAAGGCCCTGAGTTCAAGGCCCAGGACCAAAAAAAAAAAAAAAACCCAAAAATACCCCACAGAAACCAGCTCTGGAGCAGGAAAGAGGTTTAGAGGAAGGCTGGGAGATACCTGGCAGGTTCTGTGGGAGATGGACTTCTTGTCCTAGGAAATGTGTGGTGATTTTGGACAAGTGACTTAACTGCTCTGAGCTTCAGTTCCTGTACCCATAAAATGGAGAAACAAATGCAGTATATCTCACAGGAGTGCTGTGAGGGTGAAATTAATTAATGCATGCAAAGCAGTTGAAACAGAGCCAGGCACAGTTAGTGTTGCCTATGTTATCTCTTGGCATTTGGAACTGAGGAACTGAGTGGCCAACTCAGGATTTGAATCCAAGTTCATCTGAAACCAAACTTGAGCTCCTCACATGACAGCCCTATTGTGACAACGCTACTGAGCCAGGATTCATCCTCTTTTCTCTCGGGTGCTGATGAAAACCAGGGCTTGTCCCTTTTCCAGCCCACCAGCACTTCCTTCCTCTTGTAGCCTCCTAGAGCTTTGGTTTTAGGGACAAAAATTTGCCAAGCCAATCTATTACTTTCAGAAGACCAGTTTCTGCCTACACCTTGCAAAGGCTTTTGCTTCACCAGTGTACCTTGTTTTTTGTTTGTTTGTTTTGTTTTGTTTTTGTGGTACTGAGGTTTGAACTCAGGGCCTACACCTTGAGCCACTCCACGAGCCCTTTTCTGAAGGGTTTTTTGAGATAGGGTCTCGTGAACTATTTGCCCAGGCTGGCTTCGAACAGAGATTCTCCTGTTCTCTGCCTCCTGAGTAGCTAGGATTACAGGCGTGAGCCACAGGCTCCCAGCTCACTGGTACTTTGTTTGCCTTGGGTAATGTCATTCTTGTTAGTTTAGAACACACTTGTCTTTGGTGTTGGCACGTGATAGCTGTAGTTGGGATGTAACATGCTTCAGGCAATGTCTGCCTTGTCTCTAGGCATTATTAGCCTTCTTTTTGACATTTGGTGAAAGACTATCAGGTCAAGAGGCTGGGGACATCAAAGACATGCTTAGCACATGTGATACCATGGCTTCAATCCCCAGCATCATAAAAAATAAGCAAAGTAGCAGGTCAATACCTGAAAGAGGAATGCAATTTTCTGAAAAGTGTGTATTGGTGATTCTTGGTTTGGATTTTTTTGCAGGTAGTACTGAGGTTTGTACTCAGGGCCTCATGCTTGCTAAGCTGTGCTGAATCTCTTGAGCTGTGTCCCCAGCCCCTTGGCTCAAGCGTTAGAATTCCTGCTTTGCAAGGGCAAAGCCCTGAGTTCAACCCCAGTCCCACCAGAGAGAGAGAGAGAGAGAGAGAGAGAGAGAGAGAGAGAGGGAGAGAAGTGTAGGTGGGATAACAGGTGCATGCCACCAGGCTAGCTTCTATTGGTTGAGATGGGGTTTCACAAACTGTTTACCTGGACTAGCCTGAAGCTGGGATCCTCCTAATCTCCACCTCCCAAGTAGAGCTACTGCACCTGGTTGGGTTTTGGTTTTTAATTTTCTGAATATTTTGTTTTGACATTTTAAAAAAGCTTGCTGGAGGTGCAGAGAAGAGAAGGCACAGGAAGGGAGAAGACCTCACAACTGAATAGCCAGTTCTTGGGTCGGTTGTTGTCACGTGAATACTGAGACCACCAGGATGACTGGTAGAGAGGAATATATGAACCAGATGCCAAAATGCAGTAGATGAAGGCAGTGGGGAGGGGACAACAGATACACAGCTGAGTGACTTTGCTCCTTGACTCCAGTTTCACGTTCCCTACTGTCTAAGTAATACCTTCACTTGGTTGTCTATAGATATCTTTGAATTTAAAATGTGACTAACTAGCAGGGTGCTGGTGGCTCTCACCTGTAATCCTAGCTATTCAGAAGCAGAGATCAGGAGGACCGTGGTTCAAAGCCAACCCAGACAAATAGTTTGTGAGACCCTAACTTGAAAAACCCCATCACAAAAATGGGCTAGTGGAATGGCTCAAGGTGTAGGCCCTGAGTTCAAATCCCAGTAGCACACACACAAAAAAAGCTTGTGTTGGGTGGAAGAAGCCAGGCACAATAAGTGTCATATTGTATGATCCTGCCTATACGAAATATTCAGAATATGGAAGTCCATAGTAATAGAAAGTGGATTGATGGCAGCCAAGGTTGAGAGAGGGGAGGAATGGGAGTAATTGCATGTGTGGCAGGTTTCCTTTCTTTCTTTCTTTTTTTAATGTGAAAGCATTAGTAAAGTTTATTAAGAAAGGAATATGCTTTCAACTTTTTCTTTGTTTTTGGTGGTGCTAGGGTTTGAACTCAGGGTCTCATGCTTGCTGGTGAACCACACGAGAATTCCTTTTAAAATGAGAAGAAAATAAAAGAAATTACTGGGAAGAGTTTCAATATTAGAGATCACAGAGAGTCATTTTAAGTCTGAAATAAGGGCATATGCTGGTAGTCCCAGCTACTGGGGAAGCTGAGGCAGGAGTTTCACTTGAACCCAGGAATTTGTGGCCAGCTGGGGCAACATGACAAGGCCTTATCCAAGAAAAAAAAGTCATACTATACCAAGACACAAACAAAAAAAAAATTTTGTTTTTGGGGCTGGGCACTGATGGCTCACGCCTGTAATTCTAACTATTCAGAAGGAAAAAAAAATTTTTTTGCAGTATGGGGGCTTGAACTCAGGGCTTACACCTTGAAACAGCCCTTTTTTGTGACGGGTTTATTTCGAGATAGGGTCTCAAAAACTATTTGCACAGGTTGGCTTTGAACCAGGCTCCTCCTGATCTCTGCCTCCTGAGTATTAGGATTACAGGCGTGAGCCATCGGCACCTGGCCAAGCAAAAAATTTTTAACCAAGAAAAGCAATATATGATTATATAAATGTGTTCTCATTGTCAGTGATTTAAAGCCAACACAAAGTGTAAATGCCAAGTCTCCTTTTTGCTATGTAAATAAGTCTATGTTAGGAAAATGTGTGCTTTTGACAGCTCTTCCCAAGAAGAAGGAAGAGGTGGAGGAAGAGAGAGAGAGAGAGAGAGAGAGAGAGAGAGAGAGAGAGAGAGATCACCATCTAAGTTTGAAGCAGCTGACCATACTTTTCCCCTGCCATGAGAAAGAACTCTGTTCCTCAAGGTCAATGGTTTCTATACCCAGCCAAATTATCTAAGAAATGTGAGGCTAGAATAGCCACATCACAGATAGGCAAGATGCCAAAAATTGCCCCTCTATGCCCCTTTCTCAGGAAGTGAGTGGAGCATGAGGCAAAACCTATGCAAAAGAACTCATGGACTCTAGGGAACAGGAGATCCAGCCCAGGAACGGGGCAAAAGCAAGAGGCAGTGAGTCCAGTTTGCTCCCATCTGTGTGGGAAACAGAATTATGGGGGGTCACGCTGAAAAAAAAGAAGAGAACGTTATAGGTTGCCTGATGGTTTTCTCTTCTTTCTTTTTACGTGATGCTTTTGAATCTATTCAGAGAAGATTTCCATTTCTTTCAGAGATTTTGTGGCTCAACTGGTGATAAGTACACAGAAGACTCAGGGTAGACAATTTGTTGAGCAGATGGGCCCCATGGGGTGTAGGCAGAAAAGAAGTTTATTCTTGGATGCAAAGTTTATTCTTTGTTCTTCCCATGTTCAATTTGTCTCTGTGATGTCAGTCCTTCCCTACACTCTTGACTGAATTCTGGGTAAGTCCTGTGGCTCTTTTTGTCATTGCCAGGTAACAAAATTCTCTCCTTTTGGCTGGTGGAGTGGCTCAA
Source organism: Castor canadensis (assembly GCF_047511655.1). Taxonomy (NCBI): domain Eukaryota; kingdom Metazoa; phylum Chordata; class Mammalia; order Rodentia; family Castoridae; genus Castor; species Castor canadensis. The sequence goes on along the minus strand of NC_133390.1, from coordinate 170,478,338 downwards.
GGAGTAGCCCCTGAGTTTAATATCCCCAGTACTACAAAAAAAAAAATTAAAAAGTAAAATAAAACTAAAATTCTCTCATCACTTGCAACCCTCAAATAGCCTCAGTGGAGCAATGAAAAAGTCCACAAAAGTCTACTTCTGTGCATTAAACTGAACCATGTGAAATCACTATTTTTTGAGTCATGCAAGGTTGAGTACTGACAATTTCACCTGTAGGAAGAGTCAAAACTTTCCAGTTCCTTTCAAGTTAAACCATCTCCCCTTCCATCAGGTAGGACTGCTTTGGCCTGGCTCCCTGAGGGAAGAAAGGAGGCCTTGGTGGTGGTGGGGGCTGCTCTCTGCTTCCCCACATAGGCCTCCCTCTGCCCCCCCATCACGAGGCTGCCTCTGGCTCCTCCAGGGTAGCAGGGGCAGTGGAGGCAGAGAGGAAGAGGTGGCCTGGGTCATCTTTGACCCTGGGTCTCTTGTGGCCTTGCTCTGCTCCATGGTAGGCTTTGGCCACCCTGGAGCCTGCTGGATTTGATGTGTTTTAGTTCTTGTCACCTTCTCAATCTTACCCTTGGGCCCTCAGGCCTTAGGCTTCTGGCTGAAGTTGCCTCTCTTCTGTGCAAACCTCTTAGCGTCTCCAGCAGGGCCCCACAGCTGGATGTGTGACCTGAACACCATCTCTCCCTTGCTGTGCTCTGCAGAGCAGCCAGCCAGCCATAGCCCTGGCCTTCACACTCCACAGAGCAGATCAGAACCCCACTCATCTGTGTCATATCTCAGGCTCCCTGGGGCCGAACGGAAGGGCCTTTGTCCAGGCTAGAGCTGGAGGAAAGGCCTCCCTCACCTCCCTGGTCCTCTGGTGCAACAGACAGCCTGGCAGTGCTGTCTCCAAGCATCTTCTTTAAGCTCTGGAATTTTCAATCTCAACCCTTTTATACTCTTGAATGGCTGAAAAGCCAAGGGTAACAAAACCAGGTTTCCCTCCCTTCTCCCTCCCTCCCTCCCTCCCTCTCTTCTTTCCTTCCTATTTAATAAACTTTATTTTAATGGTACTGGGCTTGAACTCAGGACTGCCCATTTGGTAGACAAGGGCTCTTCTTTCTTTTGTATTTCGTTTTTGAGATAGGGTTTTTTTAACTTTGCTCAGGCTTGCCTCAAACTCAAGGTCTCAAGGTACTACCTGGGTGAGGTGGCTCATGCTTGTAATCCCAGCTATTTGGGAGACTGAGATCAGGAGTATTGTGATTCAAGGTCAGCTTGAGCAAATAGTTTTTGAGGCCTCATCTCTAAAATAACCAGAGCAAAATGGACTGGAGGTATGACTCAAGTGGTAGAGTGACTGCTTTGCAAGTGGGAAGTCCTGAGTTCAAATCCCAATCTCACCAAAAACAAACAAAAAACCTTGAGATCCTCCTGCTTCCGCCTCCCAAGTGTACCATCATGCCTAGCTTCAAATAATTTTATTTTTAAGTAGGTTTAGTGGCTGGGTATGTGGCTCAAGTAGTAGAATGACTAGCTAAGAAGTGCAAGGCCTTGAGTTCAAACCCCAGAAACCGCATAAAAAAATCAAAACAAAAAACAACCCCCTTCTTTTTTTTTTTTTTTTTTTTTTTGTGGTGCTGGTGTTTGAACTCTGGGCCTTCACCTTGAGCCACTCCACCAGCCCTTTTTTGTGAAGGGTTTTTTCGAGATAGGGTCTTGAGAACTATTTGCTCTGGCTGGCTTTAAACCATGATCCTTCTGATTTCTGCCTCCAGAGTAGCTAGGATTACAGGTGTGAGCCACTGGTGCCTGGCCAAAAATCAACTCTTAAGCAGTTTTAGGTTCAGTGGAAAACTGAGAGGAAGGCCCAAACTTACCATCTCTCTCCCCTACCACCCATGGAAAATCTTCTTCATTGGAGAGGCACATTTATGACATTTATGTCATTATCACCCACAGACCACAGTTTACATTAGGGTTCTTTCTCTCTCTTCCCCCCACCTCACCCTTGTGTAGTGCGGTTTGAACTCAGGGTCTCACACTTGCTAGACAGGTGCTCTACCACTTCAGCCACTCTGACAGCCCTTTTTTATATTGGGTTTTCTTGAGAACTATTTGCCTGGACTGGCTTTGAACTGTGATCCTCCTGATCTCTGCCTTCCCGAGTAGCTGAAATTACAGCCCTGTTTTTTTGTGTTGGGTATTTTCAAGATGGGGTCTTGAGAACTATTTGCCCAGGTGATCCTCCTGATTCCTGCCTCATAAGTAGCTAGGATTCCAGTGGTGAGCCACCATGCTTGGCTTACCAGTTTTTTGGTTTTGTTTTGCTTTCTCTTCATAACACCTACCACCACAACTGGAAATAGCCTTTATTTATTTTTCTTGATTTGCCTTTGTCTAGACAAGTTCTAGGAGGACTGATCATGTCTGTAGTCCTAGGATAGTGTCTGATATACACAGAGTGTTTTCAGCAAAATTATTTTATTTATTTATTTATTAGCAGTACTGGGGTTTGAACTCAGGGTCTTGCACTTGCTAGGCAGGCGCTTGCCACCTAAGCCATTCCACCAGCCCCCAAAAATTCTTCATTGAGGTGAATACTAATATTAGTCAAATGTTAGATACCAGAAATCTGAGACTCAGAGAGACTAAAATCACCAGCCAAGTTCACAGAGCTTGGGTATGGTAAGCCAGGATTCAAATCCAGGCTTGACCAGCTTCAGTGCCCAGGGTCATCAGAGGGTTTTTTTTGGAGTGGTGGGGATGGAGATGGAACCCTGGACTTTGAACACGTTAGGCAATTGCTCACCCATCAAGCCACATCCCCAGTCTATAACCAGTTTTAATCACCTCTTATTCAAGTCCTGCTCAGGTGGTCTAACTTTAGAATTGGGATATATCAGTCCAAGTTGAGACTGAAATAGTTCTCTGTTAACATCCAGTTACATAAGTAAATGAGACCCAGGGGAGCTGATAACCAGGGAGTGGTTGACATAAGATGTGAAATATAACCAGAATGCAGTGCGAGACTCAGAAGTGACTTCTACTTGTCCAGTCATAAAAGTGCAGACATTAAGTATTGATTGAACAGATAATTTTGTTCTATAGATGTTGGAGGGATGGGAGGGAGAAATCTGTGTGTTACAGAGTCAGGGAACAAGACTGCAAGAAGCAAGTGCTCACATTCCATAGCAGGCAATTAACAGAGAAGAAGTGAAATGAAAAAACCTAGAAACGTCTGCATAGACATGTCACTCAGAATCGTGCAGGGAGGGAGGCAGCAAAAGAAAGAATAACAGAGGGCAGGAATCAGGGGTAAAATATTTTATACACATGTGGAAATACCACAATGAAACCCCACACATTGTACAATAAAAATTGTGAGGAAAAAAGAAATGGACAGGGAGAGGCCAGAAGGAAGAGTTCAGAGTGAGTGGGTGGAGATAAGAGTCTTCAAATTATTTGCATTTTGGGGTACTGGGTACTAGGCAGGTGCTCCACTGCTTGAGCCATGCCTCCAGCGTTCACTTGACCTTTGAAACAATGAACATATAATACTTTCAGAAATCTAATTGAAAATGATGTAATAAAGCAGAAATTGCTTAGAGACTAGTTGTATTTGAATATAGCAAGAGCACATAATGAGAAATAAACTGCCTGAAGCCAAAAGCTGTTTTGCATGACCCGAAAGCTCTCAACCATGGGGAAAATGGCTCCCTATAGCCTTCTACATGAGTATAATAGGGACTGGCCCTCCTGTTTCCAGATAGCTCTGAGATCCCAGCAGATTCACTTACAGGATCATTTTAGGCTTATAATCTGAGGGAGTTGTGTTTCCCACTGGGTTAGTGGTATTAAGTTTGAGAAACAACTAGGTCAGCTAAGCCAACAGGGGCCACCTTGTGATCTAGAACTAGACATGATGCTTTCTTCTCATCCCATAACACCCTTGTGCAAAAGCCTCCCTATTGGGCTTCTCTCTTTTTTTGGTGGGACTGGGATTTGAACTCAGGACTTCACACTTGCAAAGCAGGTGATCTATCAAAGCATGTTTTCTTTAAAAAACATTTATTTCGGTGTAGCTACCTGTACATTTACAAGAATATTAGACTGTATTTGCCGGGGTTTAGCTATGGTTTGTGTGTATTCACCAAGGGTTCATGTGTGGAGAGCTTATCTCTAGTATAGCAGTAAGAAGTGGGAGGACTGTTAAGACGTAAGGCCTAGTGGGAGATATGTGGGTCTTGGGGGTTCTGCCCTTGTAAGGGCCTAAAGTAGTTCTTATGAGGCCCTCAGTTAGTTCTCTCCAGAGTGGTTATCAAAAGAGCAAGCCTGAACCAGGTGCTGGTGTGGCATACCTATAATCCTAGCTACCTGCGAGGCTGAGAATGGAAGGATCAAGGTTTGAGGCCAACTGGGGCAAATAGTTCTTGAGTCCCCCATCTCCAAAATAACCACATCAAAATGGACTGGAGTGTGGTTCAAGTGGTAGAGCGCCTGCTTTGCCAGTATGAAGCTCTAAGTTCAAACCCCAGTTCCCCCCCCTTAAAAAAAGTAACCAGAGTGAAGTGGACTGGAGGTGTGGCTCAGGTGGTAGAGCACCTACTTTGCAAACTGGAAGCTCTGATTTCAAACCCCAGTCTCACCGAAAAAAAAAAGCAAGCCTGGCTACCCAGTTCTCTGGCTTGCAGTTTCAAGATGTGATCTCTTTGTCTTGTAACACCATGAAGTCTTTGCCAGACTGCTGTTTGGACTTCCAGCCTCTAAAACTATGAACTAAATACACCTCTTTTCTTTCTAAAGTTAGTGTGCCTAGGGTATTTCATTATAGTAACAGATAATGGACTAATATAGTATCTAAATGAAAGTCTCTTTCTTGCCATATCTCCCAGGCACTCAATATTCTCTAGAGACAAATACTTCCTTCCTTTTTTTTTTTTTTTGTGGCACTTGGGTTTGAACTCATGGTCTCACACATGCTAGGCAGGTGCTCTTACCACTTGAGCCACTCTGCCAGCCCCTTTTTTTGTAACTGGTGTTTTTGAGATAGGGTCTCTTGAATTATTTCCCTGGGTCTGGATTCAAACCACGATCCTCCTGATTGCTGCCTCCTGAGTAGTTAGAATTACAGGCGTAAGCCACCGGTGCCCACTGCAAATACTTTATTTTCTTATCATTCCAGACCTCGGGAATCCAGAGACAATCTTCATTAACGAATGTGATCTGCACCTGTCACAAAACTTCTGCCTTTTCCCACTCAATCATTCTGGCAACCAATCTTTTTGATTTCCCTATCCTCAAAGAACCAGTTTTTGCTTTCATGGATTTTTCTCTATTGTTTTACTGCTTTTAATTTCATTGATATCTGGTCTTTATCATTTCTTTCCATGTGCTTGGTTTGAATTTAATTTGCTTTTGTCTTAGTCTCTTAAGGCAGAACTTAGGTTACTTATTTGCAGCCCTCCTCCTCCCTCTTCTTTTTGTGGTGCTGAGGATCAAACCTAGGGCCGTGTGCATGCTAAGCAAGCTACATCCTCAGCCCTTGTCCTCAAAGTATTGCGTTAGCTGCACCTCAACAATTTTGCTGTGCTGTGCTTTCATTTTAATTCAGTTCATCATACTTTTCGATGAACACAGTGAGAAACAAATTTACCAACTAGACTACAGTGCTTATGTCTTTTTGCCTGTAGCCTTAGCATAACCAGTCAAAACACCATTGTTTTACTGACCAAATTCTTTCTTTTTTTTTTTTTTTTTAAGTTTTCTTTCTTTCTTTATTATTCATATGTGCATACAGTGCTTGGGTCATTTCTCCCCCCTGCCCCCACCCCCTCCATACCGGGCAGAAACTATTTTGCCCTTATCTCTAATTTTGTTGAAGAGAGAGTATGAGCAATAATAGGAAGGAACAAGGGTTTTGGCTAGTTGAGATAAGGATAGCTATACAGGGAGTTGACTCGAATTAATTTCCTGTGCATGTGTGTTACCTTCTAGGTTAATTCTTTTTGATCTAACCTTTTCTCTAGTTCCTGGTCCCCTTCTCCTATTGGCCTCAGTTGCTTTTAAGGTGTCTGCTTTAGCTTCTCTGCGTTGAGGGCAACAAATGCTAGCTAATTTTTTAGGTGTCTCCCTTGTGTGCTCTCGCTTTTATCTTGTGATCAAAGTTCAATCCCCTTGTTGTGTTTGCCCTTGATCTAATGTCCACATATGAGGGAGAACATATGACTTTTGGTCTTTTGGGCCAGGGTAACCTCACTTAGAATGATTCTCCAATTTCATCCATTTACCAGCGAATAATAACATTTTGTTCTTCTTCATGGCTGCATAAAATTCCATTGTGTATAGATACCATATTTGCTTGATCCATTCGTCAGTAGTGGGGCATCTTGGCTGTTTCCATAACTTGATGATTGTGAATAGTGCTGCAATAAACATGGGTGTGCAGGTGCCTCTGGAGTAACCTGTGTCACAGTCTTTTGGGTATATCCCCAAGACTGGTATTGCTGGATCAAATGGTAGATCAATGTTTAGCTTTTTAAGTAGCCTCCAAATTTTTTTTCAGAGTGGTTGTACTAGTTTACATTCCCACCAGCAGTGTAAGAGGGTTCCTTTTTCCCCGAATCCTCGCCAACACCTGTTGTTGGTAAAACACCATTTTCTAAAGGTAATCAGGGGAGTTCCTTTTGTCCCCATTCCCTCAGTGAGACTTATTTGTGATAGTCTTTTTTGTTATTGTTGTTGCAATGCTGGCTACCAAAGACAGGTCCTCTTGCATGCTAAGCGAGTTCTGTTACTGGGCTACATGCCCAGCCCTGTCATAATCTTCTCTCCATCCTGGGATCCTTGTAAAACCTTGTTATTTGTAACCACTTGCATATTGTAAGGGCTTTCAAGTATCTACTTCAGTAGCATATGCAACAGTTCAATCACCTCTTCACTCTTGCCAACGAATTAAGGAATTATTCGATTTTTTTTTCTGGTAGAAGATGGAAATAAGAAAGTAGGATTATTAAGTATGTTACACTAATTTCTCAATGTTCCTTCCTACAATAAAAATAGAGGTATTTGTAAAAGGAATGGGAACATGAAAGTTCAGAAAAATCCCAGAAGTGGTTTTTTTAAAATCTAAAAATTACCTTTCTTATTATTTAATGTTTTCCTTAACACAAAACAAACAAACAAAAAACCCCCAGAGGGACTGACACTTGACATATAAAATCAACTTTGAGGAGACTGTGTCTTGTGCCCATGACCCAGCTTTGGTGTAGGCAAAGCCCTCCCAATCTGTGCCTTCCCTCACTTGATCTGCTCAGCTTTGAGGTTGAAAAGAAAAAAACAATCGCTTTCAGCAGAGGATTGGACTGTATATCTAGTTGCTTAGCACTGTTTTGGGCAGGCAGTAAAAGGATTGTGAATGACCTTTTGACTGGTTTTGGTGTCCCGAAATTCAGTGTTACTGCATTTTTTAAGAAGCCACGTAAGGAGGCCTGGTGCAGAGAAAGGAGCCCATCTACAGCTTGGGCAAGGTTCAAGAGGGGACCTTACAGTAGAAGCAGTTCATGGGATGAATTGCTATACTTCCTTGGCAATTGTTAGAATGAGAGAGAGAGAGAGAGAGAGAGAGAATGAGAGAGAATATATCAATTATTACAGCAGATGCGGGTGTATGGTTGCAAAGAGAAAAACCACGAGGAAAACCGCAAATGCTCAGGACACAGAGTTCATCACTAAAGTGACTCAAATTTCCCTGTGTCATACGTTCAGTAGGGCTGAGTATCCATAACGTGAAACCGCATGGTATAGGCTACATCACTGTCACAAAATGAATGTGTACACATTAATACGGCTTACCGAAAACTGGATCTCATTCCGTGCTCTTTATCTGCAGTACTGCGGATGCGTGACTCAATTTTCCCTCAGTGAGGCCCAGCTTCTGCTAAAGACATGCCACTTTTTTGGCTTGTGAGGATTACCCTAACTTCTACCTTGCTTTTTATTTATTTATTTATTTATTTCATTATTTGGCACCGTTTGCTTCTTAGGAGGCAGAATTTCACAAACTTAAGGGTCGGGAGACAGTAGATTACACGGCGATTTAAACCCAACTGACGCTAACATAGGATTGACTGAGGGTTTCTCCGCACCCACCGAGCTGTGGAATGCCGGCGGGAATTAAGAATGTGTTTTGGAAAAACCGCATGCAATGAACCCGCGCACAATACACCGCGGGCCTTCTGTGGATTTTGGAGCCAGCGCGGGCGGAGCGGAGCTGCCCCGCTGCTCTCCCAGTTCCCGGGGTCACCTCGCGGGGACCCCCCTCGAGCCTGCCCGAAGACGGAGGCGAGAGCCAGGCAACCTGGCACTTCTGAGTGTTGTCTCACCTCCACAGGTGCTGTTTCATTCATCGTTTCCCCAACTAGAATGGAAGCGCCACAAGGGCGGGGACTCCTGTCTGCTCAGCTCTCCGAGCGCAGCCTTGCACATAGCAGGCGTTTAAGAATCTTTGATACGAGGAAGGAGAGCTTGAAGTAAGGAGAGTTTGAAGGAAGGAGAGAAAGAGGTGACAGAGACCAGAGAAGAAAACTGACGGAAAGAAGGAAGGCAGCAGCAAGTGGGACCTGAAGCGGCTTTAGGTCCCGCGGCAGCTAGCAGGTCCCAGTAGAACTACAACTCCCAGCAGGCCCGTGGGCCGAGACTGGTCAGGTTCCACTGCCCATACTCCCGGCGTGCCCTGCGAACACAGACTCCACGCAGCGCCTACCGGGACATGTGGTCCAGACCGTGAGTGGGGGTGGGGCCGGGCATGGAGGCGGGCGGGGGCCGGGGGCGGGCGCCAGCCCCTCCCCCGTCACTTCCTGCTGGGCTGCGGGCGCCGGAGCGGCTCTTCAGCGTTTACGCCGGTGACTGCGGAGTCTCTCTCGGCTACCCCTTCCTTTGACCGCCCCCCCGGCCCGGCGGCGTCCGCCTTCTCCGCGGCCACTCCGCCTCTTCCCTCCCTCCGTCCCTTCCTCCTCTCCCTTCTTCCTTCCTCCTTCCCCTCCTCGCCACCGCCGCCCAGGACCGCCGGCCGGGGGACGAGTTCGGGGCAGTAGCCAGGTGAGGCGGCCGGCCCGGGCCGGGCCTGGCGGGACCCACGCGGGCACCACTGCTGCGGGAGGTGGGCAGCGGGTGGGCTAGGCCTCGGTGGGCCGCGCGCCCGGCCTCCTTCCCCCAGGCCTGCCTCCGCCCGCTCGCGGGGCCTTCCCGGAGGAGGCGGGTCCTCCCGCTCCCCCAGCGCCGGGGCGCCCGCTCCCGACACCCCCGGCTGTGCCAGAAACAGGTGCCACGCCGCCTTCCCCCCTTCCGCATCGCATGGGGATTTGCCGAAGTTATTCCCGGGGGTGGGGGGGTGGTCCCCTTCTCATGTCCCCGAGATCCGGAGCACCTAGATCTTCCCGGTCCGGGACTGTGGCACAGTGGTTACGAGCCCTGCCGAGGTGTCCAACAGGGAAGCACATCCCTGTTCTGCCCCCTAGGCAAGTCACTTAAACTCTTTGTGTCTCGGTTGGAAAAAGGGGCAAACATCGTCCCTGCCTCGTGAGACTGTTAAGGTTCAGTGAAGTGGGGCGTGTAAAGCGCTTATCGGAGTGCCAGACCCACAGCGTGTCCCACTAAACCGTCTGCATAATTTATTAGCGTGATTGGAAGGTGTAATTCACTGGGAAAGTGGACCGAAGTTGACCTACCTACCCGTTTGGGTTTCCTGAGAAGCAGGGTGCCCCGCGTGCCCGCCGCCGGCGCCCGGGCGTTGTGCCGGGTTGACATCCGAAAGGGACGCACGCTTAATTGGGACACGGTGGTAGGCAGTGTGCAAAACATAGATACTGTTATTCCATCTTCTCTGGGTAGCCAGCTGCAGAGTATTCGCCAGCTCCCGCAGACTGAGCAACCTGGCCATGTTTTCTGCCACCATCCAGTTCCTTGTCTTTTCATTTCTGGGAAAGTTGCTGGCAGAAACTCGCCCGGAGTTGAGCAGACCTTTTTCTGCGCTCGTGGTGTGCAGGCCCCGGAGGGGCTGTGCAGAGGTGGAAAATGCCTGTCCTTTTCCTGGTCTGGTTCTGACTTCTCCTCCCTTCCTTTCACTGCTCCTGGCTTTTATTGCCTTCCGAGCCCTTGCCCCACCTCCGGGTTGCAGTATTGCTTGTGTGGAAGTTTTCTCCTGCTCGGCAGAGACGTGTGCTTCTGTCTGCTCTGCCAGTGTAGCAGTGGGGACTTTCTTTAAGGCTGCTCCTCCCTTCTGCTTGTAGCTTTAGTGGCGGAGCGGTTTGGTGGAAGGAGATACAAACCAAGTTTTTGGTTGATTTTTGTCTTTCAGGAATCTGTGCTTACCAAATGTAAATTACAGTTGCTACTTGTTGAAGGACAAACTAAAAATACATTTGGAGCGTAGAGGGAGCAGTTTTGGTCATCTGGTAGTGGGAGTTTTAGAACAGCAACTTTTTCAGGTATCCTGGGGTGTCTGCATTCTCTGCTTGGTTACATAGGTGGACCCTTTTAAGGACATGCAGCTCACAGATGCTCATATTGACAAGAGTAAAAAGTTGGTGTGTGCTCTGCTGAGTGACTGGCCTGTACCGTAGGGTTGTTTTAGGCAATCCATTTCCTTAGTGAACTGAGAATGTTTTGTTTCACACCCATCTGTCAGTAGTGCAAAGTGGCCCCTCTGTTTTTGGCATTTTCCTAAAATTTTCTGACACAGAGTCAGGAAATAGTTTCTAGTTTAAAATATTTAGTTTAATGGCTTTTAAAACCACACGTAAACTGCTCTGGAAGCAGTGAAAAGCGTGTCTTCTGCCATATCACAAATTATAGTAGTGCCAGGGAAGTGGTATTTTAATATTGGTATAGCTAACCTAAAGTTACTTTTTAAACATTTTTTTTAAATTACAGAAAATATACAAAAGTTGAACAGTATAGAGGAGGCCATGTGTCGGTCACTCAGCTTGACAATTATTAACTCATAGCCAAGGTCAGTCTTGTTTCATGTACTTCCTCTCCAAACAAATCCTAAACATATCACAATATTAACAATTTTTGACTTTTACCAGATTGCATCAGGCTGCTAACCTGTCACAACATTTACTTTTTTACTCTACTCCTAGTTCTCCCCTTTCTGGGGGTTCTGTTTGTATATGACTACCATAAGGTGGGGAGCAGCCACATTCACTTTTTTTTCTTGCAGTAGTGGGATTTGAACTCAGGGCCTCACGCTTGCTAGGCAGGCACTCTACCATGTGAGCCACTCCACCAGCCCTTTTATTTTGTTGGACATTTTTGAGATAGGGTCTTGAAAACATTTTCCTCTGGCTGGCTTCAAACCTTGATCCTCCTGATCGCTGCCTCCCAAATAGCTAAGGTTACAGGCTACAGGCGTGAGCCTCAGTGCCTGTCCTAAATTCACTCTTGATACAGTGTTTTTCTCCTCCTCAAAGTCAAAGCCAAAATCCGGCCTTGCTTCTTTATGAACAAAAGTGGCAATTCTTGAGCTATTATGTCTGTAATTCAAAAGCAGTTAGAAATACAGATTTTCCTCATCCTATTTTGGTGGAGACTTACCCGTTAAAGCCAAAGTATAGTTAATAATTCATAATGAAAACTTCCAAAGTTTCTTGGCAGTAGTTGTGTAAATATATTGCTGTCACCTTTGGTTAAGTATTAAGCAAAGGATAACTTGATTTAAAAATTGTCTGATCCAGGAGTGGTGATGCATGCCTGCAATCCCTACACTTGGGAGGCTGAGGCAGGAGGACCATAAATTCAAGGCCAGCCTGAGCTACATAGTGACCCCCCCCATCTTAACTGCCCTCCCCCGCATTTTCTGTAAAATTATTTTCCAAACATCCATCTGCTTTATTTGCAACCGATTTACTAAGTGTTAATAAAACCTTAGTTTTTGTGAAGAGTAGGAAGTCCCAGCATAGGTGTTCATATTTTTCTTTCTTGTCTAAAAAGAGGTTTCCCCTAGAATGAAAGTTGGCAGGAATATTATGAATGTTTGCCATTGATACTTAATTTTCAAATTTCTGGTCCAAATAGTTTCCAACTTTTAGACCAGTAACATTGTTATTTCAATTCTGTAGTTTTATCTTTTGAGCTTGATCAGGTATGGTCAAGTTATGTTTTAGTTATTATAGCGTGGGAGGTGGGGAGAGAGATAACTCTTAAAATTAATTTAGGGAAGAAACTCCCTGTAATATCTAGAAAGGACATAAAACATATTTTAAAAAATGCTTACTGCTTCCCATTAGGCTTAAATTAAAACTTTTAATTATTTAGAACTGTTATTTTTTTTAGAATAAATTGCTCTCTTTTAAGATTCAGCCAGAAATCCCATTTATATGCGTATTATTTTAAATTTAGAAGTGAACATGACTCATGGACCTTCCCCCCAGTTCTGAAGCTCACATCATCAATATTACACTGTGTAGTCCCTTGAACTATGCTTCATCTGCATTACCTCCAATAGTCACTTAGCATAGGAGGCCCTTTGTTGGGTGAGAGAGATGGGTAAGGATGAAACTTACATGAAAAAGATCCCTTTGAGGGATCCTAGTCAGTTCCAAAGGCCTTATTTTTATGAGCCTCCAAACTGGATCATCTTATTTGGTGTCAAACCTAGAGACATGGAATTGCTTAATTTGGGGAAACATAAATTCTTCCTCCTCACATGGGAACTTGTAGGGTTGCGTTCTTTCCTTTTAGACTGGGATTTTAGATACTTAAAAAATGTTTACATTATTTTATGACAGATTTGTTTCACACTAAACTTATAACAGATTGTTTTAAATTAACTTCTGGTGGAGAACTTTGTGGTTGAATCGCTTCTAGTGTAATTTTCTATGTGAACTTTTAAAAAAATAAAACATCAGAATCAAAGCTATAACATTTATGCTGTTCCAAAAAAAATAAATTATAAGTTAGAGATTGAACCATGTGAAGACATGTTAGTTGCTATGGTTATTTTCTCTCAACATTTATTATGAAAAATTTCAAACCTATACTAAAGTTTCTAAAATTTTAGTGTACACCTCCATAAACACCACCTACCTTCTACCCTTAATATGTTACTATGCTTGCTTTACCACGTTTATCTCATCTGCCCTCTCTTAATTCATCTTTTTTCCCTCTTGATTCATTAATCCTTTTTATTTTTGTTTGCATTGTAAAGTAAATTGCTGTATCACTACATGAAACACTTCAACTTATACTTATTACAGTTATTTGTTTTGTGGTGCTGGGGAAGAACCCAGGCCCTCCAGTGTGCTAGGCAAAAGCTCTACTGCTGAGCTACATTTCCAGCTACACAGTTCACTTCATTTTACTTATTTATTTATTTTTCGGTACTCAGGTTTGAACTCAGGGCCTCATGCTTGCTAGGCAGGCACTTTCACTGCTTGAGCCAATCCACCAGCCCTACATTTCATTTTAATTTAAGATAGTCCTTTAAATTATTTCTAGATCTTCCCCACCCACCACATAACCCAGTGTTTCCTGGATCTTTTTTTGTTTTTGTTTTTATTCCCAGATCTTTAAAAGCCAAGACTTTGTTGATTTTTATTTCCAATTATGCTTTGACTCCAGAAGTCTCTGCTTTTAAAGCAAATTGTGTATTAACTTTTGCACCAAGATACTTGTCTATAAATCCAGTATTACAAAGCTTAATTAATGTTGACCAAATCCTTTGTTCTTGTCTACTGAGGAGATAATAGGATTATAACTATATAGCTCTGTTGATCTTATCAAATGCCATCATGGATGGTTTAGATATCTATCTTGTTGAGAACTTAATGCTCTGAACTGAAAATCTTCTCCAAAGAAAATATTTTTATGATAGCAAAATGGGACATTACTGCAAATAGGTTAATTTATTGAATACTTACATTTTCACACTAGTGAACAAGGTTAATGAAAAAGTGATCTGTGTTACCAGGTACATGAATGTAGAAACAAAGCCACTGCCAACTGTTTAATTGTATTTTCTGGGACTACAGGTGTTTATTTATTTATTAAAGGCATATACTTAGGGGCTTTCTCAAAGTGTATTAACTGAAAGAAAAAGTGGGAGAAAAAAATCTGTCCAAGTATTTGCTAAAGACAAAAAAAAAGTATTTGCTTTTGATTAAAAATTAGTCTTCTAAATATTAAATGTGACCCATTTGGCTTCTATTTAATCTGGGATCTAATTTGGGAAAGAAGTGTGGTAACTTTTGTGTTTGTAATGGTAATGGAAGCAAAACTGGCCATTTAATTTACACTAATGGAAGTTTTTTGTCCTATCTCCCATACCACAAAGGCTACAAAATCTATATGAGTGCCTTGGAGTCTTTTCTGCCGGAGTACAAGGGCTAAGCCCTCCCAGAATTGCTTCTCCTGTTGCTGCACCAGTGAGTGGGTTGATTGGAGTCAGCATGTTCTCTGTTGCCATTTAAAAATTCTTACAAGTGGTATGTAGCTATAAGTTAATATTTATAGATGTTTATGTGGCTGAGGACAGGGTTAGTGAGTTTGCTGGATAGTAATATGTGCTACTATTTATTGAGCTCTTAAGAAGTGCCAGGTTAGAACTGCAGGCTGAGAGTTACTTGATGCAGAAAAGGAATCTAAAAGGTCAGGTTCAATTTAAGCATATGAAAAGCTGTATTTCATTGGGCTCTTCCTTGTGTCAAGGATTGAAGTTGATAGACCCTTTATGTTGGATTTCTAATAACCGCAGGCATCTTTGCAGAGTAAGGGTGTAATAACTAAGGATACCCAGGCCCTTGAGAGCCCAAGTACCTGGGCAGGGTCCCCTGCCCTGAGACATTAGTGCCTGAGCACAGTGTGGTCTGGCTCCGAAGCCAGTTCCCCCCTTTCATTTAGTCTGGCTGCCTCTTTGATCCTGCTTAGGTGCTTTTTGTTTAGGATAATTGATTCTGATTGTCACTGATGCCTCCCTCTAGCTGCCCATCCACTGCAGATAGGATTTTTTTTTTAACCCCAGAGTGGATTTTGTTCAGTAGAATTTTAGGTCACTTTGAAAGAAAGTATGTTTAGGTAATACTCTGTCTTTTAATTGGGCCCTTTTGTTGTGTCAAATTAAGCTGAAACCTTTAAGCTGATTCACAGGTTTGTGTGTGCGGAGGGGTTAGTGGGAAATGAGGACCTCAATGATTTAACCCTGTGAAAACCTTTGCTGAAGGACTCCAGCTATCTACTAAAATATTGCTATAACCTGTCACTAAAGTTTGTTAAAAATGATTTATTAACTATAGTCAAGGTTGTTGCTAAGAAAATTAGTTTCTTTTGAATTATTATACCCTGCTTTATTGGAAAAGAATTTACTAAGCGTACAATTAACTTTCGAAGGTTTGTTTTGTGCTGTTTTTGTTTTTGTTTTGTGGTACTAGGGAGGATGGAATCCCAATTAACTTTTAAGGGTAGGTGCTTGCTGCTATCTTTCCTTCCCAGCTGTTTCTAAGATCCAATTCCTGGTTAATGATGTTGGCGTATTTAATGTAACTTTCTGTTTAATATTGAACTGCTTCCTGAACAATTTCTGTTTTACTTTCTTTGAATCTATGATCTCCTGAACCAAAAGCCTCTCATTCTCCACTCAGACAGTCGTCCCTTATGGCTTATCTTAAAAGGTTGGATCAATTAAATTAGATCTGCCTCTGGATTTGTGTGCAGTCGAGGTGACTGTGTAGTCTGTAATGATATAAGTGTGTCTCATTAATCATGAAAAGGTGTTGGAAATGGCTCTTTTCTAAGAATGAAGTAAGCAGATAATGCTGCTTAAATTGTTAGTATGTGGCTTTGCTCATGACTGAGCTTTGTGACCTCGCTAGGTCTTGTCTGATCCTCTCACACCTTTGCTTTCTTCAAGTCCATTTTTCATACAGATTAAAATTGAGGCATGGATTTTCTACTTTTGCAGATTCCACCTGATATAAATAGGACCATTGTCTGCTGATGCCACTGTGACTTTATGCAGAATGCTAGGCAGTCCTCTGTCCAGTAGAGGGTAATTTATATGCATTACGTCTGATTCTACTTGAAATCTTAGTTCTTTGTTGCACAGTTTAACCACGCTGCCCACTGAGACTACCTGACCCTTCCCCTAGGTGACAGTCACACAGACTTAGGTAAATAAGTTTGCTTTTGGCTTTTGTAGCATAATCTTTACAGTCTGTAAGGCTTAACTTAAGACTACTTTTAGGTAGTAATTTCTGTTAGTTGAGAATTTAAGTACTAAACATAAAAAGAATAAAATAAATAACACTAAATGAAGGACAGGAATGTAAAACAGGTCCTTTGCCAATTGGTGGGTACCATTGGGAGAGGAAGTGCAAAACGAGAGGGTGAAGGAGTGAGTATGATGGATGTATTTTGTATTCATGTGTGAAAATAGAACAATGAAACCTGTTGAAATTGTTTTAAGAAGTGGGGAAGGGGATGAGGGAGAACATGGGGTAGGGGGCAAATCTAATTAAGATATATTGTAAGCGCATATGTAAATGTCACAATGTATTCCTCAGTACAAACAAACAAAAATTACTGTTTTTGCATGAAGTCCTTCTAAATTTTGGCATTTTTTTCTTTGAATGTATTTCATCAGTAACTTTTTTATATTATTAGTTTATAGTGTATCCCAATAAAGTAGTGTTTAACAGCTAGTTTTAATGTGGTATATCACAATTTATAAGCATTTCACCTACATTACCTGCTAATCCACCCAGGAACCACATGATTACTGTTTCATTCAACGTGAAATTGGTGGTGGTAACCTCATTTCACATACTAAAAGACTGAAGTCTTTGGCTGTAACTTGCTCAAGAGTTCTCCACCAGAGCTATCACCTGTGTGCTGGCTGCTTGTGTCGTTCTAAATCAGCAGTTCATAGCAAGGGCGGCACAGTTTATTTGTTAGAGTCTTTCAGCTAGGAGGTAATGAGAGTTATAAGTGATTTGTTACTAATTAAAGTGCCATTGTGAATTATTTGTTTAAAAATTTTGTATTGGGTTCAAGGTTGTTTCTAGGCAAATTTCATGAGGACAGCATTTTAATTGTATACACCTCTCCTCAGTGTCTAGAATAGAGCATGCCTACAAATAATAGGTGTTAGCGGAATAAAGTGAATAAAGGCTATGAGTTTAATTTGTTCTCTTGCATTCTTGTGTGCCTTTTTTTTTTGTGGTCCTGGGGTTTGAATTCAGGGTTTTGCACTTGCAAGGCAGGCAGTGTACCACTTGAGCCACTCCTCCAATTCATTTTTCTCTGGTTGTTTTGGAAATGGGGGGGGTCTCTTGAACTATTTGCCTGGTCCGACCTCCAACTGTGATTCTCTTGATCTCTGCCTCCCAAGAAGCTAGGATTATAGGTGTGAGCTGTAGGCGCCCCGCATGATTTTATTTGAGGTTATTTAGATAGTAAGTGGCAATCTTTTACTGTCTGTTACACTGTAGTAGCAATGAGAAACAGGGATGATCAAGAATGTTTCATGAGGTATAAATGCAAAAAAAACACTCCAAGGAAAGAAATTGTTTGTTACCGACCACCTTTAAAAGTGGGGGGCCACTACATAAGTTGAGGTAAGAGGTTGAAAATTTAAAAAACTAAATTCTGTCATCTCAAATCTAGTTATAAATGGTTATGATTTGGATTTGCCAGAAATAATGTGCTTTTTCTCATATTTTGCAATTTAACATAACACTATGTACAGAACACTTTCTGGATTTATATCATAAGTATATGGCAGGGGCATTTATGAATAAGATAGTTAGCCTGTAATTGTATGCTGGGGGAATCTCACAAGGTTGAAAATCAGGCTGTGATTAGGCAGTATATGAAGTCTGGTTCTTAAAAAAAAATGATGAACCACCGGTCTGTCATCAGGAAGTAGCTGAGACTAGAGAAGGAAGGCTCTCTTGTGTCTCAGTCCATCCCTGTGAAGTACTCTTCACCCAGTTCCCGGGTGGTGTGGTATCTTTTGTGGAGTCTAAGGTTTGCTGCTTCAGGCCATGACTTCATGCTTTCACAACTTTCCCTGCTTACAGGTTTTAGGTTCCCCTCTTACTTGAGCAATATGTATCTTCATTTTCAGGAAAAACTATCTACCTGAGTAAATTACTGTGTCTTATTTTCCAGGAGTCTCCTAACCACGAAATCTCTCAGAACTGGGCGAAAACAGCATTGTTGCTGGAGTACCCTCTTTCAGGTACACATAATTTGACTTTATAATTTCAGGCCTGTTTATAATTGTGAATACTTTTGAATTCTTCGTTGACTTGTATGGAAAATGATTTTTACTTGTGATTGTAATACTAGAAAAACAAGAAATTTTATGAAGTTTGAATTTCTTTTTTATTCTTGATTTAATTAGAAAGTAAAAGTGGGAAAAGTTGTTGGCAATTGTAAAACCCTCTTGCCAGCACCACCATGTATTTTAAATGTGCGGATGTGAAAACCAACCACTGCCGAGTAGCTTGCACAATAAGCACCTTCATCACAAGAGCGTTTGTAGTTTGCTTTCTTTTTAAAAGCCTTTGATTTCTCAGATTGTTTATGTTAAACTTGGTTGTCAAACTTGTGGAACTAATGCAACATTGTTTTCTGCTGAGAGATAGGGTTATAAATCAAGCTCTGTTTACCCCTGGCAGCTTGTGATCATTCAGGCCAAAAGAAAAAAAAAAGAGTGTCGTAAGTGCATCGAGGATTTTAGTCTTGCCTGGGAACTGCAGAACAAACTGCACACTAACACTGCTTTGTGTTTGGTAGCACTTTGCCTCCAGTAGCCGAAGCACATTTCCATGCCGTCTCTCTGAGACAGTATTTAGTGGGTAGGGTAACTCACTTTTTTTGGGGAAAGAGGAAACTGAAGCATAAGGAGTTAGAGGAATTGTGTAAAGCTCAGTGAATGGGTTTACGCATCACCCTGAATTTGTATAATGCCTTTCTTTTCAAAGAATTCATTATCAGACTTCAGGATTCCTTTAGTATGTTGGCGCTGATTGCTACAAATGAGGCTTTGTCAAATATCCTATTAGAAAGTGCTTTGGGGAAACTGAGGCACAGGGAAGAGGATTGCCAAGAGTTGCACCTACAGTTACTGGCTGAGCTGAGAGTAGAACTGAAAGCCACGCTGAGAAGTTTGCTTTGATTGGACATGGTTGGTTGCTGTGTAGCAGCAAGGCTAGTTTCTGAGAACCTGAGTCTTGGCGTTGGTCTGTTTTGGTGAAGATGATGGTCATTGTAGTCATATTTCTATGTAGATGGCACAGGGTTACAGTCGACAGCTTTCTTTTTCTGAAAGGAAAAGCCAGTGAGCTATGATATTTGACTGAGCCCCTTCTTAGTCAAGAATATGCAGCACAGGCAGCTCCTTCACTCTGCCACCAGGCTGTGAGTGTAGATGCTCATTTGGTTACTTGAAAGCATTTTCTCATGTTTTTATAAGTTTAGATTTAAAAAAAATTTACAAAAATAATGTTTGTTCTTTAATTATTTTTAAGACCGTCTCTGAGGGAGGGGTAGCTTTGTGACTGGTTAGGCTGTCGAGGTAAATTCTTCTTCACTTTTGTATGATGTGATGGTTTTTCTAGGGTAAAAAATTAATGAGTTCTCTTTTAGAAAGTGTTTCTTTAGGCAGACCACCCAATAGTTGTTGTTGTGTGGAAAGAAAATCCTTCATTGCCTGCTTGGCATTGGACCAAGTGTGAGATAGGCCACATTCATTCATTTGTACTGAATGCAAAGATCTTGAGCAGTCTGAGTTGTTTCCAGGCATTATTTTGGTGAATTTTATTGTCTTGCAAGTGACTATAGTGCCTCAGACCTAATTTGCCTTTGTTTTTCTTTCTCTTGAGCGTGGTCTTTTCTTTGTGTTTTTTTTTTTTTTAAGTAGTTTGGTCATATTTCTTTTAAAGAACATTTTGTTACTGTGTGATTATATATATTTGTGGGCCTGCTATTGACCATTATTTGCTCAACATTGACCTTAAATTCAGCTATTTTGGAAATGATTATGTAGGATCATAGTGGTTTGCATGCTTCTGTCCTTGTGGCTTTCCTGGCTCCAGGTGTTGGGCAGGCAGGGGAAGGATTGAATAATGGTGGGAATTGGGTTTACTCACAGAAAATATAGCCTCATTGAGAGTAGAAAAATGTCAAAAAGGATCTTAGAAGTACCTCTTGGGGGAGTCCTTGTATTTCAAAGGTTTGAAAAAGGACTTTATGTTGTAGGAAAAGTGACCATGTTTCTCTGGAAGTGGAGACTCCCAAAAACTAAATAAAAAGATCAGGTTAATAGGTTTTTGATTGGTTGTTGAAAGATCTCTTCTTGTTTCTTTGACAAAAAGTTTAACAAATAGTGCTTGCTTCCGCAACAATCCAGAGAAGGTTAGTATGGTCCCTGCACAAGGATGACATGCAAACTTGTGAAGCGCCCCATATTTTTGTGTTGCTGTTAAGAAAATATTTCTTTGTTTAAGAAAAAAACATCAACAGATAGATTCTTTCCAGGATTACATGGGGACTGTACAATTTGCTATTTATGGGTTCACATGTAGTAGATGCTTAATATTTTTTTGCTGAATAGTAAATTAACATAGGCTAAACTTGCAGTTGATATTGTAATGTTTATTATGGTGAGGAACAGAGTGCTCCTTTGTAGTGTGACTCACATTACATGAGACTTACAGAAGGACTTGCAAGGGGAGCTATTTAGTGAAATGTTTATGTTCATCTCCAAAAAGGAAGTTTGTCCAGAATTGCAATCACTTCTTTCATTTGTTCCTTTTTTTATCTTACTTGGAAATATCACTTCTTTTAAAGGTGAATGATGTATTGGATTATACAAAAGTATAAATACTACATTATAAGTCAGGAATTAATTCGGATTTAAAAATTGGTTATTAGGGTTTGGGTAGTGGCTCAAGTGTTAGAGCACCTGCTTGGAAAGCTTAAGGCCCTGAGTTCAAACCCCAGTACTGCCAAAAAAAAAAAAGTTTAATAGTAGTTGTTTTATGCTATAAAGATTTTACAATCTGTCAGTTGAAAGTCAATAAGACTTGAGCACTATTGCAGATAGTTCTATACACTATTTCTAAAAGGAAATTGTGTACTAAATTACTTACTTTGTGCTCAATGTGGTGGTCTTGTGGTGGATTTACTGCTAAGTAAGGAATATGAATTTTGTGCCTGACCACTTTTAGCACATCATCTGTAATTTCAAAAAGTGCTTTTATTGGGTTTATGTGTCTTTCTATAACCCATAGAAAGTACCTGATACTTTTAAGTGAGAGTTGCCAACCAATGTGACCATTTTTTTGAGACAGTTTCCTCATGTAGCCCCGGCTGATCTCAAACTTGGGATCCTCCAGGGATTGCAGGAGTTTGCCGCTATGCCTGGCGAGACTCTTTTTAATGAGAAGATTTTTATATCACCAAGCTGATATTAGGACTCTGGGGATTTGGAATTAAGGAATCTTTTAAAAGAAGCACCTACAACTCCATTGCTTCATCCCTCTTAGTGTGCTCCATAAATGGTAGGGTTGAGAGGAAGAGGAGCATGTTATCTGAGTCCTTCAAAAGGCAAACCCTAGGAGAATAAAGGCCCAGATCTGCACGGGAGGAAGGGCAATGACAGCACAGGCTTCATAATCAGAGGTGTTTCCATCAAGAACTAAAGAATCTTTGTGTTTCAGACTTCAGCCTTATTTCATTGTGCATAAACTATTATTGTTTTTTTCCCTAATATGGAATGATTTATGAATTTGCATGTCATCCTTGTGCAGGGCCATGCTAATCTTCCCTGTATTGTTCCAGTTCAAGTTACATGTACTGCAAAGGGAACACAGTATTTGTTGTTCTTTAAGAAAACTCTAACAAAACAGTTTGATTTCAAGTGAATCCCAGATTTAACTGATCCTTAAGGACAAGTTTAAAGGGAAAGACTGAGGTTGGACTTAAGGATTTACTCTTCAGGAAAACAGGTTCAAATCTTCAAGTAAGAGGTTCAGAATTTATACTTGGAAGCAGTAGTTCCAAATTGTATGGTTCCCCCAAAGGCTGCTGTGAACTTTATAAATATCAGTAGTGAAGAACTTGATTTATTGTTTGAATCATGTGAGTAAACAAAATATTTTCCCCATTCACAGCTATGATATCTGTTTGTCATCCCTGGCTCTTCTACCCACTAAATATTTATGACCTTATCCCCAAGTCCACAGAGGTTGTGACAACAAAAAAAAAGTCTCTAGACATTGCAGGTATCCCCTGGGGAAACAATTGCCCTCTCCTGAGAACATTTGCTTTCTATTCTCTTTTGAGGTTTCTGTAAGACATTCAGGAGGCTAAATTAGCAAGTGACTGAAACATTGGCAAATGTTTTGTTTTTCTTTCTCTCTTTTTGTGGGGCTAGGCCCTGCCTCCTGCTTGGTGAATTTTGGTATTGCTTATGTTGGAAATTTAAAGATGATAAAGTACAGTCTTATTTGGGAGGTTTGCACATTTTTTTTTAATTTGCAATATCTGACTACTTGTTTCAACCAGTTGTTACAAAGACAGCTCCTTCAGGTGTCCTTGAGGTTAACATTTTGGGGGCAGTCTTAGAAAACATAGTACTTATGATTGTAACTGCAAATGCTGCCTATGAGCCTACTTTAGCAGCCTTAGTCAAAAAGGATCCCTCTGGGCCCCTCCCTTTCTAAACTTAGGTCTTCATTCCGAGTCTTAGACTCAGTCATCCTGTGCAGAGTTGGGTTGCTCATCCTGGGATGGAGTGGACACTGGAGCAGACCTTCACTTTGGCTTATTACTTGTGACCTCTCATTGGGATTGTGAAGTTGTGAGTTGTGAAGTAATTTGTTGCTCTTGGTAAATAATGCTCTCAAGGCAGAGTCTAGAAAGAGTGGGAAAGGGAGAAGGAGTGAGTGAGGGAAAGAGAGAACTATTTCTCACTTTGGCAGCTCAAAGAAGAAACAAAACAAGGGCTTAGCTGACTTCTGAACAGTTCTGGACTTGTTTCTTGACACTGGCAACTTGTCTGCTAAGACCATTACCTCTATATCTTCAACGGGCCTCCTCCGTTATTTTATTCTGACCTCAGAAGTAAGCAAAGAACAACTGTACTGCTGGGGACTCTGATGACTGAGGTAACTGTTTCTTCACCCCCCAAGTCATGTTGTAGTGAGTTTCTTTTGGGGTTTGCAGTCTTTTTGCTCCATAGAATGAGAGAATGTGCTAGGACTCCTCAAGTAAATTACTTACTCTGGTCAGTCATTTCTTTGTAGGAGTCTGACTTTAAAAATCATTATGAGACTTTACAAAAAACAGACACGACAGGACAGTTCCTCTGCAATAGAACTTCTAATTAGTTGGTATGCTGTATTCTGCTTGGTTGGCTTTTTCCTGAGAGACCTGTCATTTCTAGTGTTTGTTGCTACTGGTTATTTTTACGTACTTTTGATTTGCTTAAAACATTTTCAGCATTTTGAAGGATGGCGATGAAAATGAGAACTGTCCCTATTTTTGGCTTGTGAAGAAATTTCAGTGAATTTAGAAATACTGCCTTTTCAGCTCTTTTAACTTACAAATGAGGTAAACAATCTCCAGAGCGTCCCGTGCCCAGCACAGCAGCATGCTGTCCGTCTGCAGTCTGCAGGGCTCTTCATTCTCTCCACTCCTACTTGTAACAATCTCAGGACTAGGGAAGTTTGCTATTCACTTAACTCCTCAGGATCAGGAGCCTTGCCGTGAGTGCAACACTTTTCTGGTGAAGGATCTGTAATTAAATGAGACCCCCGGAAATAACCTCTTAGGCAAACAGTAGATCTTTTATCATCATAAGGAAAATGAAACATCAAAAGTGAAAATCCTCCCTTCAGTCAAATGAAGGAAAAGCTTTACAGGTACTTCCGAGCCTATGACTTTAAGTGGAAGCAGTGTTTACATTGGCCTGTTAGTGGTGTTACTAGTCCACTTTACCTTCAGTTTTCATGATTTTGTGACCAGAGACCTTTATCATATTCCATGTACTATGGAAAACCTCTCCATACTTTTAAATTTTCACTCTGGATGTCAGCTGTAGTTTGCAATTCCTAATATTCCATGATACATATGATGCCCTACTGATACTCTGAAAAGTGAACATGCAGAGATGCAGTCATTCCAATTCATTCTAACACACACTACAGGAAAGCTACAAGGCCAGGAAACTTACTATGTATGAAGAAGAAACATTTCTTTCTTTTTCTTTTTCTTTTGGTGGGATTGGGGTTTGAACTCAGGGCTTTGCACTTGTAAAGCAGGCACTCTACCACTTGAGCCACATCTCCAGTTCATTTTGCTGTGGTTATTTTGGAGATGGAGTCTTTCAAACTATTTTCCCAATCTGGCCTTGAACCAGGATGCTCCCGATCTCAGCATACCAAGACGCTAAGATTACAGGCATGAACCACCAGTGTCCAGCTAGAAGAAATATATTTTAATGTATCAACATAGCTACGTGCTTAATGGAACTATTTTCATAACTGAGTAGGCAACACCAATTTTGGCTGAATATCAGCAATTAATGTATCTCCTCTATAATTTACCTTTTTAATTTTCTTTTCCTTACAACTTTTAGGTAGAACTTTAGACTTCATAGCACTGAATTAACCTGCACTGAAAGCTGTTTACCTGCAGTTGTTCACTTTTGTTGAGAGTGACCATGTCTCAAGTTCAAGTGCAAGTTCAGAACCCATCTGCTACTCTCTCAGGGAGTCAAATACTGAACAAGAACCAGTCTCTTCTCTCACAGCCTCTGATGAGTATCCCTTCTACTGCTAGCTCTCTGCCCTCTGAACATGCAGGTAGACCTATCCAAAACTCTGCTTTGCCCTCTGCATCTGTTACATCCTCCAGTGCAGCTGCAGGTAAGCCTGTGAATCCACGTCTTCTCTTTCCCGTGTTTTCTCAGCCTGTTTCCTGATCTGACAAGTAGGTTGCCAGAGGCATTGAGCTCTCACATTTACTTTCAAGGAGTAGAAGGTTTTATCTATCTTATCACCCATGTTCTGTGTCCCAGATAGAGAACCTTGGATGTATGTAGGGGACGGAGGCCTCAGTAGACAGAGCATTTGGAGATGTAAGAAAAAGAGTTGATGACTGGTCAAACTGTAAAGCCTCATCTGTTAGAAAATGGTGGCTGACAGAAAGAATTGAAGAATAAATGGCACTTTGGACAGTCATTGTTCTCTGGGAAAATTCTGTTTTTGAAAATATTTCCCAGAACCGACAAAGAACTCTTGTATGTGTATGCCTTCTTTCTGTATGTTTACAAGATTATATTCCAAACAAGGGGGACAGTCAGGTTTACTAGAAGGCAAGAGTCACTGTCATTTGCTAATTTTTGGTTTGAACAAGTAAGTTTGAAATCTGGGCCATTCCAGAGCTAGTTCAGAAATTATAGGGAGAGCCACTCAGAAATTGAATATAGAAGCAGAGATTTTTTTGATGACAGTGAAATTGAACTCAGGGCCTGTCCAAACACTCTACCATTAGAGCATGCTCACAGTCCTTTTGCCTTTTAGTTTGCTTTTCAGATGAGGTCTCACTAACTTTTGTCCAGGCCATCCTTTAACCGCAGTCCTCCTACCCCCACCTCTGGAGAAGTTAGACAGGTGTGTGCCACCAACCCAACCCAAGAAGCAGAGATTTTTAAAAAATGGAATATATTTAGAAGCATTCAAATTTGATTATTTTTAGGAAATTAAAAATGAACTAGAGATAGTTATTGATTAGAAAAGACTTGAAACGCTTAGAGGAAAAGCCTAAACATGATGTTCTGCTCCTCCTCATAGTGGCAAGACATAATGTAAATTAGATGTCAACTTGGTGTCTCCACACCAGTCACCTTATAACAGACTCTTTTCAGCCCTGCCTGTGCCTGACAGCATCCTGTGCGTTTCTTCCTTTGTCCTCTCATTTCCTTTATGGTAAATCTGTTCTTATGGGGTTGCTTCTCCTGCTCTCAGCTGCCTCCAGAATTCCTCAAACTACTTAACAAATAGCATTCTTGTCTTATCATCATCTCCTGTTTTGCCATTTTTCAACGTGGGGCTGTCTGTCTGTCTTTTTTTTTTTTTTTGGTGGTACTGGGGTTTGAACTCAGGCCCTCATGAGTGATAGGCAGTGTACCACTTGAGGTACTCTGTCAGCCCTTTTTTGTGTTGGTTATTTTTGAGATACAGTCTTGCAAACTATTTTCCTGGACTGGTGTGGAACCATGATCCTCCTGATCTCTGTTTCCTGAGTAGCTTGGATTACAGGCAAGAGCTATCATCATCCTGCCGTGTGGGGCTGTGTTGAAAGGAAATGGCACAGACTAATTCAGTCCTCCAGATTTTTTGCTTTTTCTTCTAATATGTTCTTGTATCCACGTCCTACTGACTTTGTAAACTCTTTC
This sequence comes from Castor canadensis, assembly GCF_047511655.1. Taxonomy (NCBI): domain Eukaryota; kingdom Metazoa; phylum Chordata; class Mammalia; order Rodentia; family Castoridae; genus Castor; species Castor canadensis. The sequence continues at coordinate 170,451,904 of NC_133390.1, read as the reverse complement.
CCATTGTGGCCATTGTATTTTATTTAACATAATTGTCAGAATAGATCAGCAGCCTTTGGAGAAAGAATTAGGAATGCCCTAGGAAAGAGAAGCTAGCTCTGTGGAAAATGGCCAAGTTTTGGTGTGGTACTAGTATGTTGGATTTAGTGAAACACCAATAGACTGCAGCTGACAGCTGTCATAGTAATAACCAGTGTGTCTGCTCAGAAGACCTCCTTTGATTGCCTTGATTGGTTGGAATAGCAATGATTCAGCAGATTCCAAATCTTGCTCATTTGCCCTGGGTTAGTTGTTCTCCTGACTCTTTGGAAGACACCATTTCTTAGGTTACCTGGTCAGTTGGTTCAGAAAAGACCCTACTTGTGTCTTCTTTAGGTGTGTTCCCAGCATGTACAAGATGGTACTGATGCTGAAATCCTTAGCGCTTCAGTTTTTATGTTCCTGGGAGAAGAGCAGTCGTATGTACTGCTAGTAGTAGGTTTTGTGGTCTGACATTATTTCCCAAATCCCTCTAACATGGTGCCCCAGTGCATCTTGTGAATGAGTTAGCTCTGAGTGTGAGCTTTTGCATGGCTAACTATGAAGTAAAATATTTCCCATTCTACCTATGTATTGTAACCCACCAGGAAGGTTTTCTGTTTTTTTTCCTACTGTTGAAAGTGGTACTGTGGTTCAAAACACATATTTTCAAACTGCTAAGATCAAGAGATACAAAAGTACATGTTTTTAAAGAGTTTTTTTTTTTTTTTAAATTTTTTTCAGAATAGGCCAAAGAAAATATTGGAGTATTTGGCTTTAAAACTTAAAATAGTGTGTGATTGTTTAAGATTCTAAATAGAGACAATTCCCAAGCACTGTGGTTGATTTCCCATGAGCCTTCTGTTTGCAGCGTTCCTCTGCCTCCTTTCCAGCTTGTCTGCATGTGGACTGGACAGGGAGAGGAGGATATGGGAAGGCAGTTTTGCCATTTGTTAGCAGTCTAGGTTAAAGGTTTGATGATGCAAGGTAGAAATTCCCCTCCAAGGAAGCATAATGAATTGCACTCATTTTTGTTATTCTTTTGTCTTAGAGAATGAAGGATTATTATTTGAAATTTTGCTAATTGTTATCAAGTTTAGTCTTTTAAACTTGTTTGGGATCTGCTAATGTGTATCTTTGGCCCTTAATTTTTTCATATCTGGCTTTACCTCTTTTGGAAATGGTACAAGATGATACAGTATGAGAGATAAGGCCATCTGTTTCTGATACAAGTCTTGCATCAAAGATAATGTATTAAGAATGAGATACTTATCTCATTTTGCTTCACATGGAAGCCTCAAGCCTTGAATGAAGTCACATGTTTCTTTCATTTGACTAAAAGTAACACTGAGCACCACCTAGCATGGTTAGGTGAATTGTCTTTGGAGCCAGACAGGTCTGAGTTGGAATCCCAGCTTCTTACTAGCTCTGTGACCTTGAGCAGAGAGTACTTTTTTGAACCTCATTTTCCTCCTCTGTAAAATGGGGATAATAGCTAACAAACAGGTCTATTGAGAGTGAATCAGAGGGCCATATATGCTGCAGTGCCTGGCACACGGTAAGTGCTTGAGCATGCAGCTCACTAAGTATCACGTGTTTAAGAGAGCCAGCACAGCCCCACTCCCCTGAGTACCTGAAAATGTCATCTTCAGAATGTTTCTTTGTATTTGAAGGACTATCAGTCATCAGTCAGTCATTTTCTGTAATTGTTGTGTTTACAAGAAACTTTGAGATTCCTTTTATTAACTATTTAAAAAAAGTTTTTTGGAATATGCACTTTTTTTTTTTTTTTTTTTGACAGTACTGGGTTTTGAATGCTTGTTAGGCAGGCACTCTACCACTTGAGCCACTCCACCAGCCCCTACAATATGCACTTTCTGAACTTGAACATTTAGCAATTTAGGCAGTTTGGCTGTGCATTCACCCACAACTGTGTTTTTTTCTTTTTACCAACAAGTTGTTCAAAGAGGACAGGCTTCTCCTGGGCAACTACTAGTTATTTATTTATTTTTTATTTTGGTGGTGCTGGGGTTTGAACACAAGGCCTCACACTTGCTAGGCAAGTGCTCTAACACTTGAGCCACTCCTCCAGCTCCTTAGGTTATTTTTTTTGTGGTTGTTGTTTCTGTTTTTTGTTGTTTTGATTTTGTTTTTGTTTTTATTTTTGGAAACAAGATCTCAGTACATAGCTCAGGTTGGACTTGAACTTACAATCCTCCTGGCTCCACTTCCTGAGTGCTGACTGTGGGCCTACCATACTAAGCCTGGTATATTTTTTTTTTTGTTATTTTTTGGTGGCACTGGGGTTTGAACTCAGGGCCTCATGCTTGCTAGGTAGGTTCTCTTACCACTTGAGCCACCCTGCCAGCCCTTTTTTTGTAATGGGTTTTTTCTTTTTACTAATTTTATTAGCATGCAATAGTCATACAGGGGAATACATTGATATTTACATATGTGCTTGTATTTTAGTTGGATTTACCCCCTCCATGTTCTCCCTCTTCTCCTCTCCCGCTCTTCTTGGAACAATTCCAACAGGTTTCACTCTTCTGTTTTCATATATGGACATAAAATACATTCACCATATATTCCCTCATTCCCCTTTTTCTTGTGCCCACCCCCTTCCCATTGGTACCTATGTGATGGGTTTTTTTGAGATAGGGTCTTGAAAACTTTTTGGCTGAGGCTGGCTTTGAACCATCATCCTCCTGATCTCTGCCTCTTGAGTAGCTAGGATTATAGGCATGAGCCAGTGGTGCCCAGCTCTTGAGTAAATTTTCTAGTAAAACCAAGATTATAACCTTGCCAGCAACACAGAATGCAGCCAAGTGGCAACACACTGGATGTAGAAAGTCCTGGAGAAAGGCAAGATTGTTCATGAGATTGACGCCTTTTCTTTTTAAGCATTTTCCCTTGGCTTCTTTCCATGGAGCGATCCATCACCAGAATGACCAATGGATGGATGGCACTGCAATGTGGGTGTCTGCCCCTTGACTTCTCAGGCCAGTGAGGATTCATGCTATTTGATACTTAAGTCAGTAATCTTGTGAACTACTGAACATAGGAGGCCCTTAATGTTTTAAGGGTGATGAACGATTCTTAAAATCTTCTTTGTTAGTAGAAGCTGTATACTGAGGGAATGCTGAGGTTAAGAACTATAAAACAAAACAACAAAAGCTGAGAAGACAAATTACCCTGAATTCTTAGGCACCAAATTTAAATGACCTAGCATATTTAAACCAGTGTTTTTCTGAACATTTATAAATGAATTTAAATATTAGCCTGTGATAAAATCAGAAAAATAACAGCTCTGATTAATTTCACTGAGTTCCAAAGTAGTACTTTGGAATGCATTAGAATTGTTTTGGGGGCTTGTTAAAAACACAAGGGCCAGATTTTCCTCCTGCTTTATGGTCACAGTTCTAGGGATGGAATCTGGGTGTTTGCTCTCCTGGGCTTCCTAGTCCTTCAGATGCTTGACGGAGTTAAAGAATCACTTTGTGAAGATGGGTCAGAAGTTTTTGACAGAATATGGATCAATAGTGAGGATTAATGTAACCTAATTGAGTTGACTTTATGTAGGAAGAAAGGCTCATCTTCCACAGCATGTGTTAAGGACAAAGTTAGTTGTTTTGGATGCTTCCTTAGAGTTGAATTCAGAAGTAGTTTTAGATCTTCACTTGCTGTGGGTCTGATCTTCTTGAAAGTGGAGATCAGCATCTGAGTGCTACAGTCGTAGAAAAGGAGAAAACAGCATTTTAAAACCTGCTTGGCATTCCTAAATGGTTTTGTTTTTGTCCTAATGAGATTGTGTTTTCTGACAAGAGTCCTCAACATATTACCTTGTCTTGATTTGTATGAGATACTTCTATGTGTCTAAATCAGCCGCCTTGTCTAAATCTCTTCCATGAGAAGTAATCAGAAGACAATTTATATTTGGATGTCTTCCAAATAACTGCATAGTTTATTTTAGTATATAAGAAAACAGCCTTTGTACTTGCTCCCATCTTTCAAAGTACAATTTTTTCATGGAGTGCCTAGTATCAATGTTGGGTATTTTTAAGATAGGGTCTCTTGAACTATTTGCCCATGCTGGCCTTGAACCACAATGCTCCTGATCGCTGCCTCCCAAGTAGCTAGAATTACAAGTGTGAGCCACTGGTGCCCCACCAATACATAAAAAAATTTTTAAAAAGGAAAAGGAAGGGCTGGTAGAGGGGCTCAAGTGGTAAGAGTACCTGCCTAGCAAGAGTGAGGCTTTGAGTTCAAACCTTAGTGCTGCCAAAAAAAAAAAAAAAGGGGGGGGGGAATGAATTATTAAGATGATGACATTGATGACATGACCTTTTTAAACCATGACCATAAAATGTGTCCAAGGTCCAAGTGACACATCACAGTTAACTTCAGGTTTCTTGAATTGTTCACATTTCTCATTTGGAGGTGTTTACAGCACAGCTCACCCTTGGAGGTTAATATGGGTAATATGGAGAGCTGCAGGAACTAGTTGTGAAAGAGCTCAATATTGCTACTGTCAAAGCTTTGGAAGGAACAAAATTCCTAAACTCATTGCTTGCTCTTTTCTTAGTGAAGGAAGGAATCCAGGTATAGGAGTGGGCCAAGACAGGTTCCTTTCAAAAGTGTGTCTAGAGTATGATCTGAACAGTTGTTAAGGACTTGTAGGCTTTTGAAAGCACAGATGCCACACTACTAATGGCAAATACTCATTTTAGTTAGGAGTCTCCAACCTTGCTAAAGCAGTGGTTCCCAGTCCTGTGACTCCTGCTGATCTGTAGCAGGGGTCATGGGAAGGGGGCTGTCCTCAAATGATTTCTAAGATTTCAGAAAAGCATAGTGAAAAGACACCTTTTCGCCTTGTACAGATTATCAAGAACATACGTTTTAGGTAGAACCTTGTCAAGTCAGTGTGGCAACATTGATTTTAATCTGTTGTTCAGAAGTGCTGGTTGTCAGTTAAAAAGAATGAGAAAAAACATAAACTACCTATATACGTGCTAGTAGGTCATAGTGCTTTAAACAAGTGCCCCAAGAAGGGAGAGTAAGATTCAAGATAAGTGTCTGGTAAAGGGTTGAGAAGCAGGGACCCTGAAGGCTGTGGTTGGCATGGCTCTTTGAGCAGCCCTCTCACATGCACGAAGTCATCCCAAGACGACGTAGACAGGGATAAATCCAGAAGATTTTGGTCAGATGGTTCTCTTGCCTTTGATTTCTTTGTGATATTCTTTCTTCAAATTCATACTCTCATACACATACGTCCTCTGGATCAGAACTGCTCTTAAAATGATTCAGGTTGTACTTAAAATGCAACCATAGGAATAAGGGGAAAACAAAATGCTAATGTGAAGATGGAACACTCATAACTCGTGTAACCTGCTGGTTGCACAAATCCCAGATGCTAGGATTTGAACTCAGGGCCTCATGCTTGCTAGGCAGGCATTTGAGTCACTACCCCAGTCCTGTTTTGTGAAGGGTTTCTTTGAGATAGGGTCTCGAAAACTATTTGTCTGGGCTGACTTTGAATCGCCATCCTCCTGATCTCTGCCTCTTGAGTAGTTAGGATTACAGGTGTCAGCCACTGGTGCCCAGGTATACTGTGTGCATTTAAATTGAAGTTTGCCATTGCCAGCGTTGTTCTGTGTTTGAGATGAAGGTGGTGGGGTTTTTTTTGTTTTTTTGTTTTGTTTTTGTTTTGTTTTTTTGATGATGAGTCAAGATATCCAGTCTGCCTCAAACTACTGATTGTCCTGTCTCATCTTCCTGAGTACTGGGATTACAGGCATGTACCACCCATGTCCAGCAAAGATGTTTTTAAGTATGGTTGTGCACTGACACTAATGTTTCCAGACTACTTTTCTTTTTAAATGAAGGCTTATGAGTTGGATGAACTGAAAGAACAAATTAGGAAATGAATAGTGTCCTTGTTTTTCTTTTGGTGGTTATTGGGTTTGAACTTAGGGCTTTGTGCTTATTGGGCAGACCCTCTACTACTTGTGCCACTCCCCAGCCCTGGTGTCTATTTTCTAAAGTTGACAATTCAGTGGTAACTACCAGTTCCTGTTGTATATGAAAATAGAATTCATTTCCTGACAAGTACAACTGCAGGTCAAACCTATAATGTTGAGAACGGAGGTGTATGGATATTATCCTGGACCTCATCTGCTTGCCTCTTCCTCCTGATTTTACCCTTTCCCACGATGGACACCCCACTGTATTGTAGTTCTTAGAATGGGTTTTATATTCTTTCAACACCTCAAGAACAGAAATTATATCTGTCAGGCTTAGCAAGCTTTGTATTCTTAGTGTTTAATAATAAATATATTGGTCAATAAATGGTGTGTTCAAATATAATTCCAAGTATAAGCTAGTAACACAGTAAATCAGGACAACCAAAGTTGTTTTGGTTAAGTGTTCTCAAATAATAATAATTTGAACAGTCACATGGGATTTTTTTAATCATGAAATTTGGTACGTATTAGAACTTATTTATGACAACTGTATTGTGTGGCTTTACCTGATAACATCTTGGGTGAAATTATTACTCTGTCTGATGGCCCTTACAATATATTTTGTGCTGTTGACTGTTACTATCAAAAAATCACAGAAGATCCTTGGGTTTCCTGACCTGGCACCTGTCTTAGCTACTTGGGAGGCAGATTTCAGGAGGATCATGGTTGAAAGCCTGACATCTGGCATCAAAGAACTCAGCCCTTTTATGTACATGTATAAAAAGCATATAGTTTGTTTTAGTGATCATCATTCCTATGCCAGAAGGAAACAACTTTTTCTGTTGATTTTGTGTTATAGAAAGCGTAACTCCTTCCGTTGAGCTAAATGCGCTGTGCATGAAACTGGGAAAAAGACAGATGTATAAGCCTGTGGATCCTTACTCGAGGATGCAGTCCACCTACAACTACACAGTGAGAGGAGGTGCTTATCCCCCGAGGTATGTGGACTGTGGTTCTTATAAAACGCAGGTGAACACATAGCCATAATTGTGGAATAAGTAATGATATTGGCCTTCTTTGCCAAGTGGGATGTAAGTGTCGATTGTGCCTTTGGGAACCAAACCATCTTGGTGTTCTTTTAGCTGCTGTCTTTGAAGAGGGCCTGAGCATGTTTCTCATGGGCAATGTGACTTGGGTCCCAGCAGTCTGGCTAAGTATCACCCTGGCAGCTGCTTTTTGTAACTTAGTCACATTTGGACATAACTCTTAAGACACCATGGTTCTCTGCATTTGTGATTTTCTGATTATTGTTTATTGGGTAGTTTTGAACTTGTGTGCTTTTGTAAGTAGCTTTGAGCAGTAAAATGTTAATTGATACTTGAAAATGCCAGGTGTTGAAACCCTCCTGCTGGCAGTAATAAGACATTGGTATGTACATTGACAATCAAAGTGGAAATCTTCACTTACTTCCCTTCTTTCCTCTTCAGCCTCCTTTTGGTGGGAGGGAAGGAGCCATTTAAAAAGACAAGCTCTGAAATGTAAGCACCAGGCTCTGCTAGGCTGTGGGCTATTGGGTCCTTTCTACAGACTTGAGCATTACAGTTCCCAGCCTGCTGCCGAGATGTGCAGATTCAGATCTAGGGCTTGAGAAAGTAAAGCAATTTGAGTTTCTGTCTCCGCCAGAGCCTAATCCATGTTAGATTTTGTCAGTGTAGACTAACATTATACATTAAGCTCTCATAATTTGTAAGCCATTCAATTTCATGGAGCATAAGTGTGAATTGCTTTGCAGTCATACATAATCCAGTTGAAAGATTTGTGAAACCTCTGGATATACTGATGAGGAGTCATTTTTAGCAAGCAAATGCTAATGTGACTAGGCCATGAAGAAGAAAACGCTGGGAATTTGCCAGAGCCTATATGGATGATTTACCAACCTGAGACTAATTTCCTAACTTGTTTATTTTTAGGTACTTTTATCCATTTCCAGTTCCACCTTTACTTTATCAAGTTGAACTTTCTGTGGGAGGACAGCAATTTAACGGGAAAGGAAAGACAAGACAGGCTGCAAAACATGATGCTGCTGCCAAAGCCTTGAGGATCCTGCAGAGTGAGCCCCCACCTGAAAGGCTGGAGGTGAGAGGGCAGCCTAGAGGGAGGGAGAAACAGCGCCTCCAGTCACTTTTTCTAAGAAGGTTCACTGATGGCTGTCCGTAATGTTAATGTGATAGCCTACAAGATTTTGTGCCCCATAGCTTTCTTGACCCCCTCACCCCCTTTTCCTTTTTAAATCTGTTAGCAAGAAAGTCAGATGCCTTTTTTTTTTCCCCACTGTGGGCATCGTTTGGATGACATGAGTATGGTGTGAACACGTTAGACTATGACTCAGTTGACTTGTGAAGCACACATATGGGTGAGTTCTTCAGTGTTAAAGATCTTGCTTTCCACAACATACTGATCGTGGTACCAGGTTAGAGAATTGTCTGACCTGCTCTGACCAGCCACTCTCTCTATTACTGCATAACAAACAATCACAAAGCTTAGTAATGCTTCAAACATTGCCAGGCATTTATTTTGCTCACAAGTGACTTAGGTAGGGCTGGTAGGGGTAACTTGTCTTAGCTCTGCATAGCCATGGCAGAAGAGGCTCACGGGGACTGGAGTACCCACTTTCAAAATGGCTCACTCACTCACACACTCATATGACTGACTGGCTGTCACCTGGGAGCTAAGCTTGCTCTGGCCCAAGGACCTCAGTTCTATTAGTGGCCCTCTGCAAGGACTTCTTACACTTACTTATGGTGTGGTGGCTGAGTCCTGAAAATAGGACATGGAAGCCATTTCTTAAGTCCTGTGCCCAGAAATCACAGCCTTGCTTCTGCCACGTTTCATAGGTCAAGCAGGCACAAAGCCCAAAGAAAGGAGAAAGGGAGCCTCAATTTTTACTCTGTTTTCATTGATGTAAAAAATCATATTACATAGCCAAGTGCTGTGGCTTATACATGTAGTTCCAGATTCTTCAGAGGCAAAGAGTAGGAAGATCCCGGTTCCAGGTCACCCCAGGCAAAAAGTTAAGTGAGATCCCATGTCAACAAATAAGCTGGGTGTGCTGGTCAGCTATGCAGGAGGCATAGGTAGGAGGATTGCAGTCTGAGGCCCACCCCTGCAAAAACCCAAGACCCTACCTGAAAAATAAGCAAAAAAAGAACTAGAGACATGACTCAAGTGGTAGAGTGCCTGCCTAGCAAGTACCAGGCTCTGAGTTCAAGCCCTATTAAAAAAAAAATCACCATTTTAATCATCTTAATGTATAATTCAGTGGCTTTTAGGACATTCACCATTTGGAGAACCCCACTTAAAGCAAAGAGGAGTGTTAGAAAGTTTCGGACCATGTGTTTTGTTTTTTTTTTTTTTCCTCTCTCACAGTGTTGAGTATTGAACCCAAGTCCTTCTGCCTGCTACACTAGCCTGTGGCCCTGTTTTAAAACCACTGTGATAAGAAAAGAATCTTCACTTTTCGTGACTAAATAGGAATATAATTCTTAGGGAATAAATCAGTGACTCCATGCTAATGAGGGACCAAATAGTGACTATCTTTGGTAAGACAATTTTATTACAAATTCAGTCACCAAAGGGCTAGAAGGAGAAAACTTCATATGATTTCACTATTTTGTTTAATGACAGTGAGAAGTGTCACCTTGAAAATATCCCTGGTAGCATTTGACTTTTCCTCCCCAGGTAAGAATTTTACAACAATCAAGATGATCTTGCCAGAATATTGGGACAAGTGTATAATGAGTGGTGGGAACCCTAGTAGACCCTGGGGAAGGTCTCCAGAGGTCCATTGTGTCCAGCTGCCACCCAGGCAGCCTGGAACAGGGGCTGCTCTGTGGCTTCATGCCTGCTGCATGGTAGCACTTTACTTTCCTTTTGTTGATGCTCTTTACATTTCCTAGCACGATCACGTGCAGAAATAAAGATGACCTGTTTCCAGGGTCTGCTGAGGACCAAAGTAAAGAAAATTGGGCAGTGTAATTTATTGAAGTTGAAAGGATACACTTTCCCTGGTGAGATTTGTTAAAACACCAAAAGGGTAGTGTAATCTGAGTTATTTTGGGGACCTTTCATTTTACTTGACTTTAGTGCCAATGTAATTGGGGTCAGATGGAGTAGAGTAGTTATCTCTCAGTTACTTCTAGCCAGCAGTTGATAGATGATCGCTGAACACTGGTGTGTGGGTTGTCTGCATCAGAAATCACAAAATGCCTAAACCCAACACACACAATTCTGATGCATCAAGGCTAGTGGTCTTGCTTTTTTGCTTTTGTCGTTCCTGTGCTCTCAGGGTGCTGGGAACTGTGGCTCCTAAGTACTATCAGTGCTTCATAGCTCCCCTTGGGAGTCCTTCTGGGGACTCATCACAGGTTGCCATGTGCTGTGAAAGAAAAAGCTAATGCAGCGGCTGGAGGCCAGTGGCTGTGGCAGACACACTGTTTTCTGGTCACGTCTGTTAAGGACCTGTGCTAGAAGGAAGGCCTAAATTTGCTGGTGCCCTACGCTTCCCTCTGCTTTGTCCCTTTCTAGTTCTGTATGGTTTGAAGTAGAAACAGTGCCTTTCAGAAGTGGCTAAAAACTGTCCATAGCCTGTGTGTGCTTCAGAAACGAGTAGTCGTTAAAAGCATGGGACTTCTTGGAAGCATGAATCACCTAATGTGTAGCCCCTCGTTTTGCCAGGACTTCTGGTGGGTGAATAGTTGGGAGCAGACAGACAGTTTTAAAAGATAACCTTTTTTCCCCCCTAAAAAGCAATGCATGTGAACTATAAAAATTTTTCAACTCAAAAAATGGAAAACTAAATGATTTATAAATTTACCACTATAAACATTTTGGTGCATGATAGAACCTATCTGGGTAAATGCATATATCCATCCATTTCATAATAATGGGATGATTCTATACTATGCATGTTTTTCTCTGAAGTGTTTTTCTTGACTACATTATCATGCCACCTAGTTAGAATTTCTTGAAGGATTCAAAAGGTGTTCTGTTGTATGAACATCTCAGTTCATTTTTCAACAGGGCTTGATTGCCTAGGCTGTCTGCAGTTTTGCCTGTTAACAGATGGATAGTAAAGAATGTTGTCATGAAATCTTTGTATGTATACATGATTGTTGCTGTGAACCATGACCCCAGAGATGGAGTTGTTCAGCCAGGTTGCCACCAGAAAGATGGTACCATTTCAGACCCCAGCCACTGGGGGCATGAGCAGCTGTTCCTCCGCCTGCCGGCATTGGAAACTGTTGTGCTAAAGGTCATGCTGGTTATGCTGGTGACCCTGCTGAGCACTTGAGTGTGAGGTCAATTCATGTTCTTTAGAAGAGATACTGTGAGGCAGGGGTGCCTGGCCCCTCCAAGACAGGCATCATGTGGCTGAAACAGCCACACTGACCTCCCCAGTGGGGCTTAGGCAAGGGATTGGACACATGCCCCTGCATCCTCAGAAGCTACAGTGAGCGCATGGAGGAAGAACTTTCTGCAGCTAGAGCAATGGGGGTGTGTTCCCAGAAAGCCTCCCAGAAGAGTCACCTCAGCTGAGAGCAGGAAGGGCAGGACCACATGTTTCCAGAGAGGGAGTAGCAGGCACAAAGGTCCCAAGTTGGGGATTGAGTGGGGGTTGTGATATTTTAAATCTAAGGTTTAATAAAGGATGACTTTTATTTACTGTCTGAGCTGTTGTGAGGAGCAAGATGGTCACAGATTTAGTAGTCGTAATGAAGAATCCCAGAGCTAGCTCCAGGGTCCATTATGAAGGGAGTGGTTAAATGAGTGGACCTGTTTAGCCTCGGTGGTGCTGTAGTGTTCTGGGTGTACACACAGTGCGTGTAAGGGAAGATGCCGGGCCACTACTGTATTACTATTCTGTGACCCACTTTTGTTCACATAAACAAGAGCCAACAGTATGTATGTGCAGGTGATTGGATGTGCATAGTTTGTGTTCTGAAGAAGTTTGTATCACATTTTTAGTAGTTGCTTCTGGTGGAAGTAGTGGGAAGACTTTTCTTGTACCATTTGAAGTGGTGGTTTTTTTTTTTTTTTTTTTTTTTTGGTGGTATTGGGGTTTGAACTTAGGGCCTTACATTTGCCAACTGCCCTTTTTTTGTGCTGGGTATTTTCAAGGTAATGTCTCTTGCAAACTATTTGCCTCAACTGACTTCGAACTGCAATCTGATCTCTGCCTCCCATGTAGCTAGGATTACAGACATGAGTCAGTAATCCACCAACCCTTTTTTTGGTGTTAGGTGTTTTCGAGATAGGGTCTCGTTAACTATTTTCCAGGGATGGCTTCAACCTAATCTCTGTTTCCTGAGTAGCTAGGATTAGTTGTGAGCCACTGGCACCTGGCTTGTTTGTTTTTATGGTGGTACTGGGGTTTGAACTCAGGGCCTTGCTAGGCAGGTGCTCTTACCACATGAGCCATACCCCCAGCCTTTTTTGCTTTTTTTTTTAGTTAGTTTTCAAATACAGTCTAACAGTTTTGGCCTGGGTAGACTGGACCATGATTCTCCTATTTACACCTCCCACGTGGCTGGGATGATTGGTACATGTGGTACCACGTCCAGGGTATTGGTTGAGATGGGCTCTTGCGAACTTATTTTTTGGCCCAGGCTGGCTGGTACCGACAATCCTCCCAATCTCTTAACTCCTGAGTAGCTGGGATTACAGGAATGAACCACCATTCCTAGCCTAAAGGTTTTTTGATACTGATTTTACTTGTGTAAGAATAAACAAATGCAGTCCTTCCTGGTCTTGAGTCCTTGTCTTTACTTGACACAAAGATGCATATAAGCAGAATAAAAACTTAAATTAGAGCCCTTACCTCTTACACTGTCACTATCTAGTGGACTTGATTTTCACTCAAGCTTCTTTTCCAAGCCCTGTAATAAGTGCTACAACTTGACTTACTTTTTCTAGAGGTCTTACAGAAGAGCTGAGAAAAAACATACTTATTTCAAAAACTGGAATAAAACTCATTTTGCCTTAAAATATCACACAAAGACATAATGGAGTCTTACGGGGCTGGAGGAGTGGCTCAAGTGATAGAGCACATGCTTGAGACCCTAAGTTCAAACCCCAGTATTGCCAAAGCAAACAAACATGATGGGGTCTTAGGGATCTTAATTTTTCTGTTTTGAAACATTTTGCTGTTTGTCATCCTACCTATTATTTCAGTAATATTCATCATCTATTCTCAAATAATGCTGAATGAAACAAAAATCACCAGACGGTAGAAGGACTGTGACATCCCAGAATGGATGGCACCGTAAATGGAACCATCGTCAACACTTGACATTATCTTTCCCTGTGCCTGCGGCCTTGCCCAGTGCTGTGCCTCATCTTCAAGAAGGCATGAAAGGCTGCAGGCACTACCTCGTGAGTCTCCTTTTTTACCTTTTATGAGAATTCAGAGTTTTTCCTTTCCAGTTCGTAGTGACAAAGAGAAGAAAACTGACAGGAAAACAAATTGGAAGATGAATGCAAAGACAGGTGGCAGTGCTCCAGACTGCAGCAGTGGGGGCAGCCTAAGTGGCTACATGAGGTCTCAGACTGTCTTCAGATGGTAGCTTAGATAGCTTGTCCCAGACTCAAGAATGGTGACCATTGCATTTTTGTGGCAGATGTGAAGGAAATATGGACTTCTCATCTACTCAGTCATTCAGTAGGAAGGATTTGATCACACAGTTGTTTTTTGCCAAGAACCTGGACCATCTTAATACTTATCATCCATAGAATAAGCAGGTAAACACAGAAGGAGGTGTGAGTATAAAGGTGATTGGAAGGAAATAGACAGTGTGAAATGAAAGGTCTCTGGAGTGATCCTGCTGGTGGTATTTTATGTATCTACATGAAACCATTTTGCATTCATGGAGCAGAGAAGATGTCAGTTCTGTCTTCAACAAATTATGAATCTATTTCAAAAGCCCCAGAAGATCACAAGTCCTGAGCAGTGAGAGCCTTTGGAGAGAGTTGAATGCTACATCATCCAGCAAGCTGTGCCCCAGGCAAGGTCCCACAGGCGACGAGCACTTCACTGTGTGTTACGACCTTGCGTATATCTGTTACACATGCCTTCCAAACCAGAAACATTGAGTTGAAATTCTTATTAAAATACCAATTAAAGTGCTTTTATTTTCCTTTTATTCTGCAGAATAATTTCTAAGATGACTTTAAATATAGAAGAAAAAAAGGGTCTATTAGAGCCAGATGATAAATGGCAATGCCTGTTTCTCCTGGCATACTGAGGGCTGAGGGCTGAGTGTGGTTCAGAGTATTGTTTTTTGGTTTTTTATTTATTTTCCCTATTCTAAATATTGCCTAGATTACATGCTGAGCCATCTACTATGGATTTGATATAAAGGTCAGACTAAGGGCCCCATCAGACTTTGGTGGCGCTTGCCTGTTATCCCATGTACTTGGGAGGTAGAGACAGCAGGCTCGAGATACGAGGCTGGTCCAGGCAAAAGTGGGAGACCCTAAGTTTAATCTGTAGTTTCACCAATCCCCACCTGCCCCCCCCCCACTTTCTTCATCTTTCTGGGAATGGTGTTTGTGGATTTTTTATTTTTTTTGATGGTTCTGTGGTTTGGACTCAGGGCTTTGTACTTGCTAGGCAGGTGTTCTACCCGCTTAAGCTGCCTTAGCCCTGTGGCTTTGTTTTGAGTCATTCACTGCTTCCCCATTTGCGGTATTTTGTCCAGATGATATAAAGTCTTGCCAAGGAGCAACACAACCTCCCTTGCAAGTAGGTATCTCTGTGTTTCATGTTCTGCAAGTCCATCTCACTGGCTGCTCTGTCCCTATTGAAACTCCTCTGGAGCAATGGCATAAAGTGTTTGGTCAGCCCTGCTGTTCCTAAGTCCACCTGGGACTCATTACAAAGATAAGCAAAAACTATAGTACATGTGCAAACCCAGCCTCAGTGGTATCTTGAAGCTCCCAGTGCTTCTGCTACCGTCCTGGTTGAGAACCATTAGTTCCGAGGTTAGAATGTCACGCCAGACTCATTCTTCTCCATCCGTCTTGTGTGGAGCCCCAGTGTATAGAATAAAAAAAGTAGCACCTCAAGCCTAACGTGGTATCATACGCTTGCATTCCCTGCACTGGGAGGCTGAGGCAGGAGGATTACAAATTTGAGGCCAGTCTGGACTGCATAGTGAGACCCTGTCTCAAAACACCAAACAAAACCCAACCAGTAAAAACAATTACTTGGGCTGATAGAATGAACAGAAAGTTTGAAAATTTGGGCATATGCATAGCAGTTAGCCTTCTGTCAGACTGTCCCATTTATTTCCAATTTTGGTTCTGGTTGCTCAGAAAAACATTTATTCTCACACATGTGATAGTGAACAGTCTTTTTTTTTTTTTTTATGGTGTGGGTGTTTGAACTCAGGGCCTCACAATTGCTAGGCAGGCACTCTTACCACTTGAGCCACTCTGCCAGCCCTTTTTTCTGATGAGTTTTTTTGAGGTAGGGTTTCCTGAACTACTTGCCAGGGCTGGCTTCAAAACATGGTCCTCCTGATCTCTGCCTTCCAAATAGCTAGGATTACTGGCCTGAACTACCAGCACTTGGCTGCACAGTCTTTTTAAAAAAGACTTGTTTTAAGGGCTAGTGAAGAGGCTAAAAAGAGTGCCTGCCTAGTAAGCCTAAAACCCTGAGTTCAAACGCCAGTGTCACAAAAAAAAAAAAAAAAAAAGACTTTTAAAAATTTGTTATCTTTTATCTTTTGGTGGGGTTTAAACTGTTATTATCTCTTGATACTCTAAAGATAATCGGCTGCCAAAAAGTTTTATTCTGAGCTGGGAATGGTGTCCATGCCTGTGAGCCCAGCTACCCAGGACTGAGGCAAGAGGATCCCAAGTTCAAGGCCAGCCCAGGCAACTTAGCAAGAACCTGCCTAAGAATAAAAAGAAAAAAAACAAAGCCCTGGGAATGTAGCTGCATGGCAGAATGCTTATCTTGCATGTGCAAGGCCCTGGGCTCCATCCCCAGTAACTGCAGAAATGTATTAACCTGTTGGCACAAGTTACTATGTTGACTGACAGTCTCCAGTGTGTTAATATGTGTTAACAAAGCATTTTCTTGGTTGGTTGTTGCTTTTCTAAAGATGGAGGTGAAGTACACATGTAAATGTTTTTCTCATTTTTTTTTTTTCATTTTTCTTTTATTATTCACATGTGCATACAAGGCTTGGTTCATTTCTCTCCCCTGCCCCCACCCCCTCCCTTACCACCCACTCCGCCCCCTCCCTCTCCCCGACCCCAATACCCAGCAGAAACTATTTTGCCCTTATTTCTTTTTTTTTTTTTTCATTTTTCTTTTATTATTCATATGTGCATACAAGGCTTGGTTCATTTCTCCCCCCCGCCCCCACCCCCTCCCTTACCACCCACTCCACCCCCTCCCGCTCCCCCCGCTCAATACCCAGCAGAAACTATTTTGCCCTTATCTCTAATTTTGTTGTAGAGAGAGTATAAGCAATAATAGGAAGGAACAAGGGTTTTTGCTGGTTGAGATAAGGATAGCTATACAGGGCATTGACTCACATTGATTTCCTGTGCGTGGGTGTTACCTTCTAGGTTAATTCTTTTTGATCTAACCTTTTCTCTAGTACCTGTTTCCCTTTTCCTATTGGCCTCAGTTGCTTTAAGGTATCTGCTTTAGTTTCTCTGCGTTAAGGGCAACAAATGCTAGCTAGTTTTTTAGGTGTCTTACCTATCCTCACCCCTCCCTTGTGTGCTCTCGCTTTTATCATGTGGTCATAGTCCAATCCCCTTGTTGTGTTTGCCCTTGATCTAATGTCCACATATGAGGGAGAACATGCGATTTTTGGTTTTTTGAGCCAGGCTAACCTCACTCAGAATGATGTTCTCCAATTCCATCCATTTACCAGCAAATAATAACATTTCGTTCTTCTTCATGGCTGCATAAAATTCCATTGTGTATAGATACCACATTTTCTTAATCCATTCGTCAGTGGTGGGGCATCTTGGCTGTTTCCATAACTTGGCTATTGTGAATAGTGCCGCAATAAACATGGGTGTGCAGGTGCCTCTGGAGTAACAGTCTTTTGGGTATATCCCCAAGAGTGGTATTGCTGGATCAAATGGTAGATCAATGTCCAGCTTTTTAAGTAGCCTCCAAATTTTTTTCCAGAGTGGTTGTACTAGTCTACATTCCCACCAACAGTGTAAGAGGGTTCCTTTTTCCCCCGCATCCTCGCCAACACCTGTTGTTGGTGGTGTTGCTGATGATGGCTATTCTAACAGGGGTGAGGTGGAATCTTAGCGTGGTTTTAATTTGCATTTCCTTTATTGCTAGAGATGGTGAGCATTTTTTCATATGTTTTCTGGCCATTTGAATTTCTTCTTTTGAGAAAGTTCTGTTTAGTTCACGTGCCCATTTCTTTATTGGTTCATTAGTTTTGGGAGAATTTAGTTTTTTAAGTTCCCTGTATATTCTGGTTATCAGTCCTTTGTCTGATGTATAGTTGGCAAATATTTTCTCCCACTCTGTGGGTGTTCTCTTCAGTTTAGAGACCATTTCTTTTGATGAACAGAAGCTTTTTAGTTTTATGAGGTCCCATTTATCTATGCTATCTCTTAATTGCTGTGCTGCTGGGGTTTCGTTGAGAAAGTTCTTACCTGTACTTACTAACTCCAGAGTATTTCCTACTCTTTCTTGTATCAACATAAGAGTTTGGGGTCTGATATTAAGATCCTTGATTCATTTTGAGTTAATCTTGGTATAGGGTGATATACATGGATCTAGTTTCAGTTTTTTGCAGTCTGCTAACCAGTTTTCCCAGCAGTTTTTATTGAAGAGGCTGCTATTTCTCCATCTGTTTTTCTCATTTCTAAGTGGACAACTCATTAGCCTTCAGTCTGGTCTCAAGTGTCGTGCCACTGTCCTCTCCCCGTTTGCAGAACTTCCCCATTATCCTCGTAGAACCTCTGTGCCCACCAGCAGTATGGCCCTGGGCCCCTCACTCCTAGTCCCTGGCAACCTCTGTTCTGTCTCCATACATTTGCCTGCTCTAGGTAGTACCTCACATAAATGCATATTTCTTTTGTGTCTGGCTTGGTTCACTTATTGGAATGTTCAGGGTTCATCCATGTTGTGTCATGTTTCAGAATTTCATCCCTTTTTAAGGCTGAATAGTATTTCATTATATGGTTATGCCATATTTTATTTATCCCTTCATCTGTTGATGGACATTTGGGTTGACTTTACTTTTCAGCTATTGTGAATAATGCTGTAGTGAATGATGGGGAGAACTAATCTGATTCTGTGCTTTGAATTTTCTTTTTTTTTTTTTTTGGTGGTACGGGAGTTTCAACTTGGGGCCTGTGCTTACTGGGCAGGTGTTCTGCTACTTGAGCCATTCTGCCAGCCCTTTGTTCTTTGGTTATTTTTGAGATAGGGTTTCACATTTATGCCCAGGCCAGCCTGGACTATGTTTCTCTCATAGCTGGCATGTACCATCCTATCTAGCTGTTGGTTGATACGGGATCTCAACAGCTATTTGCCTGGGCTGACCTGGAACCACCGATCTTCCCTATCTCTACCTCCCAAATAGCTAGGATTGCAGGCATGAGCCACTGCCCAAGCCCCTGCTTTTAATTCTTTTGAGTGTGTCTAGAAAAGGAGTTGCTGGACCCTGTCATAACTGTTGAGTGTGGATGAACTGCCTAGCTGCTCCCCATGGCAGCGTGCTGTTTGCTTTTGCATTCGTAGGGCACAGGCTTGCAGTCTCCTCCTGTCCTCACCAGCATGTGCTGTTTTCCATCTCCTGACAGCAGTAAACCATGTGGCATGTGGTGCTGCTTATTCCCTTGCATTTCGCTGATTGTTAGTGATGTCGAGCGTCTTTTTCACATGCTTTTGTCCATTTGTGTATTTTCAATTGGGTGGTTTTATTATAGTTGAGTTTTAGCTCTTTGTGTATTCCAGATACTAATCCCTTATGAGAAATACTGCAAATTCCATTCTATTTGTTGTCTTCACTCTTACAAGTGTCCTTTGATGCACCCAAGTTTTTATTTTTTGGTTGGTACTGGAGTTTAAACTCAGATCCTTGTGCTTGCTAGGCAGGCTCTCTACCAATTGAGCCATACCCTCAGCCCTTTTTGCTTTAGTTATTTTTCAGATAGGGTCTTGGGTTTTTTGCTGGGCCAGCTTGGACTGTAGTCTTCCTAATTATGTCTACTGCATAGCTGAAATTACACATATGTACCGCTACAGCTAGCTTTTTTGTTGAGATGGATTCTTGCTAACTTTTTTCCTGGGCTGGCTTCCAACTTGCCTCCACTGTGATCCCCCAGACTCTACCTTCTAAGCAGCTTGGATTGCAAGCATGAGTCGTGTTCCCAGCTGAATGGTTTTGATTGTGATGGAGTATAATCTTTTTTTCTTTTGTTGCTTATGCTTTTGGCCTTATATCTATGAAATCATTGTCAAATCCAGGGTCATGAAGCTTTTGTCCTATGTTTTCTTCTGATGGTTTTATAACTCTAGTGTTTACATTTGTTTTTAATTGATTTTGAGTTAATTTTTTGATCTGATATCTATAAGGAAGGGGTCCTACTTTATTATTTTCCTTGTGGATATCTGATTTCCCCAAGACCATTTGTTGGAACATATTTTTTGAAATACAGTGGGGTTTTTTTTTGTTGTGTTTTAAAAAAATCTATTTAAAAACTTTTAGCCTGGCACCAGTGGCTCACACCTTTGTAATCCTAGCTACTTGGGAGGCTCAGATCAGGAGGATCATGATTCAAGACCAACCTGGACAAATAATTTCGGAGACCCCCATCTCCAAACTAAACAGCAAAATGGACTGGAAGTGTGGATCAAGCCATAGAGCGCCTGCTTTGCAAGCACAAGGCCTTGAGTTTAAACCCCAATCCCACCAAAAAAAAAAAAAAAAAAAAGCAAACAAACATTTGTGGCCCTTTAGCTTTCCCTGATACCTTGCAGGCTCCCCCATTCGAAACAGGCTCTGGAGCAAGACTGTGGTGCATGCCTAGTCCCAGCTACTTGGAGGGCTGAGGCAGGAGTACCGCCAGAACCCAGGAGCTCAAGACCTCGGGGAATATGGCAAAACCCTGTCTGTGGGAAAGGAAAAAGCAGCCCCTCCTGCATAGAGTTAATGAGCTGTCGTGCCGACCAGGTTGGGATGGAGGCACTGTTGCTATGGACAGGTGGAGAGGAGGAATTGCATGTGCACGTGGGGTGAACTGGTGTGCTTGCACAGGAGCATATGTGGAATATGTTCATGTTTCTTTGACCTAGAGTTTTATTTATTTTATTTTACTTGTAATTGCAGCTTGCCATATTGGTCCTTTGCGGGGGTCTGCCTGATAAAGTAAGTTTAGGGAAATGCATATCACATCAAAGCTTGGCTAAGCCTGCCCTTGCCATGTGCTCTTGTCAAATCTAATCTTAGGAATAGGATCTTGCACATTGTCTGACAACAGGGAAGGAAGCAATAGTGTGAAGACACGTTCGGGGCCTCCCTGTGCCGAGCTTCTCTGCTTTCTCTTGGCGCCTGCAGCACGGTATGAGATCCGTGTTGGCAGCTTGCGGGAAGGAGGTGGCCCTTTGATGCAGTGTGACTGCAGGACTGTAAATGAACCTCATTACTGAGATAGGACCCTTCTGCCCTTGCAGAAGAGACTTTATGAGTTTGCACCTTGAGTGTTTGCCAGCTGCTATGAGTATGAGAGCCAGGGCAGTTTTATTATTTGTCACTGCATTCTTTTTAAAAGTAGTTCCCAGGGACTTTATGGCCAGATAAGAAGCCTGTATCCTCAGAGGGATGGACACTGAGCTGTTGTGTCCCATACAGACCGGTTTGTTTTTGGCCTTCCTGTACACAGCTTAACATAGTGGAGCCACACTTCCCATTCCTTTCTGCACTCAGCACTGGTGTCTTGCTGCAGTGATTCATATCAACAGTCTGTCGGTGCCTGGATTGTTTATGGTGGAATTTGAGCTACTGTTTGACAGGATACTGTTTATTTTAATTTGTTTAGGCAGTAGTGAAATTTGAACTCAGGGTTTTGCACTTGCTAGGCAGGTGTTTTTACCACTTGAACCACGCCTCCCGTCCCCAATGAATACATTTTCTTAACCTTTAAAATTCCATGGGTTGAGACTGGGTTTAAAATTCCATAAGTTGAGCACAGAGCCCTAAGATCAGTTCCTAGTGTCACAAAAAAGGAAAAAAAAAAAAAAAAAACCCGTCAGTGAGACATGGTACACATGTGCTGTCAGTCTCTGGTTCATTGCTAAACCTGTGAAGGTAGAGTTCAGTGCCTGTAAGGTTTTTTTGTTGCATCTGGGATGTTGATTGTTGATGTTTTTAATAAAAGTTAACTACTAAATAATTATTCTTTCAGATGAATGGAAGAGAATCAGAAGAAGAAAATCTCAATAAATCTGAAATAAGTCAAGTATTTGAGATTGCACTCAAACGGAACTTGCCTGTGAATTTCGAGGTAAGGTTATTTTACACACAGGGCTTTGTGTTACAAGATCTTGTTAGGTTTCATCCTGGAAGAACTTTTTCCTTGAGTATTATTGGAATAGTAATTCACATGCCGTGACTCTCGACATTTAAGATTCACGTGTGCTCTTTAGCAAAGCAGTACTTAATGCTCTTCTTCTGGAAGTCCTTAACTTAGGGGTATCACTGGGTCTCTAGCCTGGCTGCGGGGGCCTTGGCCTGTCTGAACTTCCTGAACTAGCTGTAGAATATTGTGTTTCTGTTCACATAGGTGCTCTTCTGGAGAGATGATCTGTTGTTTTCACCAGTCTGAAAAGCAAGTTTACCTCTAAAATATTGAGAATTTCCTTAAGTGGTTGTGTTAAGAATTTTTGTTGCTATGACAAATGCCTGAGACAATCAGTTTAAAGGAGGAAAGATTTATTTTGGCTCATGGTTTGAGAGATTTAGGTTCATGGTTTTAGATTTAGGCAGACTCCATTGCTTTTAAGCCCTGACAATACAGAAACATCATGAAGGAGGGGGAAGGAAAAGAAAGCTGTTCATTTTGTGGCAGCCAGGAAGCAGAGAAGAGAAACAGGAAGGGGCCAGAGTCAAGGTACACCCTTCAAAGACACATCCCATGTGGCCCTTTTCCTCCCACTAGGCCACACCTTCCGTGGTTGTACCACCTCCCATTAGACTTTCCAATTGTGTCTATCAGTGGATTAAACCATGATTAGGTCAGAAGCCTCGTGATCTAATCATCTCTAGAAACACCTCACAGACATGCCCAGGGTGAGCTTTATGAATCTCCTAGATATTTTTCCATCCAGTCAAGTTGATAGTAACACCACAGAGGTCCCCCAGAGTACTTTTGAAAGCGATACAGGTTTCATCATTGTCTAGCGTTTGTCCCCTAATTCACACTTTTAATAACTTCATTTATTGTAGATTTTGTGATCTGAAAGCAATAATTAATAAATTATTTATTCAAATGGAAAATAAAGTACATTTAGTATGTTTCCTTTTGAAGACAATGTAGTTGCTCCAAATAGACTAGAATGTAAGGGAGCATTTAAGAAATTTTTTCTCTTATAGGGCTGGGGGTATTGTTCAAGTGGTAGAGTTTTTGTGTAGCAAGCCCTGAGTTCAAACCCCAGTACCACCAAAAAAAAAAGAAAAAAGAAAAAAATTTCCTTTATGGTTTGTCACCTGGCAAGTTCATCATGCTTGATTATGTAATTATCTTTTTTTTTTCAGAACTGGGGCTTGAACTTGTAGAATTTTTTTTGCAATTATAGGTTGTCCCAAAATTTCATGACTGTCATAAAGTGTATCCCTTCTCCCATTTATGTCAGTGACCTAAACTTGCCCCAGATTCACTTGATCCTGCAGTGAGTGGTGACGATTCTGACCTGCAGCCTGGTGATGCTCACCTGCCTGTGACAGACAGGTGGGGTGGAGAGTCACACTTGGCACAGGGCCTGCCAGTGTGCAAGGGTTTTTCTTGTTCCCCTCCACCACCACCCCCAACCCCTCCCCACCCTATCCCCCCCACAGGTGAAGCCAGGTTTTTAACATCCCCTGGTAGAGTATAGAGCCTCCTGGTCTACCTCCCACTCAGCCTTTTTCCTTCTCTTGGGGAAGGCAGGGGTGCACCTGGAAAGGACAGGCACCAGGGTCAGACAAAATAACAGGGCTAGTTATCGGGTGGAAGATGCACCCCACAGAAGTCACAAGGTCCCTGGCACCTGTTGCAGGAGAGAGGAGACTGTCCCTTATCTCCTCTGCTCAGGTTAGTGTGTCATGAGAGTGGGACCAAGACTAGAAGAGAAGGTGCCTGTCTCCCCAGGCCACTCTAGCTGGGGTTAGTGTCCCCTGCTTAGGACAGGGCCACGGATTCCTGTGCAGCTTGTCACCACTCACTAGTGGCTGCCCTCCCGAGAACTCCCTGGATTCTAGTGAGAGATTGCTGTCTTGTGTTTCTCTTTGGAATCTGGGGGCCAGGTCATTCTCTTCTACTTTTCTTTAGGTTTCAGATTTGGCTTTCAAACCTGTGTTGGAGAATCTGCAAGTTGAACAGGAAGTTGTCAGGTAGCCATATAGGAGTTGTAAGGGTGTCCTCTCGTGGCGAACATTTTTTAATTAACATTGAAACCATTGCAGTTTGTAGCAGGTGGCTTTGGCTTTGTGAGTGTGAGAACTAGTGTTGAATACCTCTTGTATTAGAGGGTCCACAGTCACATTTGTGTTAAGATTGCGCAAGACCTGGCTTTTCTCTAGCATGTGGAAGATTGGTACGTAATTGGATGCCCAGAACTATTCGTTAATTTTTTTTTCTTTTTTTCCCTGAAGTGTATTGGGTTTTGAACTCAAGGCCTCATTCTTGCTAGGCCACTGTACCACCAGTGCTTTCATGTGTTGGGCATTTTCTTTTTTTTTTTCTGCAGTTCTGGGGTTTGAAATCCGGGCCTACAACCTTGAGCCACTGCACCAGGCCCTTTTTTTGTGTTGGGTTTTTTTTGAGATAGAGTCTGAAGAACTGTTGCCTGGGCTGGCTTTGAACCGTGATCCTCCTGATCTCTGTCCCCTGAGTAGCTAGGATTACAGGTGTGAGCCACTGGCGCCCAGCTTATTTGTAGATTTTTAACTAAGTTCTTAGTGTAAAGTCTGTTGCATAGGAATCTGGGTTAAATGTTTAATAGAAGCCAGGAGCCAGTCAGAAAAATGAATACAGTGTGGCTTTTGATAAAATGTAGTTTTAGCTAGCAAATGTGGTGGTGATGATTGGCAAGAGTCATGGAAGGCGGCTGTGACATGTTGAACCAAGGATAGTCTAAGTGGAAGCCACACTCTCTTTAGCCTGCTGGGGTCCTGATGTGAGTAGACAGTGAACACTTGCTGAGGGCCTAGGTGGGCTAGGAACTGCCGCTGCCTTGTGCATTGAAGTCTCATCTGAGGATGGGGTGGTGCTGTCCTGGGAAAGAGTGTTCCAGAATGTAGGCACATCTGCCTTTTCTTTCTGTTAAGTGTGCAGATCATCTTGGGTTCTGTTTTTTACTTTTGTGGAATCACTTGAGAGTAAGTGGCAGATATGATGCTCTTGGACTCCTAATATTTTAGTACATGTCTCTGAGAGCCAGGATATTCTCTTCACCACAGTCTCAGTATTGAACCCAGAGACTTAGCACGGCTGTAGCACAGTTACATAACCTGCCCTGTGTCTGCAGGTTGCCTCTTGTCCAGGGATGTGTGCAGGTGGTTTTGCACATTCTGCTGTCACGAACAGGACCACAGCTTGCACTGAGTCTGCCCCTTTGATGTCCTTCATCTCTAACAGTCCCTTAGCCTTCTTTGTGTTTCATGATATTAACGTTTCAAGGTCAGTTGTTCTGTAAAATTGCTCTCATTTTGTGTGTGTCTGAGATTCCGTTTGTGCATTTTTGGTGTGATCACCAGAGAATGATGTTGGTCCTTGTTAGAGTGCTGTGTGATGTCACCCTGTCCCAGTGTTGGTGACATTGTGCTTTGCATTGATTTCTGTGCTGTACATCAGGTCCCCTCCCCGCCCGTATTGGGGGCTCTGCTCCACCCATGTCTCGCAGTCTGTGCTGAATCTGGCCAGCCTGGTTTGTCTCTGGGGGGAGGGATCAAAAGGACAGTGTTGTGCATTTCCAAGCTGGCACTCCTTTCTCCTCTCTGTTACTGCCCGTCCACACATATGTACTGCTGCACTGGTCCACAGCGTGCCCAGCGTGTTCCTGTTGCTGCCCTTCATTCTCCTGTCAGTTTGCCCTCAAGCCAGCCCCTGGCCCTGAGGCATGCTCCCATCAGGAGTTTTTGGGTCAGGTTTTTTGAGATGTAGTTTCCATATAGTAAAGTCACCTGTGTGTACAGTTTGCAGCATTCACAGCGCTTACAGTTGTGTAGCACCTGTAGTCACGGCACATGTTCGGTTGCCATGTCCTTTTGTATCCTCAGCCTCTGGCAACCACTAATCTGAATTCTGTCCCTATAGTTTTTCCCTTTTAAGAATATACCTCTTTGAGTGTCTTTGAGGGTTCTTTACATATTCTGAATTTAAGTTTTTTCTCAGATGTTTCCTCCGTCTGTGGATCTCTTACCATTTTTTATTAGCGACTTCAGAGGAATAGGAGTACTTACTTTTAGTGAGACACAGTTTGTCAAATTGTTGAGTTAGTTAGCTCATAGTTGTGTTCTAAGATACCATTGTCTTACCTAAGGTCATTTTCTTTTGCTTTCATTGAGAAGTTTTAGTGCTTAGCTCTTCAATTTGTGACGTTTTGAGTAAATCTTTATAACAGAGATAAGAGTCACGGTTTTGGTTTTGGTTTTGCATTTTGCTGTTTCATTGCTTCTGTGCAGTTCCTTCCCTGTTAAATTGCTTACACACCTCCCTCTTCAGGTTTGAGACCCTCCTTACTCTCTGGTGTAACAAAATGTCTTAGGTGAACTTTGAACTTTCCCAGCTCTAGCTTTGTCCTCAATGGGAATGGAAATTTCTAGCAGCAGTGGCATCAGTCATTCTTCTAAGCAGCCCTGGTTCCCTGTGATGGGCATAGGAAGGGTCAGGCTGCTAACATCATCAATACTTTTACCTGTTCCTCAGCCATAGACCCACTGAGCAAAGTTGAAGATATCTTTGCACTGTCATTATTATTTATTTTTTGGTGGTACTGGAGTTTGAACTCAGGACTTCACACTCACTAGGTAGGCCCTCTACTTCTCGAATGACAGCTCCAGCCTCCTGCATAGTCTTTTTATCTTTATGCTGCAAATGTGCCATCAGGCCCTATGCTCCAAAGTTACTTGGATTCTTTCTTCTCCAGCTGATGGTGTACTCAAGCAAGCCTTACAGGCAGTATAATGGAATGTGGCCCACAGCTTAGTTCACAGCTCCATAAACTGACAGACGTACAAAAGTATGACTCAACACTCAGGTCAAGATACAGAACAGTTCTCTTACCTCTGAGTGTTCCCACTGTCCCCGTCCACTTGCCCCACCCAGAAGAAACTGATTTCCGAATCTGTCATGATAGTTTCCCTTATTCTTAGTGTTCACTATAGTTGATACAGTTTTGTGTCTAGTTTCTTACTGGGATTTAGTGTTTTTGAGATCCATCCAAATACATGTCAAGAGGCCGGTGGAGTGGCTCAAGTGGTAGAGTGCCTGCGTTGCAAGCAAATACATGTCAGGAGTTTATTTCTTAGCGTTTGGATCATTGCATAAATGTGGAAGGGCTCACTTGTCCACTGTTCAGTTGATGGGCATTTGAATTGTCTCCACCTTGGGAGCTGCTGTGAATAAAGCTGCTACAAAATTCTCATGTTGTCTTCTTGTGTACATGTGTACTCAAAATTGCTCAATCAGGGCTGGGTGCTCCTATCTGTAATCTCTGCTTCTCAGGAGCAGAGACAGGATGATCATGGTTCAAGTCTGGTCTGGGCAAAAAGTTAGTGAGAACCTATCTTAGTCAATAGCTGGGCGTGGTATCACACACCTGTCACCCCAGCTGTGTAGGGGGAGCATAAGTAGGGTATCAAGGTTGAGGCTGGCGCTAGGAAAAGCTTGTGGCCCTATCCCAAAACTAACTAATAAAACAAAAAGTTCTGGCATTGTGGCTCAAGTCGTGGAACCTGGCAAGTACGAGGCCCTGAGTTCAAACTCTGCTACCATGATTGTTGAATCAGGCTAAGTGTTTAATAAAAATTGCTCTTCCCTTAGTGATTGTAGAGATGGACATCCCAACAGTTGTTCACATCCTTGTCAACACTTGGTGTTGTTAGTCTTTAGTTCTAGTTATTCTGGGGTGTGTGTATGTATGTGTCTTAGTATTTCACTGTGGTTTATATATAAGTATATGTGTATGTATCAACACACACACACACACACACACACACACACACACGCGGGATATTTCCTCCTGTTCTGTGGGCTACCCTTTCTACTTTTAAAATGCTCCCCTCCACTCCTCCTCCTCCCTGGGTTTGAGCAGCCCTTTTTTGTGATGGGTTTTTTCACACAAAAACTGAACTGTTTGTCTAGGCTGGCTTTGAACTGCCATTCTCCTGATCTCTGCCTTCTGAGTAGCTGGGATTATAGATGTGAGCCACTGGTGCCTGGCTTGATGAGCAGTTTTTAATTTTGAGGAATTCCAAATTCATTTTCTTTGTCTTTTGTGCTCAGCTCTTTTGTCGTTGTCATAAAGGTTGCGCCTCTCTTCTAAAACCTTTATAGTTTCAGCGTTCACACTTACTTATGTGATCTGGGCCCAGTTGAGTTTTGCTTGTGGTGTGAATTAACGACCCTGGCTTGATTTCCACCCTCTACGCCCATGTGGTGCACACACAGATATCTAAGTGTTCCATTACCACTTTTAAAAAAGCTTGTGATTTTCTTTGGTGTGTTTACTAAAAGCCAAGTGACCCTGTATAGTCTGTCTGTCCCTGTACTTTGCTCTGTTGATCTGTTTGTCTGTCCTTACCTGGTACCATGCTAGTGTCTGTGCTGAACTCTGGTGGTGAAAGTCTTCTAACCTTGCTATTTTTCAGCAGTGTCTTGGCTTCTGTAGGTTAGATTTGATTTTTATTTTCCTTTCACCTGACCATGTGGTCACTTCATTATACAGTTAGGATACAGTTGTTATTCAGTTTTAGAACTTCCTCCCATCTTTGCTGACTTTTTTTTAGACATGTAAAATGCTTAGTGGTTCCAAGACTGAAAAGTATACCCAAGACACCTTCCTGTCTTGTCTCTGCCCAGCCCTCCCACCTGCTGCTGGTGACTTGTTTCCTTGGTTTCTGTTTCTCCCTTCTGCATTTCTTTCTGCAAAAACATGCATAGAAGTACACTCATGTATCTCTTACCTCTCTGTGTGCTTGAATACATCTGTAAACCTGTTCTTTTCTTACACTTCAGCTACCAGACTGCATCTTCTTCAGTTCTTTCTCTCCTATGTGTTGGAATCTGCTTTTTATTAGGGCTTAGCATAGCAGCCAGTATTCAGTAAGCTTAGTCTTGGCCATAGACCAGTTTGAAAAGTCAGAAGAAAGAGCAGAAATGGATCTCCAAGTTTGTCCAGATGCACACCTTCCCCAAGGAGTCTTGTCCTGCTAGCCAATGCTTCATGTGAAGCGAGTGTGCCAGCCAGTGTGCCCCACCGCTTTTAGCAAGTGTCTGTCACGCTTTCACTCAGTCTTTCCCTCTGACACAGGTGGCCCGGGAGAGTGGCCCACCCCACATGAAGACCTTTGTGACCAGGGTTTCGGTTGGGGAGTTTGTAGGGGAAGGTGAGGGGAAGAGCAAAAAGATTTCAAAGAAGAACGCAGCCAGAGCTGTGCTGGAGGAGCTGAAGAAGCTGCCGCCTTTGCCTGCAGTGGAGCGAGTGAAGCCTAGAATCAAAAAGAAAACCAAACCCCCAGGCAAGGTGAGGGCCTTTCTGACAGAGGGTATCTCATGCATGGCCGCAGGTGCTGGGGAGGGCACTGTCCTAGGGCCATGGAGGATGGCTGACTCTTCACAGATGCCACAGAGGAGCCACAGGTTGAGGTAAGGCACAGCCACCACTTCAGTGCCCTGATGGCCACATGAGTGAGCGGAGCCTCATCTCAGGCACTGCCTGCTAGGGCTTCTGAGATGAATGAGCCATACAGCAGGGCCTTCTTCCCGGGGGCAGGGGAGTGATGGTGGACTGAATGCCACAACACTGACCTATCAAACATATTGACCCCTTCCTCATCATCAGAAAAGGGACACAATTCCACTGGGGATGCTTATGAATGCTAGGATTTTCAGTGTAGCTGCATGTTGTATCATAATCCAAAGTTCTCTTCCTTAAGCAGTAGCATTATACTCTCCTTCAGTTTCTGCATCCTAGAAGTCACTGCACACAGTGGCCACTGCACAGCACTGGACCCTTAGCTCTTCTTTACACATGCTATCAGCTTGAGGGTTTTTTAAAAAAAATGTGTTTAATGCTTTCAGGACTTGTTAGAAAAGCGGAAGGGCTGGCAGAGAGGTGTAAGTGGTAAGAGCGTTTTCCTGGCAAGCATTAGGCCCTGAGTTCAAACCCCAGTACCGCCAAAAAAACACCCAAAAAACAAAAAAACAGTAAAGCTGAGAACCCCTCATACTATAGCCAGCTTCTATCTCCATGGAGTTCCCCATCCATGAGTTCAACTAACGTTGGACTGAAAATATTTGTGGAAAAAATTTTGTGTCTGTACTGACCCTGTACAGATCTTTTTTTCCCTTGTCATTCTTCCCTAATCACTACAGTGTGACAACTTTATATAGCACTCACACTGTCATCGAGAGATGGTATACAGCCCACAAGATGCTGTGCAAACGTCCCGTGCAAAACACACCTTTTGCCTGAGGAGAGGCTGGAGCATCTGCAGACTGCTCTCTTTGGGGCATCCCAGAATAGTTCTCTGCAGACACTGTCAGGGATTTTAGAAATGGTTTTGTTTTTACTACCTTTTCATTTATGGTCCTGTGTTGAAAGTTGTTAAAAAGTAGGCATTACAATGATAAGATGATGCTTACCTATCTAGTGAAATACTGATGTTGCTTTGTTAAGACCCTAAGATCACCTCAAAGAATCATAGAGAAGCATCTTTTAATTTCAAAAAAGGTTAAGAAAAGGTCTGATTAATTTAAGTCTCACTCTTGTCTCCTATCATGTGCCATCCTGTGAATTGGCCTATTCCCCCTGTGAGTAGTGTGGCAACTGTTTCTGCGTTGCTTGTTCCTCAGTTACAGACAGGCCCTGAGTACGGCCAGGGGATGAATCCGATCAGCAGACTGGCCCAGATCCAGCAGGCCAAGAAGGAGAGGGAGCCAGAGTACACGCTCCTCATGGAGCGAGGCCTCCCGCGCCGCAGGGAGTTCGTCATACAGGTGGGTTGGTGTGGCTGTGGGTAGCCCCTCTCTGGCCACATCTGTCCCTCACTGACGTCCAGGGGCCAGGTCCATTAGCAACACTCTACCCTCAAACTGTGCCACCTTTTGTACGGTATGTGACGACTTGTCTACATGCATTCATCTGCGCACGCAGGCCAGGTGGGTCAGCAGGTAGCAATGTGGATCCATGCCAGAGTCAAGAAGAGCGTGGAAGCGATGGGATCAGGGTGACTCTTTGTTACATCTCCTGAGGGGTCTGTGGGATTGTTTTTTTCAAAAGGTAAACTTGACAAGACTGTCAGAGGACCTGTTCTGGCTCCTCCTGACCCTCATGGAGGATCGGGAATAAGAGTTGTCTCTTCCTTTTACGTTAGGGGGATCCTTCAGTTGGTATAGAGTGACTCAAGTGATAGAGCACCTGCTTAGCAAGCATGTGGCCCAGTACTGCCAAAACAACCAGGCGCCAGTGGCTCATGCCTTTAATACTAGGTACTCAGGTGGCAGAGGTCAGGAGGATCACAGTTCACAGTCAGCCTGGGACAAATAGTTCATGAGATGGTGGGGAGTGGCTCAAACAGTGAGAGTGACTGCCCAAGCCCCAGTGCCACCAAAAAAAAAAAAAAACCCTAAAAAACAATATAGTAGTCCCATCCCTTGCCCCCTACATCTGACATTTTGCTTTCCAGAATTTTAGTTTCCCACAGTTATTTAGGCCTGAAAATATTAAAGGGAAATTTCCAGAAATAAACAGTTTATAAGTTTTAAGTTGCACACCATTCTGAGTTCCGTGAGGAAGTCTGGAGCTGTAGTACTTAGTACTCTACCTCACCCAGAATGTGAGAAATTTTGTCTCACTTGGTAGCATCCTCAGCTTTCAAATGGACTGTCACAGTATTGCACTGTGTTCAGGTGATGTGGAAGGCCCAGTACGCTCCGTGATTTCGTGCATCCCTTGGGGTCTCGGAACATCCCGCAGCAGATGAAGCGGGGGCTGTTGTTTGTAACTCCTTAAAAAGAACCCTCTCTTATCCCACTGTGTTTTTTACCCAATGAGAAGGTAGGAGGAAGTTGTGGTTTGCCGAGAGGATCTGCAATTTGCCTAAGGTGGAGGTGGCTGGTTCCAGGCCTCTCCACATGCTAGGGACAGATGTCCTGGATGCTCTCGGTCTTGTGATAGGGCTTTTTGCTTTCAGCAGTCGGAAGTTGGGAGTTGGAAGGGGGTTGGAGCAAAAGCGTGCTGAAACATGTTTGACCACTTACTCTGAGGGAAGGTGGCATGGCAGGAGGCACACATACATACCTATCTGTAATAACTTGCTGATAGGATGGCTGTGCAGCACACAGCTTTCATGTAGCAGTCTTTATTGCTAATTGCACAATCTGCAGCTCAGTTGATAGCAGCTACCAGGGCTCTATTACCTCCAGCCATGCGCCTGACCGTCCAGGTGTGGACTTGGGGCTTTCATTCTAGTGGGAGTATTCATTGAGGGTTTTGTTTACATTAATAAGTAAGATGGAAATAAAACAATGAAGATGGTATAATTTTGCTCATTTGTGAATGATAGAAGTCACTTTCTCTGCTGAGTTGGATAATAATGGGCAGACGCTTCATTTTTTCTACTAGTTAAATTCATGGCTGCGGACATCACATGATTTTAAGCTTAATCTGCATTAATAGTTTTTTGCACGTTACTTTTACTTTTTATTTATTTGGTGGTACTGGTGTTTGAACTTAGGTCCTCATGCTTGCTAGGCAGGTGCTCTCCCACTTGAGCCACTCCACCAGCCCTTTTTTTGTGATGGTTTTTTTTAAGAACAGGGTCTTTTGCATGCTGTTTGTCCATGCTGGCTTTGAACCATCCTCCTCCTGATCTCTGCCTCCTGAGTAGCTAGGATTACAGGTCTGAGCCACCTGTGCCTGGCACGTCCATAACTTTTAGAATTAGTAAACAACTTAATCTCTGATAGGAACGTCTTCAGATTGCTTTGGTACCATTATTCCTACCCTGGACAATTTCAAGTTGCCAGAGTGACACCTCTTCCTGCAGAGTTGGGAAGAGATGTACAGTGGCACACGCCATGTAAAACTTCCATCTCACAAATGTGGTAGTCTTGACACAGTCAACTTGGAAGAGTCTTGTGTCTGTTATAAGCTAGTTATAAGCTTATATAATCTAATGTTCAGTAGTGGCCATGTTTAACAGCCAGCTCTCCCAATTCCCAAGAATTCGCTCTTGCAGGCAGGCAGCTGTGCTCCCAACGCATCCGGTGGAGCTGCCCAACACTGCCCATGCTCGGCTTCTTTTGCTTTAGTAAAGTGCTGAAACACTGGTGTGTTGACTGCTTTACCCAGGTGAAGGTTGGGAACCACACTGCAGAAGGAACAGGCACCAACAAGAAAGTGGCCAAACGCAATGCTGCTGAGAACATGCTGGAGATCCTGGGGTTCAAAGTTCCGCAGACTCAGCCCGCTAAGCCAGCACTCAAGTCAGAGGAGAAGGTGACTGCTAGGGCTGTGGAACACGGGCATCTCCAGGGCTACACCTCAGGGCAAGGCTCAACCTTCCGGCTGTAAGGCAGCTTGCCCCTGCTTGTCCACGTGGACTGCTGTGATGTGCTCAGGAAGGGACTTCCCTGGCCAGGGGCCCCAGGCCTGGCCTGGGTTGTTGGTACTGGTCAGTGTCTTTATCCCTCCATTTGGTGGGTAATTGGGTTTGAAAGAACAAGAGATTCTGACATTGTGTTCCTAAAAAGGAGCCTGTGGCAGCCTGCTTTTGTTAACTGTAGAGCCAGCTTTGGGATTTGGGATGATGCAGTACTAGTCAGGCCAAATCTACAGCTTAGATTGGGAATTCTTTTTTCTCCTGTGAACTGAATGCCAGATGAGAATAACCCCACTGAGAGCTTACTTGTGCTGGAGGGGTAGGCAGGACCCAGCGAAAGCCTCAGCCGTCCTTCCTGTTTCTAGCCAGAGTTGTCCAATTGGGCAGGCTTGAAATTGGGACTAGTCACCTACCCCCTGCTGGGTGTATTGACAGTGAGAAAAGGCCCCAGCTGTGTCTACGGAGCTAAAGGCCAGGAGCCCACATGGTCCTCACAGTCAGCATAGATCTTGGAGTTGGCCTGTGGGTTCTTCATTCCAAGTCCTGTACAGCATCCATAGTGGCCTTTCTTTGTTGCTGCTCAGGAAGGAGACCGTGTGTCTGACAGCCTTTTTACCTCATTGCCCCAGGTGTGCTATCTCTGGAAATTAACCTAACTTCTAACTGGATGTCCGCTCAGGGACAGTTCCTGTTACATTTGACTGGCTTCAGTCTGAAAGCAGCTTCCCTCCTTGGTGGGCTCTGCCAGTCCAACATCCTCTGCCATGCTTCCCTGTCCTGAGCACAGTTAGCTCCTCACCCACAGGGCAGTGCACTGTGTCAGGGGCTCCCTGTGGTCAGGCAGGTGTGGCACAAGGCACCGGGGGGAGGGGAAAGAGGGCTCTGCCAGGGGCACACCCACTCAGGTTGGGGTGGGCTGGGACTTTCTGATGATCACTTCAGTTGGAGTTTGTAGTTGTAGAGAGTGGGAATTAAGACTTCAATGATGTGAACTGTGCTCATGGTCTTTTTTCTGTGTTAAGACACCAGTAAAGAAAGCAGGGGATGGAAGAAAAGTCACCTTCTTTGAACCTGGCTCTGGCGATGAAAATGGAACTAGTAAGTGAGACCTTAGATCACCTTCATCTGAGTGTGATTCCTGAGTGACTGAGTGCCAACGTGCAGCGTCAGTAGCTGCAGGAAGGGGTAGCATGAGGAACATGGCGGTGTGGTGTCCTGGTGTGCTGACCTATGTGTCCCTCCCCAGGCAATAAAGAGGATGAGTTCAGGATGCCTTACCTTAGCCACCAGCAGCTGCCTGCTGGCATTCTCCCCATGGTGCCCGAGGTTGCCCAAGCTGTTGGAGTCAGTCAAGGACATCACGCCAAAGATTTCACCAGGGCAGCTCCAAATCCTGCCAAGGCCACGGTAACTGCCATGATAGCCCGAGAATTGTTGTACGGGGGCACCTCGCCCACCGCCGAGACCATTTTAAAGAATAACGTCTCTTCAGGCCACGTACCCCAGGGACCTCTCACGAGACCCTCTGAACAGCTGGACTATCTTTCCCACGTCCAGGGATTCCAGGTAACTGTTAGGTGGAGCTTTGAGAGCTGTGCTCCAGTTTGGTCATCCTGGGCTCCCCTCATGACTTCACACTTTATTGTTAAGACCTGGCTCTTGGTAGTGATGTAGCTCATCAGTAGAGTGCTTTCCTAGTATGTGCAAGCTCATGAGTCCAGTGTCCAGCACTGCAGAAAAGAAAGCAGAACAAGTCTAATGCTGTCCATCCAGGGGCAAGTGGGTAGGTGGTAGTGGAAGAGTGGCCTTGGGCAGGAAGGGAGAAGGGCACCCACCAGCCTGAGGGGAAGGAAAGATTCCATGTGTTTTTATTAGCAGCATTTTCTAAGTCTAGGCAACCTAAAAACAGCCTCTGTCCACTTGGCCTTTGGGAAAGGCTGTGGTTTTGTCTAGCCTAAGACATCCTGGCTTCTGGGCCTTTGAGTAGTAGGGTGGTGGTGGTGGCTCAGCAGGTGGAAACTTCTTGCTTTGCTCTGAGCTGCTGCTCTTCTCCCCTCCCGTGCTCACAGTTTCCCTGCCCGGCCTCAATTCTCTTTTCCCCTTTAGGTTGAATACAAAGACTTCCCCAAAAACAACAAGAACGAATTCGTATCTCTTATCAATTGCTCCTCTCAGCCTCCTCTGATCAGCCATGGTATCGGCAAGGACGTGGAGTCCTGCCACGACATGGTACGTCAGCCCTTGGGTAGAGGGCCAGTGAGTCACGTAGACTGGGTGGCTGTGTACAGCATCCCCTGTCCAGCCTGCAGTCTGCCTCAGGAAGAGGGCACGGGTTTTCTGCACTCAGCTGAGTGACTTGAGGCCTCGCTGTAAGCTGTTCACCAGCTCCAGCTGCTGTCCCCTTCCCTCCCCTGCTGGCCTGAGGGTCTGCCAGACCCTGGATTGTGCAGAGGGCTCGCTCCAACTCTGACCAGCAAGGATGTGAAGGCCCACATCCTGGCAGTTGTTGAAAGCCTCTCATTTTGGTGTTCTGTTCGTAAGAAATTATTAAACCCTAAAACTTAGACAAGAAATAAACAAGTCCAGACTATGACTCACTCATTAACTTGATGGAGTTAATGTCTCTGGACTTCACGTAATAACAAGAAGAATTCGTGGTAGGTTTTTTTGTTTTGGTTTTTTTTGGTATTTGGGTTTGAATTTAGGGTCTTGTGCCTGCCAGGAAGGTGCTCTATCACTTGAGTCATGTTGCCAGCCCTTTATGCTTTAGTTATTTTGCAGGTAGGTTCAGAGGCTGACCCTGGCTTCCCCTGTAGCTGGTGGTGTGCACCATCATACCAGGCTTACTGATTGAGATGGGGTCTCACTTTTTTGCCAGGACTGGTCAAACCATGAGCCTCCCAATCTCTGCTGCTCAAGTTTTGGGATTACAGGCACAAGCCACTGTGCCAGTCATGATAGGTTTTTGTTTGAAAGCAAAATAGGACATCTGTACTGTGGCTACTAAAGTGAAAAATACTAAAAGGAAATACATGATAAAATTAATGGGGGTGGTAACTCAGTGAAGTGACTGTGGACAATTGGTTTTTACCTTAAATTTCGGTTTTAGTATATGTGCTGCTGAAATGACCACTGTATTTTAAATCACAAATTCAAACACATGGGAACCGCTTTGCTCGGTGGCCAGAATCCCTGCTGTGGTTTTACTTCTCTTTCCTTCCCACTAGGCTGCTCTGAATATTTTAAAGTTGCTGTCTGAGTTGGACCAACAAAGTACAGAGATGCCAAGAACGGGCAGCGGGCCAGCGTCACTGTGAGTGAGGGACTCACGGAGGGTGAGCGCCACCTCTTTGGCTCATGTCCACTCTCTGCCACCTCTGGGAGCACCTGCCACAGTCGCCTCTTCTGAGGGCCCCACATTTTCTAGGCAGAGCTCCACTTGTTTCTCTTAGATATAACTTTGAATAAAGCATTCACATGGCTCAAAACTGAGTTATTTTTAAAGGTACACAGTGACACATCAGAGTCCCAGCCTCCCTTCAAGGGTCACATATTTTATTCGCTTCTTGTGTATCTTTCTTTTATATTTCTTCATCAAACATAAACACAACATTTTCTTGATTTCTTTCTTTTCCTGAGTTAGCAGTGCACACACGTCCTCCTCCTCACTTATTTCCATGCACAGTGTGACCTTGGGTGACACTTGTCTGCAGTGAGCAAAGTGGGGACTCTGCTACTGTACTTCTCAATGTTTGGTTCTTCTCTCTCTTTTTTTTTTTTTTTGGGTGGTGCTGGGGTTTGAACTCAGGGTATTGCGCTCGGTGCCCTTGAGCCACACATCCTGTTCTGTTCATTCATCTTAACCTTAGTTTAAAGTGCTCTTTTCATTTCAAAACTGGTGTCATTTTTGTTTTCATTTCCTTAAAGGTGTGGGAGGCGCTGAGTCTTGTCTGACCATGACCGTTATAAAATCCCAACATACATACTGAAAATGCTGAAAACTGCTTTGAACATTGGAATTTCTGATACCTCCAGTGGGCTGAGACGTGGTGGGCACACGTGGGCAACAAGAATGAAGACGACGGAGGCCACCACACCGCTCTACAAACCTCTGTCCCCCATAGGAACAGCTGTCGGTGGGGGAGGGGTCGGCCCAGCAGTTCTGGGCTGTAGGGACCTGTGTTCTTGATTTTTTTTTTTTTATTTCCCCCTGTGTGAGGAAAGAAAAAGCATGACTCCTCCTCCTGCTGGCTCATTCAGATACTTGGGACAACCCTGGACAGCAATGCCAGAGGGAGGCCTGCCTTCGACTGGCCCCAGCGCTGAAAATAACAGAGGAAGTCAAATACTTGCTACTTAGTGTGACCCAGCTCACCTGGTCCCCACGCCTGCCCACCGCTTTCTCTCCCAACAGTGATGCCTACTCTTAGTTTCCTTATTTCCTTTAATTGATACAACACTATATAAACTTTTCATTTGAGACTTTCTCAATTGTATCTAGTTATATAGCACCACTTAGAAACGTGTCCGAGACTGACGTTATCAGTAGTCTAACCGGCGAAGATCACAACCTGTGTGTGTGGTTATGCATTTTTATTTTGTCAGACTAACCCAGGACCATGTTGTGATGCTAACTGCGTGCCCTCTGGTTTAGCTGGAACAGTCCCGGACTTCTTTCTCAGAGTCCTTGGTGAAGTCTCCCACCGTGTATAAATTGGACAACTTAGGAATTTTAAACTCTAGATGATCATTTGGTCCTTTTCTATTTTATTTTTGTTAATGCAACAGGACTTAAACAAATGAACTTTGATCTTTGTTTTAAGATGATTATAAAAATTGTGTCTGTCCATACGGCTCTTGAGGAGGAAGCTGCCACGCTACAGGACGGATATGCTGGCCGTGCTGTGAGCTGCAGGCTTTTACCTGTGTGCTCCACACTGTCTACCACGTCCCGTGCATGGAGGGCGACTGCTGTGTGAGCTGTGTCGCTCTGGTAGTGTGCTCTTGTATGCAGATGTGTGCGCGAGGTGAGGAGCACAGCAGGCAGCCTTGGAGTTCAGTACTGCTGCCACTCACTGTTTACGCTGGAATGTAAGTAAAACTTAGTGTTTGTCACCAATAAATGGTAATACTAAATTTTTTTGTTAATTTATTTTCCAGTGCCACTACTGCTAAGGTCGATCCCATTCCAACTTGTCCCTTCCCATTTTTTAAAAGACAAAATTTGTATTGCTTGTGATTCCATCTGGGCAAAAATCTGAAGATCTGAAATAACTTTATATCAAACCATTGATCAATAAACACTACTAATGAATTTTTGGATCCTTTCGAGCAGTAACTAAAGATAAAAGGGATGATGTGAGTGAGGATGTGGGGGACTGGGCCAGCTCAGGACAGATGGCTCACTGCCGACACGGGAGGGCATGGCAGCCACTGCAGGGAGATGCCCTGGCCTGGCTGACAATGGCTGTTGAGGAACTCTCTCTGCAGACATGGCCAGAGTGACCAGAAGGGAAGGACGGTGAAGGTTGTGGAATATTTCAGGGATAAAAGCCGAGAGGAGAAGGCACATACAACAAAGCCTTGTGGGCCGGTGACACACACACAGGTGCTCCTGCAGGCGCGTGCCTCTTGGAGGAATGCGAGTGGGTGGCCCGACTGGACATACTGTTGTACCTGGTACTGCACTGACCAAGTGATTTGGTCACTTTTTCACTAGTTACAGTGAGAAAAATTAATAGTTGCACTCTGGTCTTGGTGGTGGTGGTGGCAGGAGGGGACATGACACCGACCGGTTTCACAGCATTGCACCTGGTACGGAGCTTGTGTGCCAACTTCACAGGGCTGGTGTCTCAGAATTAGCTCTTCCTCCCTGTAAGATGGGGACAGTCAGAGCACGCGCTCAACTGCTCACTAACACCATATCTGGGAGTTTTCTTTGTAGTGTTTTAGGAAAAAAATGACCATTTATAAAGAATCCATGAAGTTTTTCATTCCTATCTTTGCATGTTAAACATTGCAATCTAGCCTTTCCTTAACTTTTTTTTTTTTTTATTATTCATATGTGCATACAAGGCTTGGGTCATTTCTCCCCCCTGCCCCCACCCCTTTTTCCTTAACTTTCAAGAATTTGTTTTGTTCCAGCTACTTGGGAGGCAGGGATTGGGAAGATTAGAGTTTGAGGCCAGCCCTGGCAAAAATGAGATCCTTTTGGAAAATAAGTAAAGCAAAAAGGGCTGGGGCCTGGCACTAGTGATAGAGTGCCTGCCTAGCAGCATGAGGCTCTGAGTTCAAACCCCAGTACTGCCCCTCACCCCCCAAAAAACTGCATCTCAAACAGAAAAGTTTGGTCTTGCTGGAATTGACTGTCCGTTCTTTCTTGCCCGTGCTCTTGCTGCTCTCCTCGAAACTTGGCTATTCCGCCAAGTCAGGAAGGCAACGCCTCATCCGCTCCATGGCTCCATGTAGGTCCGGCCAGCTGCCCCAGCAGTGAGTGGCGCTCCTTCTCGGTCACTGAGCTGTGGAGAAGCAGGCCTTGCCTATCCCGTGGGAGGAAAGGTGTTGGCCTCTGCGTGTCTGGCCCCCCAGGTCTCGCTGACACTAACCAGACTTGGGGGTAGCCCTTTCTTGGCAGGACAGCAACAGAAATGACACTGGGCTCTTGACACAGTTGTTTGTTAACATTGGCCATTGGTTGTCATAGAGGAACCACGCCTCCCCTCGGCAGTGTAGGCACGGAGGATTTTGTAGGGAGTTTTCTCAGGGCATGTGGCCAGCGGTTCTTCCCCGGGGGCCACCCTATGTCCTTGTCTTCTATGACAACTCCCACCTGAGCCCAGCACTGCCATGGTGAGCCTGCATTCACAGCCCGTGGGCGGAATGCCAGTAAGCAGTGAGCTCTTCTGCTAACGGACTCTGCTTTGTGGAGTGGTGTAACCCATTGCAGTCATTTCTTTTGATGTTTAAATTGTCCCAAATTTGGCCACCAGAAGACTTCAAGGTGGCTCTTGTGCCTTTTTGGCATGTCCTCTGGTTTTTGGTTTGTTTTCAGACAGGGTCTCGCTCTGTAACTCAGGCTGGCCCTGAGATCACAATCCTTTTACTGTGGCCTCCTGAGTGGTGGGATTACAGGTGTTCAATACCACGCCCACCGTATCTTCATCTTTTTAAAAAATTCCTTCCTACTGTGGTAAAATATACATAAGAAACTCATCCTCTTAATCATTTTTAAGTTCAGTGGCCTCTCCAGAGCCTGTAGCCACCATTGCTATTCTTCTCCAGAACTTCTGTCTTACAAACCTGATGAAACTGAAACCCACTGTACAGTGAGCTTATTTCCCTCCCGGCCCCTGGTGACCACCATTCTACTTCCTGTTTCTGATTGTGACAACTGTAACTACCTCGTGTGTGTTGTGCCATGGTTTTGTGTGACTTGGTCCCTCATCCACGTTCTCAGGGTGAAGTCCACGTGTGGACATGCTGCGTTTTGCGTGTCCATCCTGTCAGAGGACGCGTGCCTTGCTCCCATGTTCAGCTACTGTGAATGGCATTGCTGGCAGCATGGTGTGCACGCTGGTCCGAGACTTTGCAGTTCTTTTGAGAAGCCACAGTGCTATTTCCATAACAACTGTTCCAGTTTAACACTTGGTGGGAATGTTCCAGGTTTTGTGGGTTTTTTGGTATGGGGGAGAGGGTGGTGCAGGAGTTTGAACTCAGGGTCTACAACTAGAGTCACTCCACCAGCCTTTTTTTGTGACGAGCTTTTTTGAGATAGGTTTTTGAACTCTGATCCTCCTGATCGCTGCCTCTGGAGTAGCTAGGATTACATGCATGAGACACCAGTACCCAGCTTTTTTTTTTTTTTTCTTGGCAGCTGTTTTTTTTATGCAAGAAATTTTGTAATATTTATGAAGTCCAATGAAGAAGTTGTGCCTTTAGTGTCACACCTAAGAAATTCTTGTCAAATCCAATGTACCGAAGTGTTTGCTTCCTTCTGAGTTTTGTGTCTGAGTTTCTGTTTTGGATCAATTGTAATTATTGCACGTGTTGTCAGTGAGGGCCTAACTGCGTCACATGCAGGTATTTCTCCAGCACCATTGTTGAAGACTGCCACTTCCCCATTGCAGTCTTCACACCCTCAGCAGTCGTTCGTGCACACGGGCACTCTAGTCTGTTCTGTTGGTTTGTTTGTCTTTGTGGCAGCACCTCCAGTTTTAAGTACTGTAGCTTTGTAGTTGAAATCAGGACACGAGTCCTTTTCAGGATTGTCTTTGGCTGTTCAGGGTCCTTCCATGCTCTATGTGAATTTGAAGATGTTTCTGCAAAAGCCATCCGCTGTCCCTGTCATTTTGTGTGTGCACAGGTTTATCTTTTCCTGGATTTAGACGCTTCTCCACGGTGCTAGTGCCTCGTGGTGGCCGGCAGTCCGAGTGCTTATTGCTACTGAGGTGTTTCTGTGTCTAGGCCTCTGAGAGCCAGCCAGGGACTCTGCGCTATAGGCACGTGTGCACATCTGTTTTGATTTGATTCATGTATACTTATTATCCTGACACCTCCAGCACCTTAGGGTACTTTGTAGCCAGCTCAGCACAGGCAGTTTTTATGCACAGAGATGATGTTTTTTCTTTCTCAGTTTGTCCTTGTCTCATCCTCCCTATTTTTTTCCCTGAATTGTTTTAACGCCACCCTTAACTGTACAACTCCATTTGAAAACACTTCCACAATGGCCGGCTGGTGTTTTGGGCTTTTTTTTTTTTTTTTGTGACACTGGAGTTTGAGCTCAGGACTTCTCGCTTGCAAGGCAGATGCTCTCTCTGTTAAGCCACAACTTTAGCCCTTCTTGTTTCAAGTTTCCCACCCCACATAGGATGATGGGCGCAGGCCGCCACGCCCAGCTTTTTTTGTTGAGATGGGCGGGGTCATCATCTTTTTGCCAGGGCTGAACTGGACCACCAGCCTCCTAATCTCAACCTCCTGCAGAGCTGTGATGTACCACTGTGCACAGCTGTTGGTTGAGATGGGTCTCCTGAACATTTTGCCTGATTCTCCCAATCTTTGCCTCCCAAGTAGCTAGGATTACTGGCACGAGCCACCAGTGCACTGCTGTTTTTCCTCAAGGGCCTGAATAAGTCAGAGGAATGTGCACTGCAGCTCTCAGAAAACCAGCATCACTCTGTTAGGATTCTGCCTTTGTCTGGATCCCAGGGTCAGATAGGTTGGATAGGAGGGGCTGCTGGCTCTTCCCAGAAGCTGGATGCTGCTGCTTAGTCTGCAGCCCCTAACAGCAACTCCGTGCACTGTGAGCATTCAGCAAACAAACCTGAGGCCAGAGACATGTGGCATTATTTTATGAGTAACAGCAGTGTAGGAGCTTACTACTCCCATGTGTGCTTTAAGGGCTTAAATGAGACAAAAACTTATTTGAAATTTCCAAGTCCATAAATAATGTATTTGTTAAGCACCTAAATGCTGCTAGATTGGCAGCCAGAGAAGACTGCCAATTTTAACTAGGCTTTGGACAGAGACATTCTTTTAAGAAGCAGATAGCTAGGACATGGCATGGCTCAAGTCATAGGGCACCTGCCTAGCAGCACAGGGCCCTGAGTTCAAAGCCCTGTTCTGCCCAGAACAAAAAGATGCAACAGGTAACTAGGTAGGGTGTGGGGGTTTGTCGAAGCAGCACAGCCATTTTCTTCCAATTCCTTTGCTACTTTGTGCACTTATACTAGTGTTTATTGTGTATGTACAAAGTCTATAAACACAGAATGTACACGTGAAACTAATATTTAAAACCGTATCTTAAGTATGTCTTTGTAATTTGATTAGCATCCTAATATTTATGTGAGCAAAAATCGTAATTTAGGAAATCTGTACTGCTTTGTTATGTGCTAATTATCACCCCAAGTTTCATGTTTTAAAAATGCTTTCTTTGGGCCAGACTCTGTGTCTACTTGGGAGGCAGAGACAGGCCAACTGCAATCTGAGGCCAGCCCAGGCAAAAAGTTTGAGAGACCCCAGTCAACCACTTAAAAAAATATCCCAGCTGCACGTGAAGTGTAACTAGGGCTGTGGTCCCGGCTGCTGGAGCGGCTCAAGCGGTAGTGTGCCTGCCTGGCAAGCACGAGGGCGCCTTCAAACCCCAGTACTGAAAAAAAAACCCCACCTTCCTTTGTATATTCTTTCCTAGTCACTGAAAGCTACTTTGACTTAAACACCCAGGAGAACTGCAGTGGTGACAATAAAACTGTGCTCTCCAGGTGGCCTATGAGGGTGTGGAGGTAGTGGCTCCAGTGGCAGAGCACTTGGGTAGCAAATGAGAAGTCTACAACACTACAAAAAAGTAACCGAAGAATTTGGAAGTCACCTGCAGCTGTCTCCAGACACCAGTCTTACTTTGTCTTCCACGCCAACCCACATGGCTGTGTCAGTCCCACATGTGATGCACCCACGCTGGCCTCTGCACCTGACGCGTGGTCAGGTGTGCTTGCTTGGCTGTTGTCCCCAGATCTTAGTGAGGTGCAGGCAGGAGCAGGTGACAGCCCCTCCATGAGTTGGCTAGAGTGGCCCTGCTCATGAATCTCCCATTCCTGAGACGTGACTTCTGAGCTAGGTGGATTGGCAGATGCTGGCGACGTGGAACCAGGGCAGAATTCCTCTGGGGTCTGGCTGGTGTCTGTACCCACTGCTCAGCACACGGTCTATAGACTGCTGGAAATGTGCTGCGTTTTAGGAACGTAAGTCCGGAAATTCTCTGGACCCTCCCTAGCAAGTTATTTTCTTGGCTCCTTTACAGACAAGAACGAGGTAAACGTGAAGACTGAATCAGACTTCCGCTAAGAACACTGACATGCTCCTGACCTTCCACAGCCCAGGGACCACACTGATTTTTGGCCCACAGGGGCCCCTGGTACCAGGGTGAGCAGTGGTGCCCAGTCCCACGGACCTTAACTTCGGCAGCTGGTGTTTTGTTCACCGAGTGAAACCAAAGGTGTTAATTTCAAATGTGCCACACACACAACTTTCATAATTTTTACTGCTCTCTTTGAAAAAGTTAAAGCCAGGCATGGTGAATCCCAGCTGGGTTGGTGGAGACAGGAGGATGGAGA
This sequence comes from Castor canadensis, assembly GCF_047511655.1. Classification (NCBI taxonomy): domain Eukaryota; kingdom Metazoa; phylum Chordata; class Mammalia; order Rodentia; family Castoridae; genus Castor; species Castor canadensis. Next base: position 170,407,741 of record NC_133390.1, on the reverse strand, counting down.
GTTCAAGCTCAACCCCCCACCCCTGAAAAAGAAAATAATCTGCTTTTCCTCAGCTTTATTCAACTTGAGTGTACAAGCGTCACCTTGGCAACAGGTTGGGGAGGGCCAGTGTCCTCAGCACCAGCACCTGGAGGGTCAAGAGTTTTCTCTAATACAAGCCATACAGCCATGAATGCCCGGCTCCTCTGGGCGGCAGCACCAGCCCGTGCACTCTGTTCTGCACCCGGCTGAGTGGAGGGCAGCGCTGGCATTTGAATGCCGTGTGCCTTAGCTGGCTCTGCAGCGCTGCGGCCCAAGCCTGTGGGGAGGACCAGGGGCTTGTGGCAGGCACATCATGTCTCTGATTCCTTGAGGCTGCAATGTTGAGAAGTGGCCTGGTTCACTGTCTCCAGCCCCACCCCCTCAACCCCCTGCACCAGCCAGGATGCACAGGCCCTGGTCCTCTTTTCTGCTGCAGCCAGAGGTCTCTGTCAAGGGGAGGAGGTGGTCTTCACGTGGGGCTGTTGGCCTCCTGAGACACCCAGTCCTGCTTTGGGGGGGGGTGAGGGTGCCGGCCCCACTTGGAGAGAAAGCCCAGGCTGCTTGTAAGATGGCAGTTTTTCCAGTGCAAGGTAAAGGACCACCCCCAGTTTCTGTTTCCCCAGGGTCTCTCCACCTCCCCCGTCATGTGTACTCTTGCCATGGATTGTGCTCTCACCTGCCGTGTTTCTCACATTGTCCAGTTTGAAAAGGAAAGCCCAGAAATTGGGCCAATGACTTCAAATAGTTTATGGTGTCATCCCTACCACAGTGAGGATTTTTTGTTTTTAGTAGCACTGGGGTTTTAACTCCCAGTCTTGTGCTTGTTAGGCAGGTGCTATACTGCTTGAGCCTTGACTCCAGCCCTTTTTGGTTTTATTTTTCAAATAGGGTCTCATACTTCTTACCAGGGGCCAGCTGGACCTTAGTCCTCATGCCTGTTTTGCTAACTTTTTGCCCAGCTGACCTCAAACCACAATTCTCTCAATCAGCTACTGTGAGCATTTAAAACTTAGCCTTCCCTCCGTGCAGCAGCACCCTCAGAGAACACAGGGGAGGAGCTGTTCAGGGCAGGGCCTGTGTTCCTTATTATCACAGATGTTCTTACCGCACTCAGAGAGGCTACTGGAAATTGCTTCTCGAGTTATGTTTGTATGTTTTGATGGTAATGGGGTTTGAACTCAGGGCCTCATGCTTGCTGGGCTGGCGCTCTACCACTTTGAGCCATTCCACCAGCTAGTGCTTCTCAAGTTACTTTCAAAATCCATGAAGCATCCTTGCCCTATCAGAGGGCAGTCCCGAACACAGCAGGTGGACTGTAAGGACATCTTCCCCTGTGCAGTCTCACCTGACCTGCCATTTCTCAAGGACAACAGAAGTTAGGCCGCAGAGGAAATACTCAGCTTCTATGAAACGGAATGAATGTTCAAGTCCAGTAGGCCAGACAGACTGTGCCCGGCACGGGGCTCCTGTGAACAAAGCAAGACGATGCCACAGCACCACGAAACACTTAGCAAAGTGCCTGGTGATCCCACCCACAACTGATGGCCTCTAACTTCTGCCATGCAACAGCATAACGGCTAAGCCAGGCTGCTGGGCCTCCATCCTACCTCCAGGTAAGTTTCTGTACCTTGGGAATAAGGGTATAAAGCTGCTAGATTCTCAAACCAAAGAAACCACTTAAAACCAAACGGGCAGAGTGGCTCAAGTGGTAGAGCACCTGCCTAGCAAGTGTGAGGCCCCGAGCTCAAACCCCAGTGCTGCCAAAAAACAAAAAAAACCCAAGAAACACCGCGTTCCTCCCCTCTCCCACACTCAATGAAAACCTAACCAAACAACAAAACTAAGAGGCAAAAGCAAACAGTGAAGAAAAGCAAAGCCATATCATATTCAGGTTTCAGACTGGAGCTCGGATATTTGTACCCTAACAAGAGCTTCCCTGAAAAAGCAAGAAGGAAGAGCACTAGCAACTCCCAGCAGGAAAGTGGGTGATGGAGCAAAACCCAGGACCCAGGACACATCGGCTAAGATGGGAACAAGGGTGGGAATCCATCCGCCCATGGGGAGCGGGAGGGGGAGACTCAAACGGGAGCCCAGCGGACAGCCTGGGGACCACAGGTGCCTGCAGGAGCCAGTGAGCCAAACAAGGAAGATCCTGTGGGGAGAGGAAGGTACAGCATAGGACAGGATGAAGAGGAAGCTCACCTGAGCATCTGACAGACTATGAGGAGAAACTCAACGCACTGGAACTTGACCTTGAAGACATGTTTTTAATAGCAGTGCTGGAATGCAGGGCTTGCACATGCTGGGCGCACACTCTGCCACTAAGTACAGCCGCAGTCCTTAGGACTCTGGGGGCTGTTAGAAGTCAATACATGGGATCCGAGAAGCGTGACCTTTGCACACAGCCCAGCTCAGCCCATGCCGGCACCGTAAGCACTGTCTTGAGGTGGGAAGTGAGGGAAAGCTGAGGTGGAGGGTGGGAGGGGATTCAAGACACAGGCCTGGTGATGAGATAATGCTGGTACTGAAAAACAAAAGCAATCACACAAGCGTAATCCGCCACGAGGACTGAATCCTCCCTTTTTGTGGCAGGACGTTCCGATGGCTCGGGGTTATGACAAGAATGACAGTGCAGTGAAGGACTAAGGAGAAACCGCAGGGAGGAGCAAAGGCAGCATGGGTGGAAAACTGCCTCCAAGAGGGGTAAAGGGGAGGACTATTGGAACTATCAGCAACTGGCCTTTTAGAATTTTACCATATGCATGGAATAGTTTGATTAAATGACAAGCTGATTATGCCTTGTGAATAAAGAAATGAATTATCATATTCACTTATCAAAACAGTAATGAAAGAACACAGTGTGCGCAGGGAGCACTATAGAAACTGCCACGGTCTTCGTACAGGACAATGGGCCCAGGAACCCCACCTTCAGGAAATAAACAGACTAGATGTAGAAGGGTGTCCATCTTGACTTGTTTATAAAATAAAATTGCTGTAAGTTATAATATGGTGATGATACATTAAATAATAACGCACATGCCCACTGGTAATTGTGTTTACCAAGCAAATGGTGAATGTTGAAAAGTTAAAAAAAACACAGGAAACTGTATATACAAAATGCTATCAACTTTGTTTAAAGGGAGAAAAATGAACCAAGGTATTTTAAGTAGGCAGAAATATAATTTTTAAATGCTATTCTGTATTTCCCAAGTTAAAAAAAATATTTAAAATAAAAACAAGTTCTTTTCAAAAAACTGTGAGATGGTCAGGAGCCAGACACTGATGGCTCACACCTATAATCCTAGCTACTCAGGAGGCAGAGATCAGGAGGCTTGCAGCTTGAAGCCAGCCTGGGCAAGTAGTTTGCGAGATCCTATCTTGAAAAAAAAACCATCACAAAAAAGGGCTGGTGGAATGGCTCAAGGTGAAGGCCCTGAGTTCAAACTCTCAGTATCAAAAACAAAACAAAACAGAAAGAAATGGCTCAATTTTCTGGACGCAAGAAAGAAAATCTGAGCTGTGAGCTGTCTCTGGACCCGTGGTCACTGTTATACCCGAGCTGCCCTGCTCACAGCACCTCCAGAAGGGCAAAGCCATCACCAATGCCCTGCCTTCTTTCCCCACACTTTTCACACTTGTGAAAAGAAATTCTGTACTTCAAAAATAGATTCCCAGTCCTTCCACCATAGTAGCCAAAGTAGTAGTGTAAAATTTAGTGTTTGTTTCCATTACTGTGTCAAAACCAACAGATGCAAGAAAACCTAAAAAATACGGCAGAAATACACTGGGGGCTGCTTGAAATTTCTCAAGCAACATTACAAAAATGTGAAAGTGAAAGCATTCAAGTCAGGTGCCCGAGATTAACAACAACAACAACAAGACATCAAGTCTAGAGCTGGTGACTCACTCCTGTAATACTAGCTACTTGGGGGGCTGAGATCTGGAAGATCATGGCTCCAGGCCAGCTTGGGCAGGGAGTTCAGGAGACCCCCATTTCCCCATCAGGGAGTGCAGGAGCTCTTGCCTATCATCCCAAACTACGCTGTGGACTGAGATCAGGGAGGATCAGGGTTCAGGCTAGCCTGGGCAAAGTTTCTAAGACCCCAACTCAACAGAAAAAAGCTAGGCATGGGGGTGCACACTTGTCACCTCAGTTAGTGAGAAACTTAAAATATGAGGGTCATGATCCAGGCCAGTCTGGACAAAAAGCAAGACCCCATCTCCAAAATAACCAGATCAAAAAGGATTACGAGTGTGGCTCAAGCAGTAGAGCACCTGCCTTGCAAGTGTTCAAACTCCAACATAGCCACCCCAAAAAACAAGTAACTTCTGAGAGAAATCACTTAACCTGTGTATAGAGGTTCCAGTTTAACTACAATCAACAATTAACAATTCTGCGCACACTCCTGAGGTCTCTCCCCAGGTACCACGTCTGAAGCACCTCACACAGCCCCAGTAAGGTGCACAGCATTTCTCCCACAGCGAGACACTCCCAACCCGGAACTGCTACAGAAGGCTCTAGAACACAAACTCCAAATCTGTACTTAAGTCTGCCTCCCCTTGTGAAAAAAAAAAAAGAGACTAAACTGAGTTTTAATGACTTAGAAATTAGGATTTTATAGAGTCCAGAGGGAAAAGGGAGTTAAAGAAATTCTTCATTTTTATAAAAGCATCAGAGAATACTGAAAACCTGTCCTTCAGATGTTCTTAGATCAGTATTTTAGGAATTCTTTATTGCTGATCACAGACTTAACCTACGCTCCGTGCATTGCTCAGCAGTTACACCCATGATTCCTTTCTTTTTTTCACATTTTCAATAAAAGCTTAAAAAACAGACAAAAACTACAAAGGATGAGAAATATGAACAACAACAGCTTTAAAACAAAAGGATTTAGTAACTGAAAGAAGTCTCCACAGTCAGAATCCATCAAAAATTTAAAATTATACAAACCGTGCAAATGCTCAAATCAGTGTCACACGTTGTACTGTTAATACTTGTCCCCTGAAGTTGTAAACTAGAAGTCACCCACGTGTATTTATGATCACACAAATCACCTAATTTGCTCAAGGTTCAACTTAAATCGACATTTAATATACTTTACAAGATGGACTTTGTGACAAGTTCAAAAGGAACACTGGCTTTTTCTGAACGCTGCTGTGCTCAGAAGTCTACGTGATTCCTCAGAACCATCCTGGGCTCAGCCACTTAGGGAAACATAGGTCACAGCAGTGTCACACTGGCTGCCTGGAGGTATCCTTGGAGATACTGGAGGGCTTCTGCGTTGAGGCTGGTGCTCACCATGGATGGAACCTACAGGACACGGGAACCACACAAGCGCTGTTGATGGGGCTCTATGTTGACACAAACCCCAGCTTCTATAGGAACTGCCATGCATGGGGAAGGGTAACTAGTCACTGATCACTATCTAAAGACTATGGAATTCCAAGTTACTCAACTTCTTTTAAACCCTCAAAAATGGCTTGGTCTAGACTGGGTACAGCCTGTAATCTAAGCTACTAGGGAGGCAGAGATTGGCAGGTTTGTGGTTCAAGTCCAGTCTGGGCAAAATGTTCAAGAGACCCTGTCTCACACAATATGGTGGTGTGCACCTATCATCCCAGTTATGTGGGAAGCATAAATAGGGACCATAGCCCAGACTGGCCTGGGCAAAAAGTGAGACCCTATCCCAAAAATAAGAAAAACAAGAAGGTCTAGAGGTGTAACTCAAGTGGTAGAGCACCTGCCTTTCAGGTGTGAAGTCCTGAGTTCAAACCCCAGTATCAAAAAAGAAAAAAAGTAGGTTCATAGCCAGGTACCAGTAGCTTACTCCTAGCTACCTGAGAAGATTGTGTCTGGCTTGAGGTCAGCCAGGGAAAATAGGGTGCAAGACCCCATCTCCAAAATAACCAGAGAAAAATGGACTGGAGGTGTGGCTCAAGTAGTAGAGCGCCTGCTTTGTAAACATGGAGCCCTGAGTTCAAAGCCCTAGTCTTAACAAAAAAGTTCATTAAGGAATTATTGTTAAGTGGTGATAGGCCTTGGTGAGAAAGGCATAATGAAGTACTTAACAGGTGAAATATTATGTCTAAGACAAAAAAAAAAGAACAAAACATCAAAACATTGGTGAGTACTGAAGATGGAGACACCAGGGTTTGTTACCTTTTTTTTTTTTGCAGTACTGGGGTTTGAACTCAGGGCTTCACACTTTCACACTTACTAGGCAGGAGCTCTACCACTTGAGCCACTCCGCCAATCCTGTTATGCTGTTTCTATACATGTTTGAAATTGTCCATAATAAAAAAATAAAGGATATAAATCCTACCAGATAGTATATAAGATTCTATCAAAGGTGATGGCCAAATGCAATTTGTCTCTACTCCTGAAACAATTCCCTTAACACAAGGGACTCATCCTTTCAAGAAAATCAGGCTTACCTACTCAGTGGGAAGTGGTGTGACTATGCTGACCAGCGTAAAAAGAGCAGCTGCTATCTGCCCTCTCGGCTGCGCAGTAAGACTCCACCAATCACAACTCCATGACAACAAAGCTACTTACCCTCCCTGGACAGGCAGTTGACAGTTTGTGAAGTGACTGTGCCAGGTGAATTTTGGGATTGTTCACCATCTGACCTACAGGGTCATGCTCTTTTTTCCCAGCAAATGCTAACTGTGAGAAGGCAGTCTGGTATCCTGGCGTGTCCTCTATGTCAATAAAATGCTCTTCATCAGGAATGGTGTCATCTTCGGGTAACTCAAAAAGACCAATCAGTGACTGTAATAAAGGAGTCCTGGATTGGAAGAAAGCAAGAGATAAATGCTTAGTGAAGTACTTTGAAGGTTCAAACAAAGGCAACAATTTCTCAGAGAAATGAGCAGGAAGGGGTATCTGAAATCAAGATGGTCATCAGTGCTTATGCCTGTCCAGACACCATTTGGTACAGCTCTCCAATTTGTTTTTGGAAACCACTCCCTATCAAGCCAGATGAGTTTAGTTCAAGGAGATAAGCCCCAGCTGCCAGATCACTTTAAGGAAGAAACTGCCTGAGTGGAACCAAAAAGGAGGAAAGGAGAGGCAAGAGGTAATGAAAAGGGAGCCCTTTAAAGACTGAGTGTGGACACAGAAGAACCTTTCCTAGCCCATTTAGGTCCTCCTCTTAAAGATGTACCTGCCAGTTTAGCTGGGCTTCTGTTTTACTTAAGACTATCATAAAACAGTCCTAAGGATCATCTCTGGATCGGGCTCTCAGGGTCCATGAACCCCCTCCCCCACCCCAATTAAGAACTTGAAAATAGCAACTTCCTAGGCCCAGAAAGATCAGGAGCTGAATTTGGGATGTGATGGCTGCTAGTGGAAAAACCGAGATCAGAGCCCAATTCTCTCAGCCCACAGCAGAGTAAGCTGGGTTCACTTTGTGGTCATGGAATACCTACCACAGTTTAGTGTATTCAGTGTCCATCATTGGGGGGCACTCTGTGAGCAATTTGGTTATGCCAACTGCACAGATCTTTTTCTCTACATTTCCAGAGACTTTCTGAATTTCAGGAATAATGATTTTTTCCAAAACCATTCCAAACATTCTATTAAAACAAAATAAATCCCAACAATATGAAATTAGATAACTACTATAAACAGTAAAATGCTTAGAAGTTACTCTTATGAATGGAATAAATAAAAGGATGCTTTGCTGGTCAGGTTAAGTAAGAGACCTAGAAATGAGAAAACAAGCAAAAAAGCTGCATCAAATCAAACTCTACCAGAGCCAACGGCCACCATGTGCTGAGGACACACCCAACGTCACTGTTGGCCTATACTGCGGGAGAATCCTTGCATTTTTCTTTTTGGGTTGGGGGGAGGGAGTTGTCCGTTTTAAAAAAGAAATTTCTTGAAAAACTAGAGAACAGATAGGAAGAAAGCAAACAAAACACTCGTCCCCATGTCTGGCAATAACTAGTCTTTAAACATTTATGGACTATAAACTTTCCACCTTTCTTCACTTACATACCTGCAAGTATGTAATGACAGCTGATCTGAACATTTGGGACCTGATTCAGAAACAGGGACCTAAATTTCCCCCAAAAATATTATCCCCGAGGAGTTGTCCTCTACTCTTTTCTATGAGCCTTCCATTCCCCACTAATGGGAAATGCCACCTAAACACATTCTTTGCATACACACTAGCTAAGGCAAAAGCAAAGTTTCATTGGCCCCCAACTTTCTCATTTGTAAACTCTTACTGTTGGCCATTAATAATAAAGTCAGGCTCCCGGAGACCACGCTGATGACCTAACGTAACACAGGACACTGTCATGGAGAGAAGGCCAAAGGTGGACTAACTTTGGGAATAAGAAAATGAACACAGGATTTTTCTGTACAACTCTACACCTAAGAATATTTTGAGAACTGCAAAGACAGTAACCCCAAACTAAGAACCATATAATCACCGTGAAACAGAAACACTTGGTTTACACAAAAAGGTCAAATCACTTTCTTCTTTTTTAAAATAAAATGTGAGTCAGATGCCAGTGGCTCACACCTATAATCCTCGATACTGGGGAGGCAGAGATCAGGAGGATGGTGGTTTGAAGCCAACCCAGGCAAATAGTTTGAGGGACCCTATCTCGAAAACTCCCTTCACAAAAAAAGGGCTGGTGGAGTGGCTCAAGGTGAAGGCCCTGAATTCAAACCCCAGTACCGCAAATAAATAAATAAAATAAAATGTAACAGTACAATAAAAGGCAAACTTACTTTGGTTGTATACCATCAAATATTTCTTGTAATGCTAGCGCTCCGTATCTTATGCAATACAAATTAATAAAGACTAAGAAACCTGTTGAAAGAAGGTAACTGTCAATCTAGAGGACTCGTTGCACATAGTGTAAGTACGCATCATCATGAAAACCCAGTGACTATCTCTAGAATCATATTTACCTTCTGATATTTAAAACACACAATTTGTCTTTATAGTGTAGATCTTTATATACAACCTCTGATTTATATTCGTAAATCAAGAGTTCTTAGGCACTTTCCTTCTTTATTTCTGTGAAACACCCAAATGACTTACTTACTCTTGATAAACTTTGTGGTTTTGGAGTTCTGAAGTCTTTGGAATAGCAGAATGAAGATTTGTTTTCTGTACTGGTCAACTGATTCACTAAGAATTGAACAAAAAGCAACAATATAAATTGAGCATGTTTCTGAGTATGTAACAAAATCCTTCCTTCCAAACATAGCAAAAGTCATGGACTCACGGAGGCAAGTGCTCTATGATACTGTTGAGAAGGTAGAAACCTTGGTGATCGTTTGCTTTTGATGCAATCAGCTTCTGGAAGACGCCCAGCAACCCAGGCTACAATAAATCAGATCAAACGATGAACAGTTAAACAAGAAGGCAGGAACAATAATTCCAAAACTTAAACAGGCAGTAGTTATTTTCAGAAAGGACAAGTATTGAATAATCTAATTACCCTTTTCTCTTCAGTTCTTATTTCTGAAATGTAGGGAGAAAAAAATGGAGTAAAATTTTGTTTCGTTTTTTCTGGCACTGGGGTTTGAACTCAGGTTCTCATGCTTGCTAGAAAGGCCCTTACCACTTGAGCCACTCCAGTAACCTCAAGTTCTTGGCTCTCTTTTTTTCTCACCATGAATATAAATAATAACTTAAGGATACCCTATTCTAATAAAAACACATTACCACTTTCTGCTAATCATGCCCTATTATTTTATTTTATTTTTTTGTTTATTCCTTTTTTTGGTGGTACTGTGGTTTGAACTCAGGGCCTCCTCACATCTGCTTGAGCCACTGTCAGTCCTTTTGTGTGTTGGGTATTTTCAAAATAAGGTCTTTCGAACTATTTTCCTGGGCTGGCTTCAAACTATGATCCTCCTGATCTCTGCCCCTTGATTAGCTAGATGCAATTACAGGTGTGAGCCATCAGCACCTGGCCTAATTTAATTTTTTAAAATAGGGATAAAATCAAAGCTTTCCATTCCTAGTTTCTCCAAGCTACCTTAGAAAATGAGTTACTTCAAAATAAATCTGACTCACGATTTTGTCAGCTGCAGCACTTGCTATTGTATTTGAACCGCGTTCTAAGAATGCTTGGAGAAGCCTCACTAGAGCAGGAATATTTCCTGTTCTTTCCCAAAGCACTGGCTGCAGGAGGTGAGGAAATAAGGCCATATAGGAAGACGGGATGTCATTTTTGTGAGTTTCCAGAAGCAAAGACATCACTTGAAAGACGTACGGGATAAATTCTGTTGATAAAAGTGAAAACAGCTGTCAGCTTCAGAATGAAGGGCTGTGGCACAAAAGGCACAGATCTCTAAGTGGGTGAACAATTTTATTCCATTACCAAGAAAGCAATTCCTGGCACTCACCTTGCACATCATTTTGTAAGATCTCAGTGAACACCAGAAACAAAGCCTCTTCAAAATTCACCACAGCAGTGGGGTTAGCTTTGCAGGTGATTCTTATGGACAAGCATATCGCCTCAAACATGTAGTGATTAAAGTGAGGTTTGCTTGGGTTCTGAAATTAAAGCAAAACAAAACCAAAAACACATTCATTAGCCTGATAATCCAAGTGAACTATTAAATATTCAAACCAATCTAAATCAAGACACCTAACCCTTCTAGAACATATTTAAAATACATGCCACCTATATACACATACACACACATTTTAAATCAGCTTTAAGGAACAAACATCCAAACAATTACAATTAAACTAGTGTCCATGTTTGTTTGGATTTTGCTTTTTTCAGTGCTGGAACCCAGCAGGGCTGTGCACAACAGGCTAAAAGCCCTAGCACTTATCTATACCCCTACAATATTATTTGGATTCTTTTAATTGAGCATGGAGGTGATCACACAAGCTCCAGCCCCTAGATCCCGTCAGATGTGTTGTGTTTTATCCCCATGTGCTCTCAGAGAGTTACCACTGTAGGTAGTGGCGGAAGATGTGCTTGAGCCAGGTCACTAAGTCCCTCATGCTGATGGAACGGAGTGCCTGTATCCACAAAGTGCTGGTCCTCCATATCATTAGTTTTCAGGTTTTCTTTTTAAGCAATGAAGTCCTATTTTCTTCTAAGAAAATCTCTCTCAGAAGCCCAGCTCGAATGCTGATTAAAGCAGATGTAATTAAAGCATCAGGGGAGGTAAGGACTCTACTTTCCCTTCCTCTGTCGCCCAAGGCCTAAAACAGTTCAAGACCTGCACCCAAACTCAGTTAAAATCAAGTCCCTCACTACTTCTCAGAATTGTTCTCATTCACATAGCATAATCACAAATAAGCATCTAGAAAAGAATTCTGTCAGCCTTAAACTAACTTACTTATTTTTAAATTTTAGTATTACCATTTACATATGAATCAAAATAATTGCCAATTTTTTGGTCAAAGAGTAAAGTTCATTTTTGGGAAGTAAGAATAAGGAAGAAGAGATACAAGGACTTCTTCACATGACATTTTATAGAAGCCCAAACAGCCTCTTCTATGCCCAGTTAGTTCAATATCTATCTTCCTCCACCTACAATAATCTGGGCTTTCTTAGTTTTCTACATGAATATGTTACTTTTGTGATGAGAACAGAAACATATATGTATTTAAACTTCTGAGGCTACACTTAAAGGTGACTGCTGCATCTCCACCTGCCAGCATCCCCACACTTCCCAAAAAGCACTCCAGCTGCAGGTCAGAACACACAGACTCCTCCAGCACCTTGCCTAGTGCCAAAGGGTTCCAAGGCCCAAATAGTTTTGTTAAAGAAACCTCACTTTCAAAATTGGCTGTTACCTTACTAACAGCTAATAGCTTCTGTGTAAGCTGAGTGATGAGAGTAGGGATATAGGGGATTATGGCTTCTTGTAGGAGGGAGAAACTTCTCATGATAGCTGTAAAATATAAAAACAGCAAAAACAAACAGTTTAGTTATCTTTAGAATAATACAGTGATTGGGAGGAAAGCCCCATTAATTCATCAAATAAAATATTAAGATACTTAGATATCCCCTACATACCTTTCTGCATTTAAAAATAATCTAAATTCCCCTTCCTTCTAAAATCAGGACAGGGGCTGGCAGTAAGATTTTAGCTGGGGGATACTGAGTACTTCCTGAAGAACCATGGCATAAAGGATTTAAAAAGGGACAGTAAGAAATAGCTCAATGACTGATAAGGCCGACAGAGGAGGAAGGAGCAGTAGATTGGCAAGGGTGAAGCAGCAGAGTAAGAGGCAGCTGTCTTGGGTCTTTCACTTAAAACTCACTAGCAGAAAATAGCCCTAGCCTAAAGGACACAAGATCTCAATTTCCAGGTAACTGAAGGAGGAAACCAGTTACCCAACTCTCCAAAAAAGAAACTAATTTAAGAGCCTACGGGGGAAAAAACATCTAAAATAAAGCCTTGCTCTATTTGGCGTGGGAGAGAAATGCATTTGTAAGCTAAGCGCATGATTGCTCTTTTTCCACAAATTCATTGCCAGAGTGTTCACTGACCAGAGCACCTACCGTATGCCAGGCCTAAGTAACAAAGAGTTGCCTTCTCTTGCCTCCTAGATGTGCACAGGCTGTTTCCTCTGCTTGAGTGAAAGTCTGACACGCTGTTCTCTCTCCCTCACAGCTCAGCTTAGATGTTATTTCTAGAGGAAGCCTTTCCCTGCCCTGGGTTAAGAATGCTGGAGGATGGTTAGTACCCCTCCTCTGGGATGGTACCAATGGCTCTCATTCACACACAACAGTATTTTATGGAGGTTTTTACACATGGCACACTCTTGTGTACCCTAGGAAAACAGTAACAAACATCAGTTGGCTACCCTTTTGGTGCTGAAAAACTCACACAAATATACACCTAGATATACATATACACACCCCAAGAGTCCTAAGCCAAGTGAGAAAGATCAGGGCCAGTTTCTTTGCAAAGCATTTTCTATCAACCAGACAGTGTGCTAGGCTTTTGGGATGCAACAGTAAAAAAAAAATGAGTCAAAGCTGGCAACAGGACATTCCTGTAACGCAGCAACTGGCTGATGGTCACTATTGCCTACATCTCCAACAGCAGGAGTGAAGGTAGGACCTGTGTGGTGTCTACGAACAACTGGGCTTAACCAAGTCCTAGCAGAGCAGTCAACAAAGGGTGCTGCATGATCTGATCTATGCCCTCAGAAATTAAATGTAGGAAAAGGAAAGTGTGTTTGCTACATTTTCTATGAGAAGGGGTGCTACATCCAGCTAAGGCAAAACATTTCTAAAAATATTAGTAAACAAAACATTAGTTTTCATTTTAAAATATCAAAACCTTCCTATTTCTTGGCAAACAGTATCTGAATCATAAACTACACAACCTACACAATGAAGAGTGTTTAGCTTTGTAACTTGAGGTTAGATACTTGGTTATGTCTGTACACCAGGGAAACGGCCTACCTTTCATAATATATTCATTTTCTGAAGAGCCAGGAAGTGTGAGAGCTTTGAAAAGGTTTGTTAGCAGAATCTCAACAAACGGTGCGATTTCTGCAGCTGTAAAACTATAGATGAGAAAACAGCTTTCAGTCACTGCCAACTCTAAGCTTGTCACTGTGGAGCACCTGGGCAACTACGAAATCACACTTGTCGGCATAAAATGAGCCACTGCCCTCCAATGACAGTCGGAAAGTAACTGTTTTACATATGCTTATGCTAAGTTCATACTTAGGAACACATGGGACCAAACACAATTGAACAAACCCAAAAACCGAGTGAACACGCCATCATCTAAACTGTAAAGGCTGCCCTTGGTTCATGTGTCACCATTGAGAACAGCACCCGGAATCTCAGCAGCCTCAGCTTCCATCCTTCCTGTGGGTGCTCATGTTTTCTGCATCACTTCTGGGCCTGAAGACAGGTAACAGCTTGACTCACCTCAAAGGAAGGCATTTAATCCTTGAAGTGGCCACTGAGAGTATCTGTGCTTCAAGTTCTTAGTGAAGAAAAGATCCTAGAACTGTTTCCATCTCTTACCCAGAACTCAGTTTCAAGAAATAATACTGGGAAGCATGGTCTGAAAACACACAGACCACCCACTCCCCTACATTGCATCCATACACTGGGCCAAAAGAGCTACCTTCCTGGCCCCTAGAGAATGTCTTCCACTCAGCAGTCACGTATGAGTTAAGCCAGTACAGAAACGGTGTGGGGAATAGCTGCTGCAGGGTGTACACAGCACCGTCTCCTGAGCATCTGTTTTAATCTCAATCCCAAGGATGCTGTGGACACTAACCACCCACATTTCCCCCTCTTGCCTTGAAGTCTCTGCCAGAAGATTCCGAATAAAATTAGGAATGTGTTTACCATGAAGAATCCTCTGACACACAGTTCTGTTTATTAACCTTACTATAATTATTCTCCTTTTATCCAATTTAAATAATTTTCGTGTCAGAATGTATCTATTTTGGTTAGCTGTCTTAAACTCTTTTGGAATGGGAGTATAAATAAATAAAGAAAGTACACATTTGTTTCCTAACTACTAATTAAATTATGAAAACACCCACAGATATTTCTGACCAGTCAGGTATGGTTCCCGGCCCAAGCTAAATGTAGAGAAACTGCTCAGAATGAAATACTTACAGAGTGGCATTGTGAGGCCCTCTCATAGTGAACAGTCTTTCAAGAGCATGTGCTGCATATGTATGAACAACAATGCTTTCGGCTTGAAGATGACTGATCAAGAGAGGAATAGACACTAGAAGATGCTCTTTTGGTACCTAAAAAATACAAAAATATGCATGTTCCAAGTCCATCAATACTACCTTTGAGTAAAAGACAACAGGCAGAGAAGGGTTTGTTAACTTTTCAAACAGCTTCTTTCTTTCAGCTGATATAATGGGAGATCCTATTTTGAGAAATTGAAACTTCAATTTCCTTTGACTTTTTCAATTTTGTTTCTGAATGCAAAGTTATGAGAGCAAAATCTTGTAGCTAAGTGAACATATCATAAAATAACACAGACAGAGAAAGAGAGTTCACCACTACTAAGAATCACACAGTTGCTGGGCATCCAATGGCTTGCCTGTAATCCTAGCTACTCAGGAGGGAGAGATCAGGTGGATTGAGGTTTGAAGCCAGCCCAGTCAGGCTGGCAGAGTGGCTCAAGTGGTAAGGGCACCTGCTCAGCAAGCATGAGGCCTTGCGTTTAAACCCCAGTGTCGCCAAAAAAAAAAAAAAAAAAAAAAGAATCACACTTTTGAACACGTTTAAGTTCTTTTAAACATGGTGTTTTTGACTATATGTACCACCTAAGTATGTAAAGAACACAAATAAACTGACCTTTACCCAGTAGTCATACTTTAGTGAGAATATCAGCAGTTATTTTGCAACCATTTATACACAGGTTAGAATAAATCAAATAATTACAGATACAAATCAAAAAAATTAAATAAGGACAGGCACTAGTGGCTCACACCTATAACAGTAGCTACTTGGGAAGCAGAGATCAGGAGGATCATGGTTCAAGGCCAGCCTATGCAAAAATTGAGACCCTATCCCAAAAATACCCAACATGAAAAAAGGCTACTGGAGTGGCTCAAGTGTTAAGAGTGCCTGCCCACCAAGTGTGAGGCCTGGAGTTCAAACCCTGGTACTGCCATAAATAAATACATACATACATACATACATACACACATACATATGTACATACATAAATGAAGGCTGTCTGTAATGATTTACACCAGTAATCCCAGCACTGGAAGGCTGAGTAGAGAGGATCACAAGTTCAAGGCTAGCGTGGGCTACATAGCAAAACCCAAAACCTTACCTAAAAAAAAAGAACCCAAAACTTGTAATCGTAAACTGAATTGGGAGGCTATTTTATTTCCAAGTTTTCCCTTATGGAAAAACCTAGAGCTAGTGAGATTCATCAGTAAGAACCCTAGTACCCAGATGATGGTCTTTAAGTAACATTTCCCACCTGTGAGAGGTTAGGCTAATTCAGGTCTAGCCACAAAATGTAAAAGATGAACCTAGAACATCATTTCATGTATGAAAGGAGGGAAGCTATCAAAAGCTTAGGAGTTCACAGCGAGCAGCCACAGAAACCCACATGAAGAAGCTCTACTGCCCAAAATTGAACTACAGCGTCCCAAACCCCTCATCTGTCATTGTCTGAGGCTGCTGAGGCGCTATTTCATTGCTTTGAAAACTGATAAAGGGAGGAAAAACCTACAAACACTCATCCTACTTCCTCTGCAAAATTGGTGGTAGTATTACCTCTGTGTCAGGCAGTGGGAGTGGCTGCACAACATAATGAATATAGCAAAAATCACTGAGCCATATACTTTACAATGCTGAACTGTACACCACGTCAAGTATATTTCAATCATTAAAAAAAAAACTGTCAATAATGGCTGGACTCTGGTGGCTCACCCCTGTAATCCTAGCTACTCAGGAGGCAGAGATCAGGAGGACTGATGTTCAAAGCCATGCTGGGCAAATAGTTCTTGATACCCTATCTCGAAAAATTCCTTCAGAAAAAAAAAAAAAGAAAGAAAGCTGGTGGAGTGGCTCAAGGTGTAGGCTCTAAGTTCAAACCAGTACCAAAAAAAAAAACCAAAACAAGCAAAGTACACCTATGATGCATTCATGTCTCCATCCTCAACAATATAATCAAGCCTGCAGTTTTACCAACACATAACAAGATAAGTACTAGAGGATATGATCAGTCCTAGTTGAAAATAAATGACTATTGTCTGACATACAAGAGTCAGAGAAGAGGGAAGATCTCTGTTGTGTATTAATAGACTTAAGACATAACAGCCATAAGAAATGAGAGGACATTGGTCCCAATTTTTTAAGACAAGATCTTGGCTGGTGGTGTGTAGAAAGCAGAGTGCCTGTCTAGCAAGCGTGAGACCCTGGCTTCAATTCCCAGTGCCACAAGAAAAGATGTGAGGAAAATTAAGCTTAATCTGAAATCATGAAGAGTTTTTGCTAACTGTTAGATATAGATGTCAAATACGATCACACAGTGAACAGGAGAAGCTGGTACGTAATAAAATTTGTAAGTGCTGTATAGCAAATAAAAAGCTACTCACTTGATTCCTAAAAATCATGATATATTTGATCCCATCAGCTTTAAGCACAGGAAATTCATTTACTATTCAAAAAACAAAACAAAACAGTCAGTTATTTAAGTGGTTAGGATGGTTACAAGTCAGCAACATTACCACTTTTCTTTTTTTGTGGGACTGGGGTTTGAACTCAGGGCTTCACGCTTGCAAAGCAGGCATTCTACCACTTGAATCACACCTCCAACCCATTTTGCTCTGCTTATTTTGAACTTTGCACATAAGTGACTTAAAAAAAAACCAACAAGCCATTACTTTGATGTCCCCAAATGGTTATTTTAACCCACAATTAAAGAGTATTGTTGTTTTTAGCTGGGCTGTGGTGGCTCACGTCTGTAATCCTAGCTACTCAGGAGGCAGAGATTCGGAGGATCGCCGTTCAGATCCTCCTGATCCCCAGGCAAACAGTTGTCGAGACCCTGTCTTGAGATAGTTCTCGAAAGTACTCAACACAAAAAATGTCTGGTGGAGTGGCTCAAGTGGTAGAGCACCTGCCTAACAAGTATGAGGCCCTGAGTTCAAACCCCAGTGCTGCCATAAATAAATGGTAACCAAAAACGTCAAGTAATTTAAGTAGCTTATTTGCACCATGTGCCAATATATTCCCCTAATTGCAGCTATTCTACATTAAGATCACTCTCTGTAGCTGGGATTTGCTTTATAGTGAAAGGGATAAAACATTAGCCAATTGTTACTGATTCTTAAAGCTGGATGATAGAAGCTCTTTATAACATTGTATATCTTTGGGTGCATCTAAGTTTTTTTCATACAAAAAGATTTCTTTTAAAAGGAACCACTTCAATCTACTTAAGCAGGAAACCATTCCTTAATCCATCAGTTTTAAGTATGTTGAAATGAACTTAGACTTTTATGAGTTCATTTTTCAAATACAAAAGAAAAGAAGACCAAGTGTCCACACCAGGGTGTTGATGGCACTTATTGGTCAGTCTCACTTATTCCTATCTTTCTTTTTAATAAATATTCCTTTTTTTCCTTTTTAATCTTTTGATACATTTTAATGGGTTTCATAATGACATTTTATACATGTATATAATACGCGTTGATTATACTCACCCTGCCATTACCTTCTTTTCTCCTCTCTTCCCTCATAACCAACACATTCATTATCAGTAGTTAACTTTAGGGCTGGAGGGTTCAGGAATAGAGAGCACCAACCTTGCAAGTGCAAAACCCCAAGTTCAAAGCCCAGTACCACCAAAACCAAATCAAACCAAACCAAATAAAGATACCCTTTTAACTTCAAGCTGGGCATATGCCTCACACATGTAAACCTACCTACTCAGGAGACAGAGATCAGGAGGATCTTGGTTTGAGGTCAGTCCATGCAAAAAGTTCAAAAGACCCTAATAAAAAGTTGGTGTGGTGGATCATGCCAAGTGTAAATAAAAGGACTGTGGTCCAGGCCAGCCAGGGCATAAGGGCAAAACCCTGCTTAGAAAATAACCAAGGTTCTTAGAGGCATGGCTATAACTGTAGAGCTCCTGCTTAGCAAGCAAGAAGTCCTGAGTTCAAACCCCAGTACCGCCAAAAACAAACAAAAAAACACCAAAGTATAAAGGGCTGGGGATATGGCTCAAGAGATACAGCAAGCTCAAGGCCCTCAGTTCAATCCCTAGTACCACAGGGGTGGAGGTGGGTGGGTGTGGCTCAAGTGGCAGTGCAAGTCTGAACCACAAAAAACGGTTAATTTCACATGGGCAGGAGCTAGGGAAACTGTACATCATTTTATTCAATAAAAGAAATAAATAACTTCAAGCTGGGCACTGATGGCTCACACCTGTAATCCTACCAACTTGAGAGGCTGGGATCAAGAAGATCAAGGTTCAAAGCCAGCCTAGGCAAGTGTGCAAGACTTCATCTCCAATGTAACAAGAGCAGAGGTTTAGTTCAAGTGGTAGAGCACCTGCTTTGCAAGTGCAAAGCCTGGAGTTCAAAGCTCAGTACCACCAAAAAAACCGGAAAGTAAGTCACAACTCACCATTAGCTGATTTTAAGTCAGGAAGGATGTGATTCACGAAGAACTCAGTCAGGTTTACAAGTTCATTAGCTTGTGTAATTCCATGCTGGAAAGCAAATTTGTAATAAGGTTAAAAAAAAAGAAGTACCAGTGTATATAATGCACATCAGAAACTGAAGCAATTTTAGAAAGCCAGATGGAAAATGGAGATGAACACTTCAAAATACAAACTGCTCACACGTAAAACAAGATAGTTGTTAACAGGAGCTAAGCATACATCAATCACATTTGACACAATGAGTCTCCTCTTAGGTAACAAGTGTGGCATCTGTCAAGAAACCTAAGTGCTATTGTAATCCATCTAGCTAAAGCTGTTTTTGGAGATTATATAAATTCCAATCAGAACAATGGGTTATGCAGGAGTAGGCTGCACTACCCGAGCCAGATTCTGTCCTTTGGAATTCTGTTGTCACTGACTTCTGCTTTAGAAACAAAGAACACGGAAAAGACTTACCTTCTGTGTCTGGGCTTTCGATGCCAAAGATGTCACCAGGTAAATGGCTGCATCTTTGTGTTTCCAGTTGACAGATGGATTTTTTACATATTCCTGGAGCATGGAATTAACATACCCAGAGAAAATTCCTGTCACAGGTCCCTCAAAAAACTTGCATAATCCTCGTACCAGATCACATGCAGCCCTGCGTCTAGTGTCAATATCTATGAAAGCAAAAGGAAACATTGCTCGGGAGAAAGAAGCAACCACCAACTGATGCAGTTTATAAGAAAAGAAATGGCCAAATGACGGCTATCAGCAACACAGTGAAAAAACATTTTTTTTTCCCTCTAAGAAACACAAAATGAGATGAAACTGAAGAGGTCAAATAATTATAAACATTACAAGAATGTAAGAAAAGACAAATGATTAAATTTTAATACTTTAACCCCAAACCCTAAGAGTTTTTTTTTAAAAAATGTACAACTTGAAGAAGGAAAACAGTTCTCAATGAAAGTCAACTGAAATTGACAGTACTAGCTCTCATTCTTCCTCTTATTTACTAAGAAAAGAATGAATGGCCTTAATAAGAGCTTCCCAGATGACTGATAGCTAAAACCTAAAATACACACCAGATCCTTCCAAGTCTCTTCTTATGTACTCCTCAGAATTATCTTCAAATGCTTCTTCATCAGCAGCTACAAAAAGAGTTGAGAGTTTAAGATAAACCCCAAAGATGTGACTAGTCACTGTACTCTACACCTAGGTATGCAGAAAAGCATTAAGAACTGCTTTGTTTAATACCAAAGCTTTCTTTTCCAACAAATGACTACTTGATATACTTTTTCACCCCAGATTCTGCTTTTGGACATATCTCCCAGAGAGGCAAATGCTACCTTGAAAGGCTAGGTATTAAAGAAATCACATAGCTGTGAGACATGAAGTGTCCCCAGAATCAATTTTCACCTCCAACTTTCAAAAGCTGAGTGTTGAGATCAACCTAGGAATGCTGACTTTCTATTTTGCCAGACGAGAACATTGAAAAAATGGGCTGGGGGTGTGGCTCAAGTGGTAGATCACTGCCTAGGAAGCATGAGGCCCTGTGTTCAAACCCCAGTACTGACAAAAATTAAAAAAAAACAAAAAACCCCACAATCTTTTCCATTTTCACTACTTGCTCTCCACAACTGTAAAAGGGATAAACACAAATACAGGCACTTAGGACTGTGCAACTTTTAAAGCAAACCAAGTGAGCTTCAGCTCTATATGTAAAAGTTAGCAACCACTTCTATTCTCAAGTCAACTGTTTAAAAATGAATAGCCGTTCAGGGCTGGCAGAGTGGCTCAAGTGGTAGAGTGCCTGCCTAACAAGCATGAGGCCCTGAGTTCAAACTTCAGTGCCCTTTTCATCCCCCTAAAAAACCAAACCCAAACAAAAACCCCAGCTATTACAGTAAATCAAATAAAACAAAACACTAAAGCCAAACAACTTCCCTAATTTGAGATTCTGAATTTTTCCCGGTGCAGTAGGAGACTGTAACAACTTATTCATATTTTTATGAAAACCCCACAGCTCACAACAAAGCTCATTACAACAACACTCCTTTCACAGATGCCACATTTTCTGTCTTGGTTTAGGAAATAGGCAATAAATGACCTGCAACAAGCTGTAGTTAGTAATAAAAACAATTCAAGTGAGTATGTTATAAGAAACAAAAGAAGGCTTATTAAACTTATGCTAAGACATTTTGAAAAACCAAGTTTTTACTCCCCTGAAAAACCTTTCCACTTTGCCATAATTACCTCTAAATTCCATGTTAGGCACAATAACCTTTTCACAGATACTTGTCAGCGTGTTCTGGTCCTCAAACAGATTCTTATAATGAGGTCTCTCACAAACTGAAGCCAGAAATTGAATTGCATTACTTACCAACTGAAATGAAACACAAAAATAAGAATATTTTTAAAAGCAAAACTGAACAGCTCATTTCTTGTAAGAAAGAGATAATCTCTTATCTGTCTCCACCATCATCTTACCAAATCATATTTAACTTCTTGGCCTGTTGTAACTAGTAAGTTCCAGATAGCTGTGACAAAGCGAGGCAGGTACCGTTGAAATTCCTCATCATACTTTTGTGCATAGAGTGCAGCATTATCACAAATCTGGGACTTTAGGAGCTCCAATAAGCCCGCTTCCTCTTCATCCTCACATAGTAGAAAAGAAAAAATTCAAACACACAACTTAAAGACACAAGTAAGGAAATAGCTCCTGAATGAAGAATGAAGAATTAAAATCTAAATCCAAATCCACTGGAAATGAGTCTATGCTGCAATCAATCTATTCAAGTCCTTTGAATTAATAAGCAATAAAATACTTATTATTCATTAATCATTTAGAATACTCTCAAAAGTTTTCAACAGGAAAGTGGCATATGCCTGTAATCTCAGCACTCAGGAGACTGAGCAAGAAGGACTGAGAGTTTGAGGCCAGCCTAGGCTACATAGTGAGAACTGTCTCAAAAAAGCACCAAAATGCAATCTCCAATACTGCCAAAAACAAAAAGTAAGACCACACACACACACACAAAATCCCACACACAAAAAGTTGAATAAAGCATCTTCTTGTGCTTGCTGAGCTACGAAGTGTTTCCACATTAGATTGAAAACATTCCTATAGAAGCCTGAACAACAAAGGCCACATCACACTTTCCACTGCAGCCTCCCAGAAGTGTTATCATTTCAAATATATTACCATATGCAAGGCTCCCACTCCCAAACAAGATAATGCTACAGGATTCTCATGAATAATATTTTGGTTCCCTGGACCAGGGGTCAGCCAATTAGTCTGTAGGCCAAATCGAGCCTGCTCCTATTTTTATAACTTTTATCAAAACTTATAAAACTTGTTATTTACTTATACAGTACTTTCTGCTTCTTTCACATTACAACTGCAGAGTAGCTGCAACACAAACCCCAGTGACCCAGGATGTGGAAAATATTTACAACCTGGCCCATTGTAGAAAATGAAGCCACTGACAGTGAATTGTGCCAAAGACCTCCAATTTAGAAGAGATGAAAAGAACTCCTTACAGCTAGTTCCTTAAGCCATAAAATAAAAGGGATGTTACATAGTGAGATAACACAAGACAGCACATGGTTAATTGGGCAAAGAACCCCCGGTAAGAATTCTATGTGAGAAATTTCCTGTAGACTTAAATGTGAATAAAAGCTTTGTTTTCTGCTAGGTGCATTGGTGCATGCCTTAGTCCCAGAACTCGGGTGCCAGAAGCAGGAGAATCACAAGTTCAAGGCCAGCCTAGGTTATATAGGGAGATTGTCTCAAAATACAATGGGGTGGGAGCCAGGCACCTGTGGTTCACATCTGTAAACCTAGCTACACAGGAGGCACAGATCAGGAAGATCATGATTCAAAGGAAACCCCAGACAAATAATTCTTGAGACCCTATCTCAAAAAAAACCCATCCCAAAAAAGGGGCGGGTAGAGTGTCTGAGGTGGTAAGAGCACCTGCCTAGCAAGCATGAGGCAATGAGTTCAAACCCCAGTGTCACAAACAACAAACAAACAAACAAAAAACCCCCAGTGGGGTAGGGGTATGGCTCAATTGGTACAGCCAAGGCCCTGAGTTCAAACCCCAGCATCACCAACCAACCAAGCTTTGTGTTCTGAAGGAGTGAGGCTTTTTTCCAAGTATATTAAAACAATTATCTTACGGAAGCCACATTTTTGTTTGTCCCTTTTGACTTAGTCAAAACTCAGAAAAAAATCAGTATACAACCACGGTAATGATTCTTTTCTATATCCCGTTTTAAAATCTGATTTGAGTTACCAATTGTAATTTTAATTTTATCTGATGTTGATGTGCTCTTAATACTTTTAGACGCAGACCTTAAATACACTAAATCAACGAATGAGTTGAATGAAAAAAAGTGCCGTACGTTGAAAAGTACATATTACAAAACCAAGAGCAGAAATAAACTTTCACCATTTGCCACTTTCTTTCTGAAAAGAGACTGTCATTGCAGAGGTTTAGGTTTTCCTAGTATCTTCACTGACTGACTCTATTTCATAAAATATTCATCATGTGATTAAAGTCTTAGTTTCAATAATGCAATGAACTAGCCCCTTCTCTATATGCTGTGAGACTCATAAGAGTTTTTCTGCATATTACATGTAGCCAAAGATGGAACATGCAACAGAAGAAGCAAAGACTACTTGCATTCAGGGAATCTTAACTAGTAACAATCCAGTATTTTAAATAAGTTTTTAGAGTGTAGCCAACTAATTTTTTTGGTGGGGGGAGGGGGGGGAACTTGGGCTTGAACCTAAGGCCTTGTGCATACTAAGCACACACTCTACTACTGAGGTGTATTTCCAGCCCCCAACTCATTTTTAATGAAAGAAAAAAACTACTTAGACAATATTATAAGTACTTACATCAGTCTGTAGAAGTTTATTATCCAATGTCAAGAGGGTGTGAAAATTGTTCATCCAAGTTTCCATGTTATCTTCAAAAAATTCAGGGAGATCCTAAAGAATAACCACTGACTTGAGACCTTTTATTAAAATAAATGCGCTATTTTAATGAATGTTTCTACTTTGCATATGCTTGTAGGGTGAAGTCCAAACTTCAGTTGGAGCGTTACTTGTTCTAACACTTCTCTGCTTCATCTGGGTCCCTGGCAGCTGAATAAATCACAATGACTTCTGCCTCTGCTTACTGTCTTTACCAAAAGTCATAACACCTCTACTCCTGTCTCAACTTCAATCTTGATTCCTTTGAGGCACAGCTTGACTAGATGAAGCCCATCCTTCCCAAGCTCAGTGCCTTCCCTTCTGAACTACTGCATTTACTGTAATATGGCCACCAACCCAACCTACTCCCTTACATAGCTACTGATTTGCCATGGCACAGTACAGTACTGCTTTCTGAGTGAGGGGCACACCCTGAGGAAGATTATGCCCCTTGACTTCCCTGGCTGTGCCTGATGACTCTTCGAGAGCTTCATTTTTCCTGACCTCTCAGAAGCAGAATTCAAAAGAAGGTGTAAGCAAAAACATCAGTATTCATTTAAATTAAGATTTCTCAAGCTGCTGTCCAGCTGAAC
Organism: Castor canadensis; assembly: GCF_047511655.1. NCBI lineage: Eukaryota > Metazoa > Chordata > Mammalia > Rodentia > Castoridae > Castor > Castor canadensis. Next base: position 170,383,029 of record NC_133390.1, on the reverse strand, counting down.
ACTGACATGGAGCCTATCATTTGGGGCTGTTCATCTCCTACTTTACCTTAGAGAACTCAAATTCCTTTTGGGAAATACTCCACCACTGTGAATGCAGTCAGGTTGTGAGGTAAGTTCAGATTCCAGCTGTGAACAGTGAAAAGGCAAGTGCTTCCTGCATCTCAGTGTAGCAATCTGTATCAATCAATACCCTGCTCTGGGACCTGGAGCTTTGAATCTTAATGACTCAAAAACAGAAGGAATGAATGGAGACCACTATCTCAGTGACAATAGGATGACCAGGTATTTCCTGCTGTAACACTGTGGCTAAGAAATGCCACTGGTTCTAACAAAGCCTGCTACTTCAACCTTCAGTCTCCCCCACAGATATCCAATGAAAGCCCCTGTGCACAAGCTATCCAGGGACCCTCAACCAAAGTATGGTTTCCCCAATATTAATATCCATTAAATAAACAAGAGAAGAAGGCTTGAAAATTTGATTTCTGAGTGCCGTAAATAAGGCACTCAGAGAATACAGGGTGACTCTGAAAGGGTGAGTATCAATGTAGGGTTTCCTTCCCTAACTTACTAGATACAAGAGAGTGCTACTTTTTTTCCATGAAACATTCAGTAGCATTTTTAGGAGCTACTATAAAATAGAACACTATTATATAAAGATTAGGAAGAGTCAAAGAGTTTTTTTCTTTCAGATAAACCACTGCTGGCCAAAAAGTCTGTTACATAGGACTGCGTGTTTAACATAAAAAAATCAGAATCAAAAGACATTAAAACTTACCTGAAAGTTTAAGCTATAGAACAATTTTGATATCAAGATCAAGGAAGAAAAAAGAATCCTCAGGGCAGAGGCATCATTGGCGTGGGTACTGCACAGTTCAATGGTGGCCTTGGAAAGAAATTTAGGAACATGATTGCACTGATCTTAGTCAATAGCCTTGTATTACGCTGAGACTATCTATGGTTCTCCAAAATATGGCTTTTAAATAGCATCTATTCACATAAGAGATTCTGAAAAATAAGTTAAAGTGTAATTTTTAATTTGCCCAAAATAGCACTACTAAAAAACCAATATTAATATTTTGAACTCATCTTTTCAATCACCTATGTGATCTGTATAAATACATTACACAAAACAGTTTTTATATGTTGTCATTAAATAATTCCTGTGCCACTTGACATTTTGGCTGTTTCCAATCACTCATTATTTTATCTGGAACAGACAGGTTCCTCTATACAACTGTGTGTTCGCCTCTAATTTTTGTGGTCTGAGATACTAGAGGTATTACCAATGCAGCACATATGACACGGCATAGGTTTGGGAACCCAGGCTCTGTTACTCATAGGGAACACTACTATAAGAAGGTAAGTTATAGCCAAGTGTGGTAGGCAACACCTATAATCCCAGCACTGAGGAGGCTGAGGAAGCAGGATCTCAAGTCCAGCCTGGGCTGCACAGAAAGACCCTGTCTCAAAAAACAAAAATAAAATAAAATAAACCTTACTATAAGCACCAGTCTCCTTATAATGTGGGAATAATGTCTCTCATATATACAGAATATGAGAATTAAATGAGAAAACATACACATAAAAAGTCCTAGACTATTTTGTGCACACCTACTATATAAGCAGATATTGCTTGCTATATGCTGGAGTTCAGAAATGTAAGTAAATACTAAAGGTTTCTCAATGAAATACTAATGAATACACTGGTGTAAATGAGTACCACGTACAAGCCAATAGACAGTGGCAATGCGCTCACTTCGTGTGCTGTGGCTAAGACTTTTTTTGTGGACCTGGGGTTTCACACTTGCAAAGCAGGTGCTCTACTGCTTGAGCCATACCTACAGTCCATTTTGGAGATGGGGTCATTGTGAACTATTGCTCAGGTTGGCCTTGAACAGAGATCCTATTGATCTCTGATCAATAGGATTAGAAGCATAGCCACCAGCACCTGATTATTTTGTTTGTTTTGAGACACGGTCTCATTATGCAGTCCAGATTGGCCTCAAACTCACAATCCTCCTGCAGCTGCCTCCTGAGTGTGGGATTACGGGCATGTCCCATTACACCTGGTCTCTGCCTAAGACTTTTAGCATCATTAAAAAGAAATAAAGATGGGTGCTGGTGGCTTGCACTTATAATTCTACTCAGGAGGGTCGAGGTTTGAAGCCAGCTGGGGCAAATTGTTTGTGAGACCCTATCTCAAAAAAGCCACCACAAAAGAAGAGCTGGAAGAGTACTCAAGGTGTAGGCCTTGAGTTCAAACTCCAGTACTGAAAAAAAAAAAAAAAGAAAAAAAAAACAATCTCTGCCAATCCAAAAATGGAGAACAGTGGTATCATTTAGTTTTATTTTTTAAAATAAAACGCACCATCAGTATTCTCCTAACTACCCTGTGCAAGCTTTACATTTTAATTACTGAATATAACACAACCTTCCCTTTAAAATGAACAATGTTTCTGGAGTTAGCCAAAACTAGGTTTGCAGCCCAAGTCTCTTCTTTATTAGCTGTGTGATATGGAAGCCTCTTTCCTTTTCTGGAAAAATCAGTTACCACTCCTTTCAATCATGTAAGATTCTCACAAAGATCAAGACCACATTCAGGAAAGTAACCTGTGCATTGTAAATTATGTAAATTGATTAATACTTAAATTCCATGTACAATTAGATCAAGTTGTGGGCCTCTCTCATTAGAGACACATACTCAATAACCTGGGTAAATAATATGCCTTGGTTTTGCTTTCAAGTATTACTACAAAGGCCAGATTAAACAGCAGAGCAAGTGTTGGGAACAAAAACTTGCATAAAAGCAGAGCTCACTGCACATCATCTTCATTTCTGGGTAGGTTTGAAATTTTTCAACAGAAATGCTACTCCATCGAGCTTTTGAAGGATTCTCTTAAAATTTATATAAATAGTTAAGCAATTTAAAATATTAAGTAATTTCAAGCTATCACCAAGATATTATTCCATACCTTAAATAGATTAGTCAAAGGCAAAGCAAAGGCGTCCAGGACAAGTTTAATTTCAGTCCATAACTCATTTGACTTGAACTCATGACGATATCTAGAAATTTAAAGTAAAACAGGCAGGTTTACAAGTTTCTGTTTACTCATTAGTTCTTTAAGGATAGATCTAATTAGACACATTTGAAGAGACAGCTTTTTTTTTGGGCAATACTGGGATTTGAACTTAGGGCCTTGAGTTTGCTCTGGCTCTAAGTACTCTACCACTTGAGCCAGCCCTAGGCTGACCAGGTGGCTTTCTGAAATTTAAAGAGAAATTTTGTTTTTTTTAAAGAATCAAGACTATTTTCATAGGCAAAAGGGCAGTATGAGATAAACACTTTACTGAGAAGAAACAAACACAATAATGAACTGAGAGGTTTATGCTCCTAGTCTTGGGTGATTTATATTCAAAGGATTAACAGCAGTCACAAAAATATGACTATTTACAGCCAGGCTCACACCTGTAATCCTAGCTTCTTGGGAGGCTGAGATTGGGAGCATTGTGGTTCAAGGCCAGTCCAAGCAAATAGTTCACAAGACCCTATCTTCATAAGAGCGAAATGGTGTGGCTCAAGTGGTAGAGTGCCTGCTCTGCAAATGTGAAGCCCTGAGTTCACACACCCAGTCTTACTAAAAAAAATATATATAATAATAAAAAATTTAAAATATATCTATAAAACTATTTACACAAGCAAATATAATACAAAAAGAGTGTATTAGATACCTTTTAAATAATGAATGTGCTGTACGAAGGACCCCATTAATAACATGGAAATCTCCACTCTGAAAGCGATTCACCATTTCTGTCAGTAAGTCAGGCCATTTCTGAGGGAAATCTTCTCTGCCAATAATGCTAATAGCATCACTCAACTGGGGAAGAAAGAGACTAATTATAGGGGAGTCTCAAAAAAGAGCCCACCAAGGAAGCAGGGGTACGTTACCTGCTTTTGAATCTGCTCTGGGCTGCTGAGCATCAAGTGTACTATGTTGGCTTTAATGGCTACTCGATCAGCCTCACAAATTTTGTTTGGCTCATCTTCAATCTAAAAACAAAACATCAATGAGCGGACAGTACGGAATCCATGTTTACGCCCACATGGGCTTGCAGGTAAAATACAACTAATTTTAATTTCTCAGTTTATTAAGAAGAAAAAGAGGAAGGTGAGTTCTTCCTCAGTCTCCTTCCACATGAATGGGTCAGGGATCCCTTTAATAATCTGATGAAAGCATGAATCCTTCCCCTGGAAAAAAAGTACATTCCCTCCCAAATGTAAATATTTCAGATACAAATCAATGAGGTTCTCTGATTCCCTGAGGCCAGTTAAGAATTTTAGTTCAGTTCTGGGTTGGAGGTGTAGCTCATGGCAAAGGGTTTGTCTAGAATGAATGAAGCCCTTGTTCAATCCCTGGCACCACCAATAAAAGAAAAAGACAGATTTCTACTCAGAACATATGGTTAAAATCTTACAGACTTAATCATACTCATCTTTAAAAGCTCAAACTTTACTCTCATCTTAAATCAAACATCTTTCCTATGAAAACATCCCAGACTACATCATTCAAAGAGGTTCTGCAAATCTCTCTAGTTTTATAAACCAAGACTAAGAGATTGTGCCTTCAAGTAGATGGATGGATCTTAGGTTCTAAGGTTTATGAAGACATTTCTTCACCACATATGGTAATACTTGCTTTTAAAATAGTATTTGTTGTTTTATAAACTCTTTTTAATACCTTTTAAAGAAAGGTATTAAGAAAGGGACCAAGAAAAAGATTCTAAATAAACATTTCAGTAAGTTTACATTCTATAATATCATTACTGTTGTCATTCTAAAACAATTCTCAGTTTTCCTTATCATGAACCAGGGTTTCTCAGCACCAGTGTTACAGATACTTTGGAGCAAGAAGTTCTTATTATAAGGAGCTATCTTGTGGATTATAGAATGGATAGCAGCCTCTGGTCCTTACCCACTGGATCCCAGTGGCACCAGGTTGATATCTCCAAATACTGACAAATGCCCCTGGTGGGTAAAACTGCCCCCAACTGAGAATCATTGTACTTAAGATAAAACACAATGCCTGTTTCTTAAATTGTAGTTTTAAACTAAACTTGTAGTGTACGGGGACTCATCTTGAAGTTAAAGTGCATTTCCAGGGCTGGGGACATGGCTCAAGGGTGTCAGAGCACCTGCCTAGCAAGTATGAAGCCATGAATTAAAACCCCAGTACCACCCCCACCCCCCACCAACAATGCATTTCCATATCCTGAGAGACATTCAGAGCAAGTTAAATCCCTTACAAAAAAATTTTACATCTAGGGCTGGAAGTGCAGCTCAGTGGTAGAGTGCTTGCCCAGCATGCTGAAGACCCTGGGTTAAACTGCATACTGCAAAACATACACTAGCTTTGAACTAGCTATCACCCTGCATCAGTCTCCCAAGAAGCAGGGATTACAGGGGCACATCACCATACCCAGTTTGAAATCTTATTATATGTGATTTTTTTTCAGCTTTAAGTTTCCTAATCTACAGTAAAAATTATTTCAATTTTCCATTTAGACTGTTTTCGCCAAATGTCTCTTCACTAGGACCTGACCTAGAGTTAAATTTCAACCACAAGGAGATTAAAACCCCACACTCTCCAGCAACCTGAGTTGAAGGAATTTACATGAATCTTTGTCTGAACCTTTTAAGAGCACTGTTTATATAAACATACATTTATTAAATTTATATATTCCCCAAATACTTACAATTCTCCAGTTCCTTTTAATATAGTTCTTGAAGGTTACAGAAGCACACACTTTGATAACATTATCCTGGGACTTTTCCAGTAATGTTAAAAGCAATAGTGGGTAATTCTGATTTCCTTCTACAGATTCAAGAAATTTCTCAGCTGCAAAAGAATTTTCATGTTAGAAGACTCATTAATGTAATAAAAATCTTTCCACTTGAAAAGGGTACATGTCTGTAATCCTAGCTACTCAGGAGGTAGAGAAAGGAGGATCTCAGTTCTGAAACCAGTCCAGGCAAAGCATGAGACCTTATCCGAAAAGCAATCTAAAAGAGCTGGTGCCAGTGGCTCACACCTGTAATCCTAGCTACTCAGGAGGCAGAGATCAGGAGGAGCAAGGCATGAAGCCAGCCCCAGGCAAACAGTTCAAGAGACCCTATCTCAAAAGCACCCAATACAAAAAGGGGATAGGGACTGGCCAACTGGCTTAAGTGATACAGTGCCTACCTAATAAGCATAAGGTCCTGAGTTCAAGCTCCAGCACCACCAAAAACAAACAAACAAAAAAAAGCAAACTAAAATAAAAGGACCAGACATGTAGCTCAAGTGGCAGAATGCTTGCCTACTAAGCATGAGGTCCTGAGTTCAAGCTCAGCCTGGGAGGAAAAACCCTTTCTTCTTTATATTTATATGAACTGTGTGCATCTTTAACTAAACGATGAAAAACGGAAAGATCAGGATATTTCCCTTTAGTTAACCTACTGTCGTCTATAGGGCCTCACTGTGTTTATCAAATGACTCACATATAATACTAAATTTCTGTTATGTTTCCGTTTTCAAGTCACCTTACCATCTATTAACTCACTCAATTCTCACAAGCCTATCAGGTGGCCTACTCAAATGACCCCATCTGAAGCAGCTGCTTCCTAGAGAGGTTAATAGCCACCACAGTAAGTCACGCATCCCACCTCACTCAAGAGAGTAGTACTGTCAGTAGTGCTTCTTTTATAGGGCCGCGATGACGATCAAATGCGTTAGCTCATGCTAATCTATGTCATTAGCCGTGCGGCCCTGGCCCTTCCCTTCCATCTATCCTTTCATCAAGCTGCCACTATGCCCAGCGAGGCAGCTAGCACTAGCCTCATCTTAAAGACAAGGCCACTAACTAAGAGTGCAAAGCTAAAAATGCATTCACCACCAAACGCTTTGGTTTCGCTCTTACTCTATCGTACCAGTTCTAAGCGTTCTTATCAGAATAACCTTACACCAAGATTGGACCCATGTATTTTCAACCCAGTATTACATTCTAAGATAAATTTCTATGCTTTGCTGATCATTCAGTAAAGGTGATAGAATATTTCTTTTAATTTTTTGAATTGGGAACATAGCTCAAG